>NC_092121.1:0-323743 GCF_045679555.1 Salvelinus alpinus | reverse complement strand
AGGGTGCGTTGTGTCGTCAGGGTGCGTTGTTAGGGTGCGTCAGGGTGCGTCGTTAGGGTGCGTCAGGGTGCGTCGTTAAGGTTCGTCAGGGTGCGTCGTTAGGGTTCGTCAGGGTGCGTCGTTAGGGTGCGTCAGGGTGCGTCGTTAGGGTGCGTCAGGGTGCGTCGTTAGGGTTCGTCAGGGTGCGTTGTGTCGTCAGGGTGCGTTGTTAAGGTGTGTCAGGGTGCGTCGTTAGGGTGCGATAGGGTGCGTCGTTAGGGTTCGTCAGGGTGCGTTGTGTCGTCAGGGTGCGTTGTTAGGGTGCGTCAGGGTGCGTCGTTAGGGTGCGTCAGGGTGCGTCGTTAAGGTTCGTCAGGGTGCGTCGTTAGGGTTCGTCAGGGTGCGTCGTTAGGGTGCGTCAGGGTGCGTCGTTAGGGTGCGTCAGGGTGCGTCGTTAGGGTTCGTCAGGGTGTGTCGTTAGGGTGCGTCAGGGTGCGTCGTTAGGGTGCGTCAGGGTGCGTCGTTAGGGTTCGTCAGGGTGCGTCGTTAGGGTTCGTCAGGGTGCGTCGTTAGGGTGTGTCAGGGTGCGTCGTTAGGGTTCGTCAGGGTGCGTTGTTAGGGTGCGGCAGGGTGCGTTGTGTCGTCAGGGTGCGTTGTTAGGGTGCGTCAGGGTGCGTCGTTAGGGTGCGTCAGGGTGCGTCGTTAAGGTTCGTCAGGGTGCGTCGTTAGGGTTCGTCAGGGTGCGTCGTTAGGGTGCGTCAGGGTGCGTCATTAGGGTGCGTCAGGGTGCGTCGTTAGGGTTCGTCAGGGTGCGTTGTGTCGTCAGGGTGCGTTGTTAAGGTGTGTCAGGGTGCGTCGTTAGGGTGCGATAGGGTGCGTCGTTAGGGTTCGTCAGGGTGCGTTGTGTCGTCAGGGTGCGTTGTTAGGGTGAGTCAGGTTGCGTCGTTAGGGTGCGTCAGGGTGCGTCGTTAAGGTTCGTCAGGGTGCGTCGTTAGGGTTCGTCAGGGTGCGTCGTTAGGGTGCGATAGGTTGCGTCGTTAGGGTGCGTCGTTAGGGTTCGTCAGGGTGCGTTGTCAGGGTGCGTCGTTAGGGTGCGTCAGGGTGCGTCCTGTCGTTAGGGTGCATCGTTAGGGTTCGTCAGGGTGCGTCGTTAGGGTGCGTCAGAGTGCGTCGTTAGGGTGTGTCAGGTTGCGTCGTTAGGGTGCGATAGGGTGCGTCGTTAGGGTGCGTCGTTAGGGTGCGACAGGGTGCGTCGTTAGGGTGCGTCAGGGTGCGTCGTTAGGGTTCGTCAGGGTGCGTCGTTAGGGTGCGTCAGGGTGCGTTGTTAGGGTGCGTCAGGGTGTGTCGTTAGGGTGCGTCAGGGTGCGTCGTTAGGGTTCGTCAGGGTGCGTCGTTAGGGTGTGTCAGGGTGCGTTGTTAGGGTGCGTCAGGGTGCGTCGTTAGGGTGCGTCAGGGTGCGTCGTTAGGGTTCGTCAGGTTGCGTCGTTAGGGTGCGTCAGGGTGCGTCGTTAGGGTTCGTCAGGGTGCGTCGTTAGGGTGCGTCAGGGTGCGTCGTTAGGGTGCGTCAGGGTGCGTCGTTAGGGTTCGTCAGGGTGCGTCGTTAGGGTGTGTCAGGGTGCGTCGTTAGGGTGCGTCGTTAGGGTTCGTCAGGGTGCGTCGTTAGGGTGCGTCAGGGTGTGTCGTTAGGGTGCGTCAGGGTGCGTCGTTAGGGTTCGTCAGGGTGCGTTGTGTCGTCAGGGTGCGTTGTTAGGGTGCGTCAGGGTGCGTCGTTAGGGTTCGTCAGGGTGCGTCGTTAGGGTGCGTCAGGGTGCGTCGTTAGGGTGCGTCAGGGTGCGTCGTTAGGGTTCGTCAGGGTGCGTCGTTAGGGTGCGTCAGGGTGCGTCGTTAGGGTGCGTCAGGGTGCGTCGTTAGGGTTCGTCAGGGTGCGTCATTAGGGTGCGTCAGGGTGCGTCGTTAGGGTGCGTCAGGGTGCGTCGTTAGGGTGCGTCAGGGTGCGTCGTTAGGGTGCGTCAGGGTGCGTCGTTAGGGTTCGTCAGGGTGCGTCGTTAGGGTGCGTCAGGGTGCGTCGTTAGGGGTGGGTGCGTCGTTAGGGTGCGACAGGGTGCGTCGTTAGGGTGCGTCAGGGTGCGTCGTTAGGGTTCGTCAGGGTGCGTCGTTAGGGTTCGTCAGGGTGCGTTGTGTCGTCAGGGTGCGTTGTTAGGGTGCGTCAGGGTGCGTCGTTAGGGTTCGTCAGGGTGCGTTGTGTCGTCAGGGTGCGTTGTTAGGGTGCGTCAGGGTGCGTCGTTAGGGTGCGTCAGGGTGCGTCGTTAGGGTTCGTCAGGGTGCGTCGTTAGGGTTCGTCAGGGTGCGTCGTTAGGGTGCGTCAGGGTGCGTCATTAGGGTGCGTCAGGGTGCGTCGTTAGGGTGCGTCAGGGTGCGTTGTGTCTTTAGGGTGCGTTGTTAGGGTGCGTCAGGGTGCGTCAGGGTGCGTCAGGGTGCGTCCTGTCGTTAGGGTGCATTGTTAGGGTGCGTCAGGGTGCGTCGTTAGGGTGCGTCAGGGTGCGTCCTGTCGTTAGGGTGCGTCGTTAGGGTTCGTCAGGGTGCGTCGTTAGGGTGCGTCAGGGTGCGTCGTTAGGGTGCGTCAGGGTGCGTTGTGTCGTCAGGGTGCGTTGTTAGGGTGTGTCAGGGTGCGTCGTTAGGGTGCGTCAGGGTGCGTCCTGTCGTTAGGGTGCGTTGTTAGGGTGCGTCAGGGTGCGTCGTTAGGGTGCGTCAGGGTGCGTCCTGTCGTTAGGGTGCGTCGTTAGGGTTCGTCAGGGTGCGTCGTTAGGGTGCGTCAGGGTGCGTCGTTAGGGTGCGTCAGGGTGCGTCGTTAGGGTGCGATAGGGTGCGTCGTTAGGGTGCGTCGTTAGGGTGCGATAGGGTGCGTCGTTAGGGTTCGTCAGGGTGCGTCGTTAGGGTGCGTCAGGGTGCGTCGTTAGGGTTCGTCAGGGTGCGTCGTTAGGGTGCGTCAGGGTGCGTCGTTAGGGTCCGTCAGGGTGCGTCGTTAGGGTGCGTCAGGGTGCGTCGTTAGGGTGCGTCAGGGTGCGTCGTTAGGGTGCGTCAGGGTGCGTCGTTAGGGTTCGTCAGGGTGCGTCGTTAGGGTGCGTCAGGGTGCGTCGTTAGGGTGCGTCAGGGTGCGTCGTTAGGGTGCGTCAGGGTGCGTCGTTAGGGTGCGTCAGGGTGCGTCGTTAGGGTGCGTCAGGGTGCGTCGTTAGGGTGCGTCAGGGTGCGTCGTTAGGGTTCGTCAGGGTGCGTTGTGTCGTCAGGGTGCGTTGTTAGGGTGCATCAGGGTGCGTCGTTAGGGTGCGTCAGGGTGCGTCGTTAGGGTGCGTCAGGGTGCGTCGTTAGGGTGTGTCAGGGTGCGTCGTTAGGGTTCGTCAGGGTGCGTTGTTAGGGTGCGGCAGGGTGCGTTGTGTCGTCAGGGTGCGTCGTTAGGGTGCGTCAGGGTGCGTCGTTAGGGTTCGTCAGGGTAAGGTTCGTCGCGTCGTTAGGGTTCGTCAGGGTGCGTCGTTAGGGTGTGTCAGGGTGCGTCGTTAGGGTGCGTCAGGGTGCGTCGTTAGGGTTCGTCAGGGTGCGTTGTGTCGTCAGGGTGCGTTGTTAAGGTGTGTCAGGGTGCGTCGTTAGGGTGCGATAGGGTGCGTCGTTAGGGTTCGTCAGGGTGCGTTGTGTCGTCAGGGTGCGTTGTTAGGGTGAGTCAGGTTGCGTCGTTAGGGTGCGTCAGGGTGCGTCGTTAAGGTTCGTCAGGGTGCGTCGTTAGGGTTCGTCAGGGTGCGTCGTTAGGGTGCGATAGGTTGCGTCGTTAGGGTGCGTCGTTAGGGTTCGTCAGGGTGCGTTGTGTCGTCAGGGTGCGTTGTCAGGGTGCGTCGTTAGGGTGCGTCAGGGTGCGTCCTGTCGTTAGGGTGCGTCGTTAGGGTTCGTCAGGGTGCGTCGTTAGGGTGCGTCAGAGTGCGTCGTTAGGGTGTGTCAGGTTGCGTCGTTAGGGTTCGTCAGGGTGCGTCGTTAGGGTGCGTCGTTAGGGTGCGACAGGGTGCGTCGTTAGGGTGCGTCAGGGTGCGTCGTTAGGGTTCGTCAGGGTGCGTCGTTAGGGTGCGTCAGGGTGCGTTGTTAGGGTGCGTCAGGGTGTGTCGTTAGGGTGCGTCAGGGTGCGTCGTTAGGGTTCGTCAGGGTGCGTCGTTAGGGTGTGTCAGGGTGCGTTGTTAGGGTGCGTCAGGGTGCGTCGTTAGGGTGCGTCAGGGTGCGTCGTTAGGGTTCGTCAGGTTGCGTCGTTAGGGTGCGTCAGGGTGCGTCGTTAGGGTTCGTCAGGGTGCGTCGTTAGGGTGCGTCAGGGTGCGTCGTTAGGGTGCGTCAGGGTGCGTCGTTAGGGTTTGTCAGGGTGCGTCGTTAGGGTGTGTCAGGGTGCGTCGTTAGGGTGCGTCGTTAGGGTTCGTCAGGGTGCGTCGTTAGGGTGCGTCAGGGTGTGTCGTTAGGGTGCGTCAGGGTGCGTCGTTAGGGTTCGTCAGGGTGTGTGTCAGGGTGCGTCGTTAGGGTTCGTCAGGGTGCGTCGTTAGGGTGCGTCAGGGTGCGTCTTTAGGGTGCGTCAGGGTGCGTCGTTAGGGTTCGTCAGGGTGCGTCGTTAGGGTGCGTCAGGGTGCGTCGTTAGGGTTCGTCAGGGTGCGTCGTTAGGGTTCGTCAGGGTGCGTCATTAGGGTGCGTCAGGGTGCGTCGTTAGGGTGCGTCAGGGTGCGTCGTTAGGGTGCGTCAGGGTGCGTCGTTAGGGTGCGTCAGGGTGCGTCGTTAGGGTTCGTCAGGGTGCGTCGTTAGGGTGCGTCAGGGTGCGTCGTTAGGGTTCGTCAGGGTGCGTCGTTAGGGTGCGTCAGGGTGCGTCGTTAGGGTTCGTCAGGGTGCGTCGTTAGGGTTCGTCAGGGTGCGTCGTTAGGGTGCGTCAGGGTGCGTCGTTAGGGTGCGTCAGGGTGCGTCGTTAGGGTGCGTCAGGGTGCGTTGTGTCTTTAGGGTGCGTTGTTAGGGTGCGTCAGGGTGCGTCAGGGTGCGTCAGGGTGCGTCCTGTCGTTAGGGTGCATTGTTAGGGTGCGTCAGGGTGCGTCGTTAGGGTGCGTCAGGGTGCGTCCTGTCGTTAGGGTGCGTCGTTAGGTTCGTCAGGGTGCGTCGTTAGGGTTCGTCAGGGTGCGTCGTTAGGGTGCGTCATGGTGCGTCGTTAGGGTGCGTCAGGGTGCGTTGTGTCGTCAGGGTGCGTTGTTAGGGTGCGTCAGGGTGCGTCGTTAGGGTGCGTCAGGGTGCGTCCTGTCGTTAGGGTGCGTTGTTAGGGTGCGTCAGGGTGCGTCGTTAGGGTGCGTCAGGGTGCGTCCTGTCGTTAGGGTGCGTCGTTAGGGTTCGTCAGGGTGCGTCGTTAGTGTGCGTCAGGGTGCGTCGTTAGGGTGTGTCAGGGTGCGTCGTTAGGGTGCGATAGGGTGCGTCGTTAGGGTGCGTCGTTAGGGTGCGATAGGGTGCGTCGTTAGGGTTCGTCAGGGTGCGTCGTTAGGGTGCGTCAGGGTGCGTCGTTAGGGTTCGTCAGGGTGCGTCGTTAGGGTTCGTCAGGGTGCGTCGTTAGGGTGCGTCAGGGTGCGTCGTTAGGGTGCGTCAGGGTGCGTCGTTAGGGTGCGTCAGGGTGCGTCGTTAGGGTTCGTCAGGGTGCGTCGTTAGGGTTCGTCAGGGTGCGTCGTTAGGGTGCGTCAGGGTGCGTCGTTAGGGTGCGTCAGGGTGCGTCGTTAGGGTGCGTCAGGGTGCGTCGTTAGGGTGCGTCAGGGTGCGTCGTTAGGGTGCGTCAGGGTGCGTCGTTAGGGTGCGTCAGGGTGCGTCGTTAGGGTTCGTCAGGGTGCGTTGTGTCGTCAGGGTGCGTTGTTAGGGTGCATCAGGGTGCGTCGTTAGGGTGCGTCAGGGTGCGTCGTTAGGGTTCGTCAGGGTGTGTCGTTAGGGTGCGTCAGGGTGCGTCGTTAGGGTGCGTCAGGGTGCGTCGTTAGGGTTCGTCAGGGTGTGTCGTTAGGGTTCGTCAGGGTGCGTCGTTAGGGTGCGTCAGGGTGCGTCGTTAGGGTTCGTCAGGGTGCGTTGTTAGGGTGCGGCAGGGTGCGTTGTGTCGTTAGGGTGCGTCGTTAGGGTTCGTCAGGGTGTGTCGTTAGGGTGCGTCAGGGTGCGTCGTTAGGGTGCGTCAGGGTGCATCGTTAGGGTTCGTCAGGGTGCGTTGTGTCGTCGTGTCAGGGTGCGTCGGGTGTGTCAGGGTGCGTTGTTAGGGTGCGTCAGGGTGCGTCGTTAGGGTGCGTCAGGGTGCGTCGTTAGGGTTCGTCAGGGTGCGTCGTTAGGGTGCGTCAGGGTGCGTCGTTAGGGTTCGTCAGGGTGCGTCGTTAGGGTGCGTCAGGGTGCGTCGTTAGGGTGCGTCAGGGTGCGTCGTTAGGGTTCGTCAGGGTGCGTCGTTAGGGTGTGTCAGGGTGCGTTGTTAGGGTGCGTCAGGGTGCGTCGTTAGGGTGCGTCAGGGTGTGTCGTTAGGGTGCGTCAGGGTGCGTCGTTAGGGTGCGTCAGGGTGCGTCGTTAGGGTTCGTAAGGGTGCGTCGTTAGGGTGCGTCAGGGTGCGTCGTTAGGGTGCGTCAGGGTGCGTCGTTAGGGTGCGTCAGGGTGCGTCGTTAGGGTGCGTCAGGGTGCGTCGTTAGGGTGCGTCAGGGTGCGTCGTTAGGGTGCGTCAGGGTGCGTCGTTAGGGTGCGTCAGGGTGCGTCGTTAGGGTGCGTCAGGGTGCGTCGTTAGGGTGCGTCAGGGTGCGTCGTTAGGGTGCGTCAGGGTGCGTCGTTAGGGTGCGTCAGGGTGCGTCGTTAGGGTTCGTCAGGGTGCGTTGTGTCGTCAGGGTGCGTTGTTAGGGTGCGTCAGGGTGCGTCGTTAGGGTGCGTCAGGGTGCGTCGTTAGGGTTCGTCAGGGTGTGTCGTTAGGGTGCGTCAGGGTGCGTCGTTAGGGTGCGTCAGGGTGCGTCGTTAGGGTTCGTCAGGGTGCGTCGTTAGTGTTCGTCAGGGTGCGTTGTTAGGGTTCGTCAGGGTGCGTCGTTAGGGTGCGTCAGGGTGCGTCGTTAGGGTGCGGCAGGGTGCGTTGTGTCGTTAGGGTGCGTCGTTAGGGTTCGTCAGGGTGTGTCGTTAGGGTGCGTCAGGGTGCGTCGTTAGGGTGCGTCAGGGTGCGTCGTTAGGGTTCGTCAGGGTGCGTTGTGTCGTCAGGGTGCGTTGTTAGGGTGTGTCAGGGTGCGTCGTTAGGGTGTGTCAGGGTGCGTTGTTAGGGTGCGTCAGGGTGCGTCGTTAGGGTGCGTCAGGGTGCGTCGTTAGGGTTCGTCAGGGTGCGTCGTTAGGGTGCGTCAGGGTGTGTCGTTAGGGTTCGTCAGGGTGCGTCGTTAGGGTGCGTCAGGGTGCGTCGTTAGGGTTCGTCAGGGTGCGTCGTTAGGGTTCGTCAGGGTGCGTCGTTAGGGTGCGTCAGGGTGCGTCGTTAGGGTTCGTCAGGGTGCGTCGTTAGGGTGCGTCAGGGTGTGTCGTTAGGGTGCGTCAGGGTGCGTCGTTAGGGTGCGTCAGGGTGCGTCGTTAGGGTTCGTCAGGGTGCGTCGTTAGGGTTCGTCAGGGTGCGTCGTTAGGGTGCGTCAGGGTGCGTCGTTAGGGTGCGTCAGGGTGCGTCGTTAGGGTGCGTCAGGGTGCGTCGTTAGGGTGCGTCAGGGTGCGTCGTTAGGGTGCGTCAGGGTGCGTCGTTAGGGTGCGTCAGGGTGCGTCGTTAGGGTGCGTCAGGGTGCGTCGTTAGGGTTCGTCAGGGTGCGTCGTTAGGGTGTGTCAGGGTGCGTCGTTAGGGTTCGTCAGGGTGCGTTGTTAGGGTGCGGCAGGGTGCGTTGTGTCGTCAGGGTGCGTTGTTAGGGTGCGTCAGGGTGCGTCGTTAGGGTGCGTCAGGGTGCGTCGTTAAGGTTCGTCAGGGTGCGTCGTTAGGGTTCGTCAGGGTGCGTCGTTAGGGTGCGTCAGGGTGCGTCGTTAGGGTGCGTCAGGGTGCGTCGTTAGGGTGCGTCAGGGTGCGTCGTTAGGGTGCGTCAGGGTGCGTCGTTAGGGTGCGTCAGGGTGCGTCGTTAGGGTTCGTCAGGGTGCGTCGTTAGGGTTCGTCAGGGTGCGTCGTTAGGGTGCGTCAGGGTGCGTCGTTAGGGTGCGTCAGGGTGCGTCGTTAGGGTGCGTCAGGGTGCGTCGTTAGGGTGCGTCAGGGTGCGTCGTTAGGGTGCGTCAGGGTGCGTCGTTAGGGTTCGTCAGGGTGCGTTGTGTCGTCAGGGTGCGTTGTTAGGGTGCATCAGGGTGCGTCGTTAGGGTGCGTCAGGGTGCGTCGTTAGGGTTCGTCAGGGTGTGTCGTTAGGGTGCGTCAGGGTGCGTCGTTAGGGTGCGTCAGGGTGCGTCGTTAGGGTTCGTCAGGGTGTGTCGTTAGGGTTCGTCAGGGTGCGTCGTTAGGGTGTGTCAGGGTGCGTCGTTAGGGTTCGTCAGGGTGCGTTGTTAGGGTGCGGCAGGGTGCGTTGTGTCGTTAGGGTGCGTTGTTAGGGTGCGTCAGGGTGTGTCGTTAGGGTGCGTCAGGGTGCGTCGTTAGGGTGCGTCAGGGTGCATCGTTAGGGTTCGTCAGGGTGCGTTGTGTCGTCAGGGTGCGTTGTTAGGGTGCGTCAGGGTGCGTCGTTAGGGTGTGTCAGGGTGCGTTGTTAGGGTGCGTCAGGGTGCGTCGTTAGGGTGCGTCAGGGTGCGTCGTTAGGGTTCGTCAGGGTGCGTCGTTAGGGTGCGTCAGGGTGCGTCGTTAGGGTTCGTCAGGGTGCGTCGTTAGGGTGCGTCAGGGTGCGTCGTTAGGGTGCGTCAGGGTGCGTCGTTAGGGTTCGTCAGGGTGCGTCGTTAGGGTGTGTCAGGGTGCGTTGTTAGGGTTCGTCAGGGTGCGTCGTTAGGGTGCGTCAGGGTGCGTCGTTAGGGTTCGTCAGGGTGCGTCGTTAGGGTGCGTCAGGGTGCGTCGTTAGGGTTCGTCAGGGTGCGTCGTTAGGGTGCGTCAGGGTGCGTCGTTAGGGTGCGTCAGGGTGCGTCGTTAGGGTTCGTCAGGGTGCGTCGTTAGGGTGTGTCAGGGTGCGTTGTTAGGGTTCGTCAGGGTGCGTCGTTAGGGTGCGTCAGGGTGTGTCGTTAGGGTGCGTCAGGGTGCGTCGTTAGGGTGCGTCAGGGTGCGTCGTTAGGGTTCGTCAGGGTGCGTCATTAGGGTGCGTCAGGGTGCGTCGTTAGGGTGCGTCAGGGTGCGTCGTTAGGGTGCGTCAGGGTGCGTCGTTAGGGTGCGTCAGGGTGCGTCGTTAGGGTTCGTCAGGGTGCGTCGTTAGGGTGCGTCAGGGTGCGTCGTTAGGGTTCGTCAGGGTGCGTCGTTAGGGTGCGTCAGGGTGCGTCGTTAGGGTGCGTCAGGGTGCGTCGTTAGGGTTCGTCAGGGAGCGTCGTTAGGGTTCGTCAGGGTGCGTTGTGTCGTCAGGGTGCGTTGTTAGGGTGCGTCAGGGTGCGTCGTTAGGGTTCGTCAGGGTGCGTTGTGTCGTCAGGGTGCGTTGTTAGGGTGCGTCAGGGTGCGTCGTTAGGGTGCGTCAGGGTGCGTCGTTAGGGTTCGTCAGGGTGCGTCGTTAGGGTTCGTCAGGGTGCGTCGTTAGGGTGCGTCAGGGTGCGTCATTAGGGTGCATCAGGGTGCGTCTTTAGGGTGCGTCAGGGTGCGATGTGTCTTTAGGGTGCGTTGTTAGGGTGCGTCAGGGTGCGTCAGGGTGCGTCAGGGTGCGTCCTGTCGTTAGGGTGCATTGTTAGGGTGCGTCAGGGTGCGTCGTTAGGGTGCGTCAGGGTGCGTCCTGTCGTTAGGGTGCGTCGTTAGGGTTCGTCAGGGTGCGTCGTTAGGGTGCGTCAGGGTGCGTCGTTAGGGTGCGTCAGGGTGCGTTGTGTCGTCAGGGTGCGTTGTTAGGGTGTGTCAGGGTGCGTCGTTAGGGTGCGTCAGGGTGCGTCGTTAGGGTGCGTCAGGGTGCGTCGTTAGGGTGCGTCAGGGTGCGTCGTTAGGGTGCGTCAGGGTGCGTCGTTAGGGTGCGTCAGGGTGCGTCGTTAGGGTGCGTCAGGGTGCGTCGTTAGGGTTCGTCAGGGTGCGTCGTTAGGGTTCGTCAGGGTGCGTCGTTAGGGTGCGTCAGGGTGCGTCGTTAGGGTGCGTCAGGGTGCGTCGTTAGGGTGCGTCAGGGTGCGTCGTTAGGGTGCGTCAGGGTGCGTCGTTAGGGTGCGTCAGGGTGCGTCGTTAGGGTGCGTCAGGGTGCGTCGTTAGGGTTCGTCAGGGTGCGTTGTGTCGTCAGGGTGCGTTGTTAGGGTGCATCAGGGTGCGTCGTTAGGGTGCGTCAGGGTGCGTCGTTAGGGTTCGTCAGGGTGCGTCGTTAGGGTGCGTCAGGGTGCGTCGTTAGGGTGCGTCAGGGTGCGTCGTTAGGGTTCGTCAGGGTGCGTCGTTAGGGTTCGTCAGGGTGCGTCGTTAGGGTGTGTCAGGGTGCGTCGTTAGGGTTCGTCAGGGTGCGTTGTTAGGGTGCGGCAGGGTGCGTTGTGTCGTTAGGGTGCGTCGTTAGGGTTCGTCAGGGTGTGTCGTTAGGGTGCGTCAGGGTGCGTCGTTAGGGTGCGTCAGGGTGCATCGTTAGGGTTCGTCAGGGTGCGTTGTGTCGTCAGGGTGCGTTGTTAGGAAGTGTCAGGGTGCGTCGTTAGGGTGTGTCAGGGTGCGTTGTTAGGGTGCGTCAGGGTGCGTCGTTAGGGTGCGTCAGGGTGCGTCGTTAGGGTTCGTCAGGGTGCGTCGTTAGGGTGCGTCAGGGTGCGTCGTTAGGGTTCGTCAGGGTGCGTCGTTAGGGTGCGTCAGGGTGCGTCGTTAGGGTGCGTCAGGGTGCGTCGTTAGGGTTCGTCAGGGTGCGTCGTTAGGGTGTGTCAGGGTGCGTCGTTAGGGTGCGTCGTTAGGGTTCGTCAGGGTGCGTCGTTAGGGTGCGTCAGGGTGTGTCGTTAGGGTGCGTCAGGGTGCGTCGTTAGGGTTCGTCAGGGTGCGTTGTGTCGTCAGGGTGCGTTGTTAGGGTGCGTCAGGGTGCGTCGTTAGGGTTCGTCAGGGTGCGTCGTTAGGGTGCGTCAGGGTGCGTTGTTAGGGTGCGTCAGGGTGCGTCGTTAGGGTTCGTCAGGGTGCGTCGTTAGGGTGCGTCAGGGTGCGTCGTTAGGGTGCGTCAGGGTGCGTCGTTAGGGTGCGTCAGGGTGCGTCGTTAGGGTGCGTCAGGGTGCGTCGTTAGGGTGCGTCAGGGTGCGTCGTTAGGGTTCGTCAGGGTGCGTCGTTAGGGTGCGTCAGGGTGCGTCGTTAGGGTGCGTCAGGGTGCGTCGTTAGGGTTCGTCAGGGAGCGTCGTTAGGGTTCGTCAGGGTGCGTTGTGTCGTCAGGGTGCGTTGTTAGGGTGCGTCAGGGTGCGTCGTTAGGGTTCGTCAGGGTGCGTTGTGTCGTCAGGGTGCGTTGTTAGGGTGCGTCAGGGTGCGTCGTTAGGGTGCGTCAGGGTGCGTCGTTAGGGTTCGTCAGGGTGCGTCGTTAGGGTGCGTCAGGGTGCGTCGTTAGGGTGCGTCAGGGTGCGTCGTTAGGGTGCGTCAGGGTGCGTCGTTAGGGTGCGTCAGGGTGCGATGTGTCTTTAGGGTGCGTTGTTAGGGTGCGTCAGGGTGCGTCAGGGTGCGTCAGGGTGCGTCCTGTCGTTAGGGTGCATTGTTAGGGTGCGTCAGGGTGCGTCGTTAGGGTGCGTCAGGGTGCGTCCTGTCGTTAGGGTGCGTCGTTAGGGTTCGTCAGGGTGCGTCGTTAGGGTGCGTCAGGGTGCGTCGTTAGGGTGCGTCAGGGTGCGTTGTGTCGTCAGGGTGCGTTGTTAGGGTGTGTCAGGGTGCGTCGTTAGGGTGCGTCAGGGTGCGTCCTGTCGTTAGGGTGCGTTGTTAGGGTGCGTCAGGGTGCGTCGTTAGGGTGCGTCAGGGTGCGTCCTGTCGTTAGGGTGCGTCGTTAGGGTTCGTCAGGGTGCGTCGTTAGGGTGCGTCAGGGTGCGTCGTTAGGGTGCGTCAGGGTGCGTCGTTAGGGTGCGATCAGGGTGCGTCGTTAGGGTTCGTCAGGGTGCGTCGTTAGGGTGCGTCAGGGTGCGTCGTTAGGGTTCGTCAGGGTGCGTCGTTAGGGTTCGTCAGGGTGCGTCGTTAGGGTGCGTCAGGGTGCGTCGTTAGGGTGCGTCAGGGTGCGTCGTTAGGGTTCGTCAGGGTGCGTTGTGTCGTCAGGGTGCGTTGTTAGGGTGCATCAGGGTGCGTCGTTAGGGTGCGTCAGGGTGCGTCGTTAGGGTTCGTCAGGGTGTGTCGTTAGGGTGCGTCAGGGTGCGTCGTTAGGGTGCGTCAGGGTGCGTCGTTAGGGTTCGTCAGGGTGTGTCGTTAGGGTTCGTCAGGGTGCGTCGTTAGGGTGTGTCAGGGTGCGTCGTTAGGGTTCGTCAGGGTGCGTTGTTAGGGTGCGGCAGGGTGCGTTGTGTCGTTAGGGTGCGTCGTTAGGGTTCGTCAGGGTGTGTCGTTAGGGTGCGTCAGGGTGCGTCGTTAGGGTGCGTCAGGGTGCATCGTTAGGGTTCGTCAGGGTGCGTTGTGTCGTCAGGGTGCGTTGTTAGGAAGTGTCAGGGTGCGTCGTTAGGGTGTGTCAGGGTGCGTTGTTAGGGTGCGTCAGGGTGCGTCGTTAGGGTGCGTCAGGGTGCGTCGTTAGGGTTCGTCAGGGTGCGTCGTTAGGGTGCGTCAGGGTGCGTCGTTAGGGTTCGTCAGGGTGCGTCGTTAGGGTGCGTCAGGGTGCGTCGTTAGGGTGCGTCAGGGTGCGTCGTTAGGGTTCGTCAGGGTGCGTCGTTAGGGTGTGTCAGGGTGCGTCGTTAGGGTGCGTCGTTAGGGTTCGTCAGGGTGCGTCGTTAGGGTGCGTCAGGGTGTGTCGTTAGGGTGCGTCAGGGTGCGTCGTTAGGGTTCGTCAGGGTGCGTTGTGTCGTCAGGGTGCGTTGTTAGGGTGCGTCAGGGTGCGTTGTTAGGGTTCGTCAGGGTGCGTCGTTAGGGTGCGTCAGGGTGCGTCGTTAGGGTGCGTCAGGGTGCGTCGTTAGGGTTCGTCAGGGTGCGTCGTTAGGGTGCGTCAGGGTGCGTCGTTAGGGTGCGTCAGGGTGCGTCGTTAGGGTGCGTCAGGGTGCGTCGTTAGGGTTCGTCAGGGTGCGTCGTTAGGGTGCGTCAGGGTGCGTCGTTAGGGTTCGTCAGGGTGCGTCGTTAGGGTGCGTCAGGGTGCGTCGTTAGGGTGCGTCAGGGTGCGTCGTTAGGGTTCGTCAGGGAGCGTCGTTAGGGTTCGTCAGGGTGCGTTGTGTCGTCAGGGTGCGTTGTTAGGGTGCGTCAGGGTGCGTCGTTAGGGTTCGTCAGGGTGCGTTGTGTCGTCAGGGTGCGTTGTTAGGGTGCGTCAGGGTGCGTCGTTAGGGTGCGTCAGGGTGCGTCGTTAGGGTTCGTCAGGGTGCGTCGTTAGGGTTCGTCAGGGTGCGTCGTTAGGGTGCGTCAGGGTGCGTCATTAGGGTGCGTCAGGGTGCGTCTTTAGGGTGCGTCAGGGTGCGATGTGTCTTTAGGGTGCGTTGTTAGGGTGCGTCAGGGTGCGTCAGGGTGCGTCAGGGTGCGTCCTGTCGTTAGGGTGCATTGTTAGGGTGCGTCAGGGTGCGTCGTTAGGGTGCGTCAGGGTGCGTCCTGTCGTTAGGGTGCGTCGTTAGGGTTCGTCAGGGTGCGTCGTTAGGGTGCGTCAGGGTGCGTCGTTAGGGTGCGTCAGGGTGCGTTGTGTCGTCAGGGTGCGTTGTTAGGGTGTGTCAGGGTGCGTCGTTAGGGTGCGTCAGGGTGCGTCCTGTCGTTAGGGTGCGTTGTTAGGGTGCGTCAGGGTGCGTCGTTAGGGTGCGTCAGGGTGCGTCCTGTCGTTAGGGTGCGTCGTTAGGGTTCGTCAGGGTGCGTCGTTAGTGTGCGTCAGGGTGCGTCGTTAGGGTGTGTCAGGGTGCGTCGTTAGGGTGCGATAGGGTGCGTCGTTAGGGTTCGTCAGGGTGCGTCGTTAGGGTGCGTCAGGGTGCGTCGTTAGGGTTCGTCAGGGTGCGTCGTTAGGGTTCGTCAGGGTGCGTCGTTAGGGTGCGTCAGGGTGCGTCGTTAGGGTGCGTCGTTAGGGTGCGTCAGGGTGCGTCGTTAGGGTTCGTAAGGGTGCGTCGTTAGGGTTCGTCAGGGTGCGTCGTTAGGGTGCGTCAGGGTGCGTCGTTAGGGTGCGTCAGGGTGCGTCGTTAGGGTGCGTCAGGGTGCGTCGTTAGGGTGCGTCAGGGTGCGTCGTTAGGGTGCGTCAGGGTGCGTCGTTAGGGTGCGTCAGGGTGCGTCGTTAGGGTGCGTCAGGGTGCGTCGTTAGGGTTCGTTGTTAGGGTGCATCAGGGTGCGTCGTTAGGGTGCGTCAGGGTGCGTCGTTAGGGTTCGTCAGGGTGTGTCGTTAGGGTGCGTCAGGGTGCGTCGTTAGGGTGCGTCAGGGTGCGTCGTTAGGGTTCGTCAGGGTGCGTCGTTAGGGTTCGTCAGGGTGCGTCGTTAGGGTGTGTCAGGGTGCGTCGTTAGGGTTCGTCAGGGTGCGTTGTTAGGGTGCGGCAGGGTGCGTTGTGTCGTCAGGGTGCGTTGTTAGGGTGCGTCAGGGTGCGTCGTTAGGGTGCGTCAGGGTGCGTCGTTAAGGTTCGTCAGGGTGCGTCGTTAGGGTTCGTCAGGGTGCGTCGTTAGGGTGCGTCAGGGTGCGTCGTTAGGGTTCGTCAGGGTGCGTTGTGTCGTCAGGGTGCGTTGTTAAGGTGTGTCAGGGTGCGTCGTTAGGGTGCGATAGGGTGCGTCGTTAGGGTTCGTCAGGGTGCGTTGTGTCGTCAGGGTGCGTTGTTAGGGTGAGTCAGGTTGCGTCGTTAGGGTGCGTCAGGGTGCGTCGTTAAGGTTCGTCAGGGTGCGTCGTTAGGGTTCGTCAGGGTGCGTTGTGTCGTCAGGGTGCGTTGTCAGGGTGCGTCGTTAGGGTGCGTCAGGGTGCGTCCTGTCGTTAGGGTGCGTCGTTAGGGTTCGTCAGGGTGTGTCGTTAGGGTGCGTCAGGGTGCGTCGTTAGGGTGCGTCAGGGTGCATCGTTAGGGTTCGTCAGGGTGCGTTGTGTCGTCAGGGTGCGTTGTTAGGAAGTGTCAGGGTGCGTCGTTAGGGTGCGTCAGGGTGCGTCCTGTCGTTAGGGTGCGTTGTTAGGGTGCTTCAGGGTGCGTCGTTAGGGTGCGTCAGGGTGCGTCCTGTCGTTAGGGTGCGTCGTTAGGGTTCGTCAGGGTGCGTCGTTAGGGTGCGTCAGAGTGCGTCGTTAGGGTGTGTCAGGTTGCGTCGTTAGGGTGCGATAGGGTGCGTCGTTAGGGTGCGTCGTTAGGGTGCGACAGGGTGCGTCGTTAGGGTGCGTCAGGGTGCGTCGTTAGGGTTCGTCAGGGTGCGTCGTTAGGGTGCGTCAGGGTGCGTTGTTAGGGTGCGTCAGGGTGTGTCGTTAGGGTGCGTCAGGGTGCGTCGTTAGGGTTCGTCAGGGTGCGTCGTTAGGGTGTGTCAGGGTGCGTTGTTAGGGTGCGTCAGGGTGCGTCGTTAGGGTGCGTCAGGGTGCGTCGTTAGGGTTCGTCAGGGTGCGTCGTTAGGGTGCGTCAGGGTGCGTCGTTAGGGTTCGTCAGGGTGCGTCGTTAGGGTGCATCAGGGTGTGTCGTTAGGGTGCGTCAGGGTGCGTCGTTAGGGTGCGTCAGGGTGCATCGTTAGGGTTCGTCAGGGTGCGTTGTGTCGTCAGGGTGCGTTGTTAGGAAGTGTCAGGGTGCGTCGTTAGGGTGCGTCAGGGTGCGTCCTGTCGTTAGGGTGCGTTGTTAGGGTGCTTCAGGGTGCGTCGTTAGGGTTCGTCAGGGTGCGTCCTGTCGTTAGGGTGCGTCGTTAGGGTTCGTCAGGGTGCGTCGTTAGGGTGCGTCAGAGTGCGTCGTTAGGGTGTGTCAGGTTGCGTCGTTAGGGTGCGATAGGGTGCGTCGTTAGGGTGCGTCGTTAGGGTGCGTCAGGGTGCGTCGTTAGGGTGCGTCAGGGTGCGTCGTTAGGGTTCGTCAGGGTGCGTCGTTAGGGTGCGTCAGGGTGCGTTGTTAGGGTGCGTCAGGGTGTGTCGTTAGGGTGCGTCAGGGTGCGTCGTTAGGGTTCGTCAGGGTGCGTCGTTAGGGTGCGTCAGGGTGCGTCGTTAGGGTTCGTCAGGGTGCGTCGTTAGGGTGCGTCAGGGTGCGTCGTTAGGGTGCGTCAGGGTGCGTCGTTAGGGTTCGTCAAGGTGCGTCGTTAGGGTGTGTCAGGGTGCGTCGTTAGGGTGCGTCAGGGTGGTTCGTCAGGGTGCGTCGTTAGGGTGCGTCAGGGTGCGTCGTTAGGGTGCGTCAGGGTGCGTCGTTAGGGTTCGTCAGGGTGCGTTGTGTCGTCAGGGTGCGTTGTTAGGGTGCGTCAGGGTGCGTCGTTAGGGTTCGTCAGGGTGCGTCGTTAGGGTGCGTCAGGGTGCGTTGTTAGGGTGCGTCAGGGTGCGTCGTTAGGGTTCGTCAGGGTGCGTCGTTAGGGTGCGTCAGGGTGCGTCGTTAGGGTGCGTCAGGGTGTGTCGTTAGGGTTCGTCAGGGTGCGTCATTAGGGTGCGTCAGGGTGCGTCGTTAGGGTGCGTCAGGGTGCGTCGTTAGGGTGCGTCAGGGTGCGTCGTTAGGGTGCGTCAGGGTGCGTCGTTAGGGTTCGTCAGGGTGCGTCGTTAGGGTGCGTCAGGGTGCGTCGTTAGGGTGCGTCAGGGTGCGTCGTTAGGGTGCGTCAGGGTGCGTCGTTAGGGTTCGTCAGGGAGCGTCGTTAGGGTTCGTCAGGGTGCGTTGTGTCGTCAGGGTGCGTTGTTAGGGTGCGTCAGGGTGCGTCGTTAGGGTGCGTCAGGGTGCGTCGTTAGGGTTCGTCAGGGTGCGTCATTAGGGTGCGTCAGGGTGCGTCTTTAGGGTGCGTCAGGGTGCGATGTGTCTTTAGGGTGCGTTGTTAGGGTGCGTCAGGGTGCGTCAGGGTGCGTCAGGGTGCGTCCTGTCGTTAGGGTGCATTGTTAGGGTGCGTCAGGGTGCGTCGTTAGGGTGCGTCAGGGTGCGTCCTGTCGTTAGGGTGCGTCGTTAGGGTTCGTCAGGGTGCGTCGTTAGGGTGCGTCAGGGTGCGTCGTTAGGGTGCGTCAGGGTGCGTTGTGTCGTCAGGGTGCGTTGTTAGGGTGCGTCAGGGTGCGTCGTTAGGGTGCGTCAGGGTGCGTCCTGTCGTTAGGGTGCGTTGTTAGGGTGCGTCAGGGTGCGTTGTTAGTGTGCGTCAGGGTGCGTCGTTAGGGTGTGTCAGGGTGCGTTAGGGTGCGGTAGGGTGCGTCGTTAGGGTTCGTCAGGGTGCGTCGTTAGGGTGCGTCAGGGTGCGTCGTTAGGGTTCGTCAGGGTGCGTCGTTAGGGTTCGTCAGGGTGCGTCGTTAGGGTGCGTCAGGGTGCGTCGTTAGGGTGCGTCGTTAGGGTGCGTCAGGGTGCGTCGTTAGGGTTCGTAAGGGTGCGTCGTTAGGGTTCGTCAGGGTGCGTCGTTAGGGTGCGTCAGGGTGCGTCGTTAGGGTGCGTCAGGGTGCGTCGTTAGGGTGCGTCAGGGTGCGTCGTTAGGGTGCGTCAGGGTGCGTCGTTAGGGTGCGTCAGGGTGCGTCGTTAGGGTGCGTCAGGGTGCGTCGTTAGGGTGCGTCAGGGTGCGTCGTTAGGGTTCGTTGTTAGGGTGCATCAGGGTGCGTCGTTAGGGTGCGTCAGGGTGCGTCGTTAGGGTTCGTCAGGGTGTGTCGTTAGGGTGCGTCAGGGTGCGTCGTTAGGGTGCGTCAGGGTGCGTCGTTAGGGTTCGTCAGGGTGCGTCGTTAGGGTTCGTCAGGGTGCGTCGTTAGGGTGTGTCAGGGTGCGTCGTTAGGGTTCGTCAGGGTGCGTTGTTAGGGTGCGGCAGGGTGCGTTGTGTCGTCAGGGTGCGTTGTTAGGGTGCGTCAGGGTGCGTCGTTAGGGTGCGTCAGGGTGCGTCGTTAAGGTTCGTCAGGGTGCGTCGTTAGGGTTCGTCAGGGTGCGTCGTTAGGGTGCGTCAGGGTGCGTCGTTAGGGTTCGTCAGGGTGCGTTGTGTCGTCAGGGTGCGTTGTTAAGGTGTGTCAGGGTGCGTCGTTAGGGTGCGATAGGGTGCGTCGTTAGGGTTCGTCAGGGTGCGTTGTGTCGTCAGGGTGCGTTGTTAGGGTGAGTCAGGTTGCGTCGTTAGGGTGCGTCAGGGTGCGTCGTTAAGGTTCGTCAGGGTGCGTCGTTAGGGTTCGTCAGGGTGCGTTGTGTCGTCAGGGTGCGTTGTCAGGGTGCGTCGTTAGGGTGCGTCAGGGTGCGTCCTGTCGTTAGGGTGCGTCGTTAGGGTTCGTCAGGGTGTGTCGTTAGGGTGCGTCAGGGTGCGTCGTTAGGGTGCGTCAGGGTGCATCGTTAGGGTTCGTCAGGGTGCGTTGTGTCGTCAGGGTGCGTTGTTAGGAAGTGTCAGGGTGCGTCGTTAGGGTGCGTCAGGGTGCGTCCTGTCGTTAGGGTGCGTTGTTAGGGTGCTTCAGGGTGCGTCGTTAGGGTGCGTCAGGGTGCGTCCTGTCGTTAGGGTGCGTCGTTAGGGTTCGTCAGGGTGCGTCGTTAGGGTGCGTCAGAGTGCGTCGTTAGGGTGTGTCAGGTTGCGTCGTTAGGGTGCGATAGGGTGCGTCGTTAGGGTGCGTCGTTAGGGTGCGACAGGGTGCGTCGTTAGGGTGCGTCAGGGTGCGTCGTTAGGGTTCGTCAGGGTGCGTCGTTAGGGTGCGTCAGGGTGCGTTGTTAGGGTGCGTCAGGGTGTGTCGTTAGGGTGCGTCAGGGTGCGTCGTTAGGGTTCGTCAGGGTGCGTCGTTAGGGTGTGTCAGGGTGCGTTGTTAGGGTGCGTCAGGGTGCGTCGTTAGGGTGCGTCAGGGTGCGTCGTTAGGGTTCGTCAGGGTGCGTCGTTAGGGTGCGTCAGGGTGCGTCGTTAGGGTTCGTCAGGGTGCGTCGTTAGGGTGCATCAGGGTGTGTCGTTAGGGTGCGTCAGGGTGCGTCGTTAGGGTGCGTCAGGGTGCATCGTTAGGGTTCGTCAGGGTGCGTTGTGTCGTCAGGGTGCGTTGTTAGGAAGTGTCAGGGTGCGTCGTTAGGGTGCGTCAGGGTGCGTCCTGTCGTTAGGGTGCGTTGTTAGGGTGCTTCAGGGTGCGTCGTTAGGGTGCGTCAGGGTGCGTCCTGTCGTTAGGGTGCGTCGTTAGGGTTCGTCAGGGTGCGTCGTTAGGGTGCGTCAGAGTGCGTCGTTAGGGTGTGTCAGGTTGCGTCGTTAGGGTGCGATAGGGTGCGTCGTTAGGGTGCGTCGTTAGGGTGCGACAGGGTGCGTCGTTAGGGTGCGTCAGGGTGCGTCGTTAGGGTTCGTCAGGGTGCGTCGTTAGGGTGCGTCAGGGTGCGTTGTTAGGGTGCGTCAGGGTGTGTCGTTAGGGTGCGTCAGGGTGCGTCGTTAGGGTTCGTCAGGGTGCGTCGTTAGGGTGCGTCAGGGTGCGTCGTTAGGGTTCGTCAGGGTGCGTCGTTAGGGTGCGTCAGGGTGCGTCGTTAGGGTGCGTCAGGGTGCGTCGTTAGGGTTCGTCAGGGTGCGTCGTTAGGGTGTGTCAGGGTGCGTCGTTAGGGTGCGTCGTTAGGGTTCGTCAGGGTGCGTCGTTAGGGTGCGTCAGGGTGTGTCGTTAGGGTGCGTCAGGGTGCGTCGTTAGGGTTCGTCAGGGTGCGTTGTGTCGTCAGGGTGCGTTGTTAGGGTGCGTCAGGGTGCGTCGTTAGGGTTCGTCAGGGTGCGTCGTTAGGGTGCGTCAGGGTGCGTTGTTAGGGTGCGTCAGGGTGCGTCGTTAGGGTTCGTCAGGGTGCGTCGTTAGGGTGCGTCAGGGTGCGTCGTTAGGGTGCGTCAGGGTGTGTCGTTAGGGTTCGTCAGGGTGCGTCATTAGGGTGCGTCAGGGTGCGTCGTTAGGGTGCGTCAGGGTGCGTCGTTAGGGTGCGTCAGGGTGCGTCGTTAGGGTGCGTCAGGGTGCGTCGTTAGGGTTCGTCAGGGTGCGTCGTTAGGGTGCGTCAGGGTGCGTCGTTAGGGTTCGTCAGGGTGCGTCGTTAGGGTGCGTCAGGGTGCGTCGTTAGGGTGCGTCAGGGTGCGTCGTTAGGGTTCGTCAGGGAGCGTCGTTAGGGTTCGTCAGGGTGCGTTGTGTCGTCAGGGTGCGTTGTTAGGGTGCGTCAGGGTGCGTCGTTAGGGTGCGTCAGGGTGCGTCGTTAGGGTTCGTCAGGGTGCGTCGTTAGGGTTCGTCAGGGTGCGTCGTTAGGGTGCGTCAGGGTGCGTCATTAGGGTGCGTCAGGGTGCGTCTTTAGGGTGCGTCAGGGTGCGATGTGTCTTTAGGGTGCGTTGTTAGGGTGCGTCAGGGTGCGTCAGGGTGCGTCAGGGTGCGTCCTGTCGTTAGGGTGCATTGTTAGGGTGCGTCAGGGTGCGTCGTTAGGGTGCGTCAGGGTGCGTCCTGTCGTTAGGGTGCGTCGTTAGGGTTCGTCAGGGTGCGTCGTTAGGGTGCGTCAGGGTGCGTCGTTAGGGTGCGTCAGGGTGCGTTGTGTCGTCAGGGTGCGTTGTTAGGGTGTGTCAGGGTGCGTCGTTAGGGTGCGTCAGGGTGCGTCCTGTCGTTAGGGTGCGTTGTTAGGGTGCGTCAGGGTGCGTCGTTAGGGTGCGTCAGGGTGCGTCGTTAGTGTGCGTCAGGGTGCGTCGTTAGGGTGTCGTCAGGGTGCGTCGTTAGGGTGCGATAGGGTGCGTCGTTAGGGTGCGTCGTTAGGGTGCGATAGGGTGCGTCGTTAGGGTTCGTCAGGGTGCGTCGTTAGGGTGCGTCAGGGTGCGTCGTTAGGGTTCGTCAGGGTGCGTCGTTAGGGTTCGTCAGGGTGCGTCGTTAGGGTGCGTCAGGGTGCGTCGTTAGGGTGCGTCAGGGTGCGTTAGGGTGCGTCAGGGTGCGTCGTTAGGGTTCGTAAGGGTGCGTCGTTAGGGTGCGTCAGGGTGCGTCGTTAGGGTGCGTCAGGGTGCGTCGTTAGGGTGCGTCAGGGTGCGTCGTTAGGGTGCGTCAGGGTGCGTCGTTAGGGTGCGTCAGGGTGCGTCGTTAGGGTGCGTCAGGGTGTGTCGTTAGGGTGCGTCAGGGTGCGTCGTTAGGGTTCGTCAAGGTGCGTTGTGTCGTCAGGGTGCGTTGTTAGGGTGCGTCAGGGTGCGTCGTTAGGGTGCGTCAGGGTGCGTCGTTAGGGTGCGTCAGGGTGCGTCGTTAGGGTGCGTCAGGGTGCGTCGTTAGGGTGCGTCAGGGTGCGTCGTTAGGGTTCGTAAGGGTGCGTCGTTAGGGTGCGTCAGGGTGCGTCGTTAGGGTGCGTCAGGGTGCGTCGTTAGGGTGCGTCAGGGTGCGTCGTTAGGGTGCGTCAGGGTGCGTCGTTAGGGTGCGTCAGGGTGCGTCGTTAGGGTGCGTCAGGGTGCGTCGTTAGGGTGCGTCAGGGTGCGTCGTTAGGGTTCGTCAGGGTGCGTTGTGTCGTCAGGGTGCGTTGTTAGGGTGCATCAGGGTGCGTCGTTAGGGTGCGTCAGGGTGCGTCGTTAGGGTTCGTCAGGGTGCGTCGTTAGGGTGCGTCAGGGTGCGTCGTTAGGGTGCGTCAGGGTGCGTCAGGGTGCGTCGTTAGGGTGCGTCAGGGTGCGTCGTTAGGGTGCGTCAGGGTGCGTCGTTAGGGTTCGTCAGGGTGCGTTGTTAGGGTGCGACAGGGTGCGTTGTGTCGTCAGGGTGCGTTGTTAGGGTGCGTCAGGGTGCGTCGTTAGGGTGCGTCAGGGTGCGTCGTTAAGGTTCGTCAGGGTGCGTCGTTAGGGTTCGTCAGGGTGCGTCGTTAGGGTGCGTCAGGGTGCGTCGTTAGGGTGCGTCAGGGTGCGTCGTTAGGGTTCGTCAGGGTGCGTTGTGTCGTCAGGGTGCGTTGTTAAGGTGTGTCAGGGTGCGTCGTTAGGGTGCGATAGGGTGCGTCGTTAGGGTTCGTCAGGGTGCGTTGTGTCGTCAGGGTGCGTTGTTAGGGTGAGTCAGGTTGCGTCGTTAGGGTGCGTCAGGGTGCGTCGTTAAGGTTCGTCAGGGTGCGTCGTTAGGGTTCGTCAGGGTGCGTCGTTAGGGTGCGATAGGTTGCGTCGTTAGGGTGCGTCGTTAGGGTTCGTCAGGGTGCGTTGTGTCGTTAGGGTGCGTGTTAGGGTGTGTCAGGGTGCGTCGTTAGGGTGCGTCAGGGTGCGTCGTTAGGGTGCGTTAGGGTGCGTCGTTAGGGTTCGTCAGGGTGCGTCGTTAGGGTGCGTCAGGGTGCGTCGTTAGGGTGCGTCAGGGTGCGTCGTTAGGGTTCGTCAGGGTGCGTTGTGTCGTCAGGGTGCGTTGTTAGGGTGTGTCAGGGTGCGTCGTTAGGGTGCGTCAGGGTGCGTCGTTAGGGTGCGTCAGGGTGCGTCGTTAGGGTGCGTCAGGGTGCGTCGTTAGGGTTCGTCAGGGTGCGTTGTGTCGTCAGGGTGCGTTGTTAGGGTGCGTCAGGGTGCGTCGTTAGAGTGTGTCAGGGTGCGTCGTTAGGGTGCGTTAGGGTGCGATAGGGTGCGTCGTTAGGGTGCGTCGTTAGGGTGCGATAGGTTGCGTCGTTAGGGTGCGTCGTTAGGGTTCGTCAGGGTGCGTTGTGTCGTCAGGGTGCATTGTTAGGGTGCGTCGTTAGGGTGCGTCAGGGTGCGTCGTTAGGGTTCGTCAGGGTGCGTTGTGTCGTCAGGGTGCGTTGTTAAGGTGTGTCAGGGTGCGTCGTTAGGGTGCGATAGGGTGCGTCGTTAGGGTTCGTCAGGGTGCGTTGTGTCGTCAGGGTGCGTCGTTAGGGTGCGTCAGGTTGCGTCGTTAGGGTGCGTCAGGGTGCGTCGTTAAGGTTCGTCAGGGTGCGTCGTTAGGGTTCGTCAGGGTGCGTCGTTAGGGTGCGTCAGGGTGCGTCGTTAGGGTGCGTCAGGGTGCGTCCTAGGGTGCGTCAGGGTGCGTCGTTAGGGTGCGTCAGGGTGCGTCGTTAGGGTGCGTCAGGGTGCGTCCTGTCGTTAGGGTGCGTCGTTAGGGTGTCGTCAGGGTGCGTCGTTAGTGTGCGTCAGGGTGCGTCGTTAGGGTGTGTCAGGGTGCGTCGTTAGGGTGCGATAGGGTGCGTCGTCAGGGTGCGTCGTTAGGGTGCGTCAGGGTGCGTCGTTAGGGTTCGTCAGGGTGCGTCGTTAGGCTGCGTCAGGGTGCGTCGTTAGGGTGCGTCAGGGTGCGTCGTTAGGGTTCGTCAGGGAGCGTCGTTAGGGTTCGTCAGGGTGCGTTGTGTCGTCAGGGTGCGTTGTTAGGGTGCGTCAGGGTGCGTCGTTAGGGTTCGTCAGGGTGCGTTGTGTCGTCAGGGTGCGTTGTTAGGGTGCGTCAGGGTGCGTCGTTAGGGTGCGTCAGGGTGCGTCGTTAGGGTTCGTCAGGGTGCGTCGTTAGGGTTCGTCAGGGTGCGTCGTTAGGGTGCGTCAGGGTGCGTCATTAGGGTGCGTCAGGGTGCGTCTTTAGGGTGCGTCAGGGTGCGATGTGTCTTTAGGGTGCGTTGTTAGGGTGCGTCTAGGGTGCGTCAGGGTGCGTCCTGTCGTTAGGGTGCATTGTTAGGGTGCGTCAGGGTGCGTCGTTAGGGTGCGTCAGGGTGCGTCCTGTCGTTAGGGTGCGTCGTTAGGGTTCGTCAGGGTGCGTCGTTAGGGTGCGTCAGGGTGCGTCGTTAGGGTGCGTCAGGGTGCGTTGTGTCGTCAGGGTGCGTTGTTAGGGTGTGTCAGGGTGCGTCGTTAGGGTGCGTCAGGGTGCGTCCTGTCGTTAGGGTGCGTTGTTAGGGTGCGTCAGGGTGCGTCGTTAGGGTGCGTCAGGGTGCGTCCTGTCGTTAGGGTGCGTCGTTAGGGTTCGTCAGGGTGCGTCGTTAGTGTGCGTCAGGGTGCGTCGTTAGGGTGTGTCAGGGTGCGTCGTTAGGGTGCGACAGGGTGCGTCGTTAGGGTGCGTCGTTAGGGTGCGACAGGGTGCGTCGTTAGGGTGCGTCGTTAGGGTGCGTCGTTAGGGTGCGTCAGGGTGCGTCGTTAGGGTGCGTCAGGGTGCGTCGTTAGGGTGCGTCAGGGTGCGTCGTTCGGGTGCGTTAGGGTGCGATAGGGTGCGTCGTTAGGGTGCGTCGTTAGGGTGCGTCGTTAGGGTGCGTCAGGTTGCGTCGTTAGGGTTCGTCAGGGTGCGTTGTGTCGTCAGGGTGCGTTGTTAGGGTGCGTCAGGGTGCGTCGTTAGGGTGCGTCAGGGTGCGTCGTTAGGGTGCGTCAGGGTGCGTCGTTAGGGTGTGTCAGGGTGCGTCGTTAGGGTGCGTTAGGGTGCGATAGGGTGCGTCGTTAGGGTGCGTCGTTAGGGTGCGTCGTTAGGGTGCGTCGTTAGGGTGCGTCGTTAGGGTGCGTCAGGTTGCGTCGTTAGGGTTCGTCAGGGTGCGTTGTGTCGTCAGGGTGCGTTGTTAGGGTGTGTCAGGGTGCGTCGTTAGGGTGCGTCAGGGTGCGTCGTTAGGGTGCGTCAGGGTGCGTCGTTAGGGTACGTTAGGGTGCGATAGGGTGCGTCGTTAGGGTGCGTCGTTAGGGTGCGTCGTTAGGGTGCGTCGTAGGGTGCGTTGTGTCGTCAGGGTGCGTTGTTAGGGTTCGTCAGGGTGCGTCGTTAGGGTGCGTCAGGGTGCGTCGTTAAGGTGTGTCAGGGTGCGTCGTTAGGGTGCGATAGGGTGCGTTGTGTCGTCAGGGTGCGTTGTTAGGGTGAGTCAGGTTGCGTCGTTAGGGTGCGTCAGGGTGCGTCGTTAAGGTTCGTCAGGGTGCGTCGTTAGGGTTCGTCAGGGTGCGTCGTTAGGGTGCGTCAGGGTGCGTCGTTAGGGTGCGTCAGGGTGCGTCGTTAGGGTTCGTCAGGGTGCTTTGTGTCGTCAGGGTGCGTTGTTAGGGTGAGTCAGGTTGCGTCGTTAGGGTGCGTCAGGGTGCGTCGTTAAGGTTCGTCAGGGTGCGTCGTTAGGGTTCGTCAGGGTGCGTCGTTAGGGTTCGTTAGGGTGCGATAGGTTGCGTCGTTAGGGTGCGTCGTTAGGGTGCGTCGTTAGGGTGCGTTGTGTCGTCAGGGTGCGTTGTTAGGGTTCGTCAGGGTGCGTCGTTAGGGTGTGTCAGGGTGCGTCGTTATGGTGCGTCAGGGTGCGTCGTTAGGGTGCGGCAGGGTGCGTTGTGTCGTCAGGGTGCGTTGTTAGGGTGCGTCAGGGTGCGTCGTTAGGGTGCGTCAGGGTGCGTCGTTAAGGTTCGTCAGGGTGCGTCGTTAGGGTTCGTCAGGGTGTGTCGTTAGGGTGCGTCAGGGTGCGTCGTTAGGGTGCGTCAGGGTGCGTCGTTAGGGTTCGTCAGGGTGCGTTGTGTCGTCAGGGTGCGTTGTTAGGGTGCGTCAGGGTGCGTCCTGTCGTTAGGGTGCGTCGTTAGGGTTCGTCAGAGTGCGTCATTAGGGTGCGTCAGGGTGCGTCGTTAGGGTGCGTCAGGGTGCGTCGTTAGGGTTCGTCAGGGTGCGTTGTGTCGTCAGGGTGCGTCGTTAGGGTGCGTCAGGGTGCGTCCTGTCGTTAGGGTGCGTCGTTAGGGTTCGTCAGAGTGCGTCATTAGGGTGCGTCAGGGTGCGTCGTTAGGGTGCGTCAGGGTGCGTCGTTAGGGTTCGTCAGGGTGCGTTGTGTCGTCAGGGTGCGTTGTTAGGGTGTGTCAGGGTGCGTCGTTAGGGTGCGCCAGGGTGCGTCCTGTCGTTAGGGTGCGTTGTTAGGGTGCGTCAGGGTGCGTCGTTAGGGTGCGTCAGGGTGCGTCCTGTCGTTAGGGTGCGTCGTTAGGGTTCGTCAGGGTGCGTCGTTAGGGTGCGTCAGGGTGCGTCGTTAGGGTGCGTCAGGTTGCGTCGTTAGGGTTCGTCAGGGTGCGTTGTGTCGTCAGGGTGCGTTGTTAGGGTGTGTCAGGGTGCGTCGTTAGGGTGCGTCAGGGTGCGTCGTTAGGGTGCGTCAGGGTGCGTCGTTAGGGTGCGTCAGGGTGCGTCGTTAGGGTGCGTTAGGGTGCGATAGGGTGCGTCGTTAGGGTGCGTCGTTAGGGTGCGTCGTTAGGGTGCGTCGTTAGGGTGCGTTGTGTCGTCAGGGTGCGTTGTTAGGGTTCGTCAGGGTGCGTCGTTAGGGTGTGTCAGGGTGCGTCGTTATGGTGCGTCAGGGTGCGTCGTTAGGGTGCGGCAGGGTGCGTTGTGTCGTCAGGGTGCGTTGTTAGGGTGCGTCAGGGTGCGTCGTTAGGGTGCGTCAGGGTGCGTCGTTAAGGTTCGTCAGGGTGCGTCGTTAGGGTTCGTCAGGGTCCGTCGTTAGGGTGCGTCAGGGTGCGTCGTTAGGGTGCGTCAGGGTGCGTCGTTAGGGTTCGTCAGGGTGCGTTGTGTCGTCAGGGTGCGTTGTTAAGGTGTGTCAGGGTGCGTCGTTAGGGTGCGATAGGGTGCGTTGTGTCGTCAGGGTGCGTCGTTAAGGTTCGTCAGGGTGCGTCGTTAGGGTTCGTCAGGGTGCGTCGTTAGGGTGCGTCAGGGTGCGTCGTTAGGGTGCGTCAGGGTGCGTCGTTAGGGTTCGTCAGGGTGCTTTGTGTCGTCAGGGTGCGTTGTTAAGGTGTGTCAGGGTGCGTCGTTAGGGTGCGATAGGGTGCGTCGTTAGGGTTCGTCAGGGTGCGTTGTGTCGTCAGGGTGCGTTGTTAGGGTGAGTCAGGTTGCGTCGTTAGGGTGCGTCAGGGTGCGTCGTTAAGGTTCGTCAGGGTGCGTCGTTAGGGTTCGTCAGGGTGCGTCGTTAGGGTTCGTTAGGGTGCGATAGGGTGCGTCGTTAGGGTGCGTCGTTAGGGTGCGATAGGTTGCGTCGTTAGGGTGCGTCGTTAGGGTTCGTCAGGGTGCGTTGTGTCGTCAGGGTGCGTTGTTAGGGTGCGTCGTTAGGGTGCGTCGTTAGGGTGCGTTGTGTCGTCAGGGTGCGTTGTTAGGGTTCGTCAGGGTGCGTCGTTAGGGTGTGTCAGGGTGCGTCGTTATGGTGCGTCAGGGTGCGTCGTTAGGGTGCGGCAGGGTGCGTTGTGTCGTCAGGGTGCGTTGTTAGGGTGCGTCAGGGTGCGTCGTTAGGGTGCGTCAGGGTGCGTCGTTAAGGTTCGTCAGGGTGCGTCGTTAGGGTTCGTCAGGGTGTGTCGTTAGGGTGCGTCAGGGTGCGTCGTTAGGGTGCGTCAGGGTGCGTCGTTAGGGTTCGTCAGGGTGCGTTGTGTCGTCAGGGTGCGTTGTTAGGGTGAGTCAGGTTGCGTCGTTAGGGTTCGTCAGGGTGCGTTGTTAAGGTGTGTCAGGGTGCGTCGTTAGGGTGCGATAGGGTGCGTCGTTAGGGTTCGTCAGGGTGCGTTGTGTCGTCAGGGTGCGTTGTTAGGTTGAGTCAGGTTGCGTCGTTAGGGTGCGTCAGGGTGCGTCGTTAAGGTTCGTCAGGGTGCGTCGTTAGGGTGCGTCAGGGTGCGTCGTTAGGGTGCGTCAGGGTGCGTCGTTAGGGTTCGTCAGGGTGCGTTGTGTCGTCAGGGTGCGTTGTTAGGGTGTGTCAGGGTGCGTCGTTAGGGTTCGTCAGGGTGCGTCGTTAGGGTGCGTCAGGGTGCGTCGTTAGGGTTCGTCAGGGTGCGTCGTTAGGGTGCGTCAGGGTGCGTCGTTAGGGTGCGTCAGGGTGCGTCGTTAGGGTTCGTCAGGGTGCGTTGTGTCGTCAGGGTGCGTTGTTAGGGTGTGTCAGGGTGCGTCGTTACGGTGCGTTAGGCTGCGTCGTTAGGGTGCGTCGTTATGGTGCGTCAGGGTGCGTCGTTAGGGTGCGGCAGGGTGCGTTGTGTCGTCAGGGTGCGTTGTTAGGGTGCGTCAGGGTGCGTCGTTAGGGTGCGTCAGGGTGCGTCGTTAAGGTTCGTCAGGGTGCGTCGTTAGGGTTCGTCAGGGTGCGTCGTTAGGGTGCGTCAGGGTGCGTCGTTAGGGTGCGTCAGGGTGCGTCGTTAGGGTTCGTCAGGGTGCTTTGTGTCGTCAGGGTGCGTTGTTAAGGTGTGTCAGGGTGCGTCGTTAGGGTGCGATAGGGTGCGTCGTTAGGGTTCGTCAGGGTGCGTTGTGTCGTCAGGGTGCGTCGTTAGGGTGATTCAGGTTGCGTCGTTAGGGTGCGTCAGGGTGCGTCGTTAAGGTTCGTCAGGGTGCGTCGTTAGGGTTCGTCAGGGTGCGTCGTTAGGGTGCGTCAGGGTGCGTCGTTAGGGTTCGTCAGGGTGCGTCGTTAGGGTGCGTCAGGGTGCGTCGTTAGGGTGCGTCAGGGTGCGTCGTTAGGGTTCGTCAGGGTGCGTTGTGTCGTCAGGGTGCGTTGTTAAGGTGTGTCAGGGTGCGTCGTTAGGGTGCGATAGGGTGCGTCGTTAGGGTTCGTCAGGGTGCGTTGTGTCGTCAGGGTGCGTTGTTAGGGTGAGTCAGGTTGCGTCGTTAGGGTGCGTCAGGGTGCGTCGTTAAGGTTCGTCAGGGTGCGTCGTTAGGGTTCGTCAGGGTGCGTCGTTAGGGTGCGATAGGTTGCGTCGTTAGGGTGCGTCGTTAGGGTTCGTCAGGGTGCGTTGTGTCGTCAGGATGCGTCGTCAGGGTGCGTCGTTAGGGTGCGTCGTCAGGGTGCGTCCTGTCGTTAGGGTGCGTCGTTAGGGTGCGTCGTCAGGGTGCGTCGTTAGGGTGCGTCGTTAGGGTTCGTCAGGGTGCGTTGTGCGTCAGGGTGCGTTGTGAGGGTGTGTCAGGGTGCGTCGTTAGGGTGCGTCAGGGTGCGTCGTTAGGGTGCGTCAGGGTGCGTCGTTAGGGTGCGTCAGGGTGCGTCGTTAGGGTTCGTCAGGGTGCGTTGTGTCGTCAGGGTGCGTTGTTAGGGTTCGTCAGGGTGCGTCGTTAGGGTTCGTCAGGGTGCGTCGTTAGGGTGCGATAGGGTGCGTCGTTAGGGTGCGTCGTTAGGGTGCGATAGGTTGCGTCGTTAGGGTGCGTCGTTAGGGTTCGTCAGGGTGCGTCGTGTCGTCAGGGTGCATTGTTAGGGTGCGTCGTTAGGGTGCGTCAGGGTGCGTCGTTAGGGTTCGTCAGGGTGCGTTGTGTCGTCAGGGTGCGTTGTTAGGGTGCGTCAGGGTGCGTCGTTAGGGTGCGATAGGGTGCGTCGTTAGGGTTCGTCAGGGTGCGTTGTGTCGTCAGGGTGCGTTGTTAGGGTGAGTCAGGTTGCGTCGTTAGGGTGCGTCAGGGTGCGTCGTTAAGGTTCGTCAGGGTGCGTCGTTAGGGTTCGTCAGGGTGCGTCGTTAGGGTGCGTCAGGGTGCGTCAGGGTGCGTCAGGGTGCGTCGTTAGGGTGCATCAGGGTGCGTCCTGTCGTTAGGGTGCGTCGTTAGGGTGTGTCAGGGTGCGTCGTTACGGTGCGTTAGGCTGCGTCGTTAGGGTGCGTCGTTAGGGTGCGTCAGGGTGCGTCGTTAGGGTGCGTCAGGGTGCGTCGTTAGGGTGCGTCAGGGTGCGTCGTGTCGTCAGGGTGCGTCGTTAGGGTGCGTCAGGGTGCGTCGTTAGGGTGCGGCAGGGTGCGTTGTGTCGTCAGGGTGCGTTGTTAGGGTGCGTCAGGGTGCGTCGTTAGGGTGCGTCAGGGTGCGTCGTTAAGGTTCGTCAGGGTGCGTCGTTAGGGTTCGTCAGGGTGTGTCGTTAGGGTTCGTCAGGGTGCGTCGTTAGGGTGCGTCAGGGTGCGTCGTTAGGGTTCGTCAGGGTGCGTTGTGTCGTCAGGGTGCGTTGTTAGGGTGTGTCAGGGTGCGTCGTTAGGGTGCGATCAGGGTGCGTCGTTAGGGTTCGTCAGGGTGCGTCGTTAGGGTGCGTCAGGGTGCGTCGTTAGGGTGCGTTCAGGTTGCGTCGTTAGGGTCGTCAGGGTGCGTCGTTAGGGTGTCGTCAGGGTGCGTCGTTAGGGTGTCGTCAGGGTGCGTCGTTAGGGTGCGTCAGGGTGCGTCGTTAGGGTTCGTCAGGGTGCGTCGTTAGGGTGCGTCAGGGTGCGTCGTTAGGGTGCGTCAGGGTGCGTCGTTAGGGTTCGTCAGGGTGCGTTGTGTCGTCAGGGTGCGTTGTTAGGGTGTGTCAGGGTGCGTCGTTAGGGTGCGTCAGGGTGCGTCGTTAGGGTGCGTCAGGGTGCGTCGTTAGGGTGCGTCAGGGTGCGTCGTTAGGGTTCGTCAGGGTGCGTTGTGGGTCGTCAGGGTGCGTCGTTAGGGTGCGTATCGTCAGGGTGCGTCGTTAGGGTGCGTTAGGGTGCGTGGTGTCGTATCAGGGTGCGTCAGGGTGCGTCGTTAGGGTTCGTCAGGGTGCGTCGTTAGGGTGCGTCAGGGTGCGTCGTTAGGGTGCGTCAGGGTGCGTCGTTAGGGTTCGTCAGGGTGCGTTGTGTCGTCAGGGTGCGTTGTTAAGGTGTGTCAGGGTGCGTCGTTAGGGTGCGATAGGGTGCGTCGTTAGGGTTCGTCAGGGTGCGTTGTGTCGTCAGGGTGCGTTGTTAGGGTGAGTCAGGTTGCGTCGTTAGGGTGCGTCAGGGTGCGTCGTTAAGGTTCGTCAGGGTGCGTCGTTAGGGTGTCGTCAGGGTGCGTCGTTAGGGTGCGTTAGGGTGCGATAGGGTGCGTCGTTAGGGTGCGTCGTTAGGGTGCGATAGGTTGCGTCGTTAGGGTGCGTCGTTAGGGTTCGTCAGGGTGCGTTGTGTCGTCAGGGTGCGTTGTTAGGGTGCGTCGTTAGGGTGCGTCGTTAGGGTGCGTTGTGTCGTCAGGGTGCGTTGTTAGGGTTCGTCAGGGTGCGTCGTTAGGGTGTGTCAGGGTGCGTCGTTATGGTGCGTCAGGGTGCGTCGTTAGGGTGCGGCAGGGTGCGTTGTGTCGTCAGGGTGCGTTGTTAGGGTGCGTCAGGGTGCGTCGTTAGGGTGCGTCAGGGTGCGTCGTTAAGGTTCGTCAGGGTGCGTCGTTAGGGTTCGTCAGGGTGTGTCGTTAGGGTGCGTCAGGGTGCGTCGTTAGGGTGCGTCAGGGTGCGTCGTTAGGGTTCGTCAGGGTGCGTTGTGTCGTCAGGGTGCGTTGTTAGGGTGAGTCAGGTTGCGTCGTTAGGGTTCGTCAGGGTGCGTTGTTAAGGTGTGTCAGGGTGCGTCGTTAGGGTGCGATAGGGTGCGTCGTTAGGGTTCGTCAGGGTGCGTTGTGTCGTCAGGGTGCGTTGTTAGGTTGAGTCAGGTTGCGTCGTTAGGGTGCGTCAGGGTGCGTCGTTAAGGTTCGTCAGGGTGCGTCGTTAGGGTGCGTCAGGGTGCGTCGTTAGGGTGCGTCAGGGTGCGTCGTTAGGGTTCGTCAGGGTGCGTTGTGTCGTCAGGGTGCGTTGTTAGGGTGTGTCAGGGTGCGTCGTTAGGGTTCGTCAGGGTGCGTCGTTAGGGTGCGTCAGGGTGCGTCGTTAGGGTTCGTCAGGGTGCGTCGTTAGGGTGCGTCAGGGTGCGTCGTTAGGGTGCGTCAGGGTGCGTCGTTAGGGTTCGTCAGGGTGCGTTGTGTCGTCAGGGTGCGTTGTTAGGGTGTGTCAGGGTGCGTCGTTACGGTGCGTTAGGCTGCGTCGTTAGGGTGCGTCGTTATGGTGCGTCAGGGTGCGTCGTTAGGGTGCGGCAGGGTGCGTTGTGTCGTCAGGGTGCGTTGTTAGGGTGCATCAGGGTGCGTCGTTAGGGTGCGTCAGGGTGCGTCGTTAAGGTTCGTCAGGGTGCGTCGTTAGGGTTCGTCAGGGTGCGTCGTTAGGGTGCGTCAGGGTGCGTCGTTAGGGTGCGTCAGGGTGCGTTGTTAGGGTTCGTCAGGGTGCTTTGTGTCGTCAGGGTGCGTTGTTAAGGTGTGTCAGGGTGCGTCGTTAGGGTGCGATAGGGTGCGTCGTTAGGGTTCGTCAGGGTGCGTTGTGTCGTCAGGGTGCGTCGTTAGGGTGAGTCAGGTTGCGTCGTTAGGGTGCGTCAGGGTGCGTCGTTAAGGTTCGTCAGGGTGCGTCGTTAGGGTTCGTCAGGGTGCGTCGTTAGGGTGCGTCAGGGTGCGTCGTTAGGGTTCGTCAGGGTGCGTCGTTAGGGTGCGTCAGGGTGCGTCGTTAGGGTGCGTCAGGGTGCGTCGTTAGGGTTCGTCAGGGTGCGTTGTGTCGTCAGGGTGCGTTGTTAAGGTGTGTCAGGGTGCGTCGTTAGGGTGCGATAGGGTGCGTCGTTAGGGTTCGTCAGGGTGCGTTGTGTCGTCAGGGTGCGTTGTTAGGGTGAGTCAGGTTGCGTCGTTAGGGTGCGTCAGGGTGCGTCGTTAAGGTTCGTCAGGGTGCGTCGTTAGGGTTCGTCAGGGTGCGTCGTTAGGGTGCGATAGGTTGCGTCGTTAGGGTGCGTCGTTAGGGTTCGTCAGGGTGCGTTGTGTCGTCAGGGTGCGTTGTCAGGGTGCGTCGTTAGGGTGCGTCAGGGTGCGTCCTGTCGTTAGGGTGCGTCGTTAGGGTTCGTCAGGGTGCGTCGTTAGGGTGCGTCAGGGTGCGTCGTTAGGGTGCGTCAGGTTGCGTCGTTAGGGTTCGTCAGGGTGCGTTGTGTCGTCAGGGTGCGTTGTTAGGGTGTGTCAGGGTGCGTCGTTAGGGTGCGTCAGGGTGCGTCGTTAGGGTGCGTCAGGGTGCGTCGTTAGGGTGCGTCAGGGTGCGTCGTTAGGGTTCGTCAGGGTGCGTTGTGTCGTCAGGGTGCGTTGTTAGGGTGCGTCAGGGTGCGTCGTTAGAGTGTGTCAGGGTGCGTCGTTAGGGTGCGTTAGGGTGCGATAGGGTGCGTCGTTAGGGTGCGTCGTTAGGGTGCGATAGGTTGCGTCGTTAGGGTGCGTCGTTAGGGTTCGTCAGGGTGCGTTGTGTCGTCAGGGTGCATTGTTAGGGTGCGTCGTTAGGGTGCGTCAGGGTGCGTCGTTAGGGTTCGTCAGGGTGCGTTGTGTCGTCAGGGTGCGTTGTTAAGGTGTGTCAGGGTGCGTCGTTAGGGTGCGATAGGGTGCGTCGTTAGGGTTCGTCAGGGTGCGTTGTGTCGTCAGGGTGCGTTGTTAGGGTGAGTCAGGTTGCGTCGTTAGGGTGCGTCAGGGTGCGTCGTTAAGGTTCGTCAGGGTGCGTCGTTAGGGTTCGTCAGGGTGCGTCGTTAGGGTGCGTCAGGGTGCGTCAGGGTGCGTCAGGGTGCGTCGTTAGGGTGCATCAGGGTGCGTCCTGTCGTTAGGGTGCGTCGTTAGGGTTCGTCAGAGTGCGTCATTAGGGTGCGTCAGGGTGCGTCGTTAGGGTGCGTCAGGGTGCGTCGTTAGGGTTCGTCAGGGTGCGTTGTGTCGTCAGGGTGCGTTGTTAGGGTGTGTCAGGGTGCGTCGTTAGGGTGCGTCAGGGTGCGTCCTGTCGTTAGGGTGCGTTGTTAGGGTGCGTCAGGGTGCGTCGTTAGGGTGCGTCAGGGTGCGTCCTGTCGTTAGGGTGCGTCGTTAGGGTTCGTCAGGGTGCGTCGTTAGGGTGCATCAGGGTGCGTCGTTAGGGTGCGTCAGGTTGCATCGTTAGGGTTCGTCAGGGTGCGTTGTGTCGTCAGGGTGCGTTGTTAGGGTGTGTCAGGGTGCGTCGTTAGGGTGCGTCAGGGTGCGTCGTTAGGGTGCGTCAGGGTGCGTCGTTAGGGTACGTTAGGGTGCGATAGGGTGCGTCGTTAGGGTGCGTCGTTAGGGTGCGTCGTTAGGGTGCGTCGTTAGGGTGCGTTGTGTCGTCAGGGTGCGTTGTTAGGGTTCGTCAGGGTGCGTCGTTAGGGTGTGTCAGGGTGCGTCGTTATGGTGCGTCAGGGTGCGTCGTTAGGGTGCGGCAGGGTGCGTTGTGTTGTCAGGGTGCGTTGTTAGGGTGCGTCAGGGTGCGTCGTTAGGGTGCGTCAGGGTGCGTCGTTAAGGTTCGTCAGGGTGCGTCGTTAGGGTTCGTCAGGGTCCGTCGTTAGGGTGCGTCAGGGTGAGTCGTTAGGGTGCGTCAGGGTGCGTCGTTAGGGTTCGTCAGGGTGCTTTGTGTCGTCAGGGTGCGTTGTTAAGGTGTGTCAGGGTGCGTCGTTAGGGTGAGATAGGGTGCGTTGTGTCGTCAGGGTGCGTTGTTAGGGTGAGTCAGGTTGCGTCGTTAGGGTGCGTCAGGGTGCGTCGTTAAGGTTCGTCAGGGTGCGTCGTTAGGGTTCGTCAGGGTGCGTCGTTAGGGTGCGTCAGGGTGCGTCGTTAGGGTGCGTCAGGGTGCGTCGTTAGGGTTCGTTAGGGTGCGATAGGGTGCGTCGTTAGGGTGCGTCGTTAGGGTGCGTCGTTAGGGTGCGATAGGTTGCGTCGTTAGGGTTCGTCAGGGTGCGTTGTGTCGTCAGGGTGCGTTGTTAGGGTGCGTCGTTAGGGTGCGTCGTTAGGGTGCGTTGTGTCGTCAGGGTGCGTTGTTAGGGTTCGTCAGGGTGCGTCGTTAGGGTGTGTCAGGGTGCGTCGTTATGGTGCGTCAGGGTGCGTCGTTAGGGTGCGGCAGGGTGCGTTGTGTCGTCAGGGTGCGTTGTTAGGGTGCGTCAGGGTGCGTCGTTAGGGTGCGTCAGGGTGCGTCGTTAAGGTTCGTCAGGGTGCGTCGTTAGGGTTCGTCAGGGTGCGTTCTGTCGTCAGGGTGCGTTGTTAGGGTGCGTCGTTAGGGTGCGTCAGGGTGCGTCGTTAGGGTTCGTCAGGGTGCGTTGTGTCGTCAGGGTGCGTTGTTAAGGTGTGTCAGGGTGCGTCGTTAGGGTGCGATAGGGTGCGTCGTTAGGGTTCGTCAGGGTGCGTTGTGTCGTTAGGGTGCGTTGTTAGGGTGCGTCAGGGTGCGTCGTTAGGGTGCGTCAGGGTGCGTCCTGTCGTTAGGGTGCGTCGTTAGGGTTCGTCAGAGTGCGTCATTAGGGTGCGTCAGGGTGCGTCGTTAGGGTGCGTCAGGGTGCGTCGTTAGGGTTCGTCAGGGTGCGTTGTGTCGTCAGGGTGCGTTGTTAGGGTGTGTCAGGGTGCGTCGTTAGGGTGCGCCAGGGTGCGTCCTGTCGTTAGGGTGCGTTGTTAGGGTGCGTCAGGGTGCGTCGTTAGGGTGCGTCAGGGTGCGTCCTGTCGTTAGGGTGCGTCGTTAGGGTTCGTCAGGGTGCGTCGTTAGGGTGCGTCAGGGTGCGTCGTTAGGGTGCGTCAGGTTGCGTCGTTAGGGTTCGTCAGGGTGCGTTGTGTCGTCAGGGTGCGTTGTTAGGGTGTGTCAGGGTGCGTCGTTAGGGTGCGTCAGGGTGCGTCGTTAGGGTGCGTCAGGGTGCGTCGTTAGGGTGCGTCAGGGTGCGTCGTTAGGGTGCGTTAGGGTGCGATAGGGTGCGTCGTTAGGGTGCGTCGTTAGGGTGCGTCGTTAGGGTGCGTCGTTAGGGTGCGTTGTGTCGTCAGGGTGCGTTGTTAGGGTACGTCAGGGTGCGTCGTTAGGGTGTGTCAGGGTGCGTCGTTATGGTGCGTCAGGGTGCGTCGTTAGGGTGCGGCAGGGTGCGTTGTGTCGTCAGGGTGCGTTGTTAGGGTGCGTCAGGGTGCGTCGTTAGGGTGCGTCAGGGTGCGTCGTTAAGGTTCGTCAGGGTGCGTCGTTAGGGTTCGTCAGGGTCCGTCGTTAGGGTGCGTCAGGGTGCGTCGTTAGGGTTCGTCAGGGTGCGTTGTGTCGTCAGGGTGCGTTGTTAAGGTGTGTCAGGGTGCGTCGTTAGGGTGCGATAGGGTGCGTTGTGTCGTCAGGGTGCGTTGTTAGGGTGAGTCAGGTTGCGTTGTTAGGGTGCGTCAGGGTGCGTCGTTAAGGTTCGTCAGGGTGCGTCGTTAGGGTTCGTCAGGGTGCGTCGTTAGGGTGCGTCAGGGTGCGTCGTTAGGGTGCGTCAGGGTGCGTCGTTAGGGTTCGTCAGGGTGCTTTGTGTCGTCAGGGTGCGTTGTTAAGGTGTGTCAGGGTGCGTCGTTAGGGTGCGATAGGGTGCGTCGTTAGGGTTCGTCAGGGTGCGTTGTGTCGTCAGGGTGCGTTGTTAGGGTGAGTCAGGTTGCGTCGTTAGGGTGCGTCAGGGTGCGTCGTTAAGGTTCGTCAGGGTGCGTCGTTAGGGTTCGTCAGGGTGCGTCGTTAGGGTTCGTTAGGGTGCGATAGGGTGCGTCGTTAGGGTGCGTCGTTAGGGTGCGATAGGTTGCGTCGTTAGGGTGCGTCGTTAGGGTTCGTCAGGGTGCGTTGTGTCGTCAGGGTGCGTTGTTAGGGTGCGTCGTTAGGGTGCGTCGTTAGGGTGCGTTGTGTCGTCAGGGTGCGTTGTTAGGGTTCGTCAGGGTGCGTCGTTAGGGTGTGTCAGGGTGCGTCGTTATGGTGCGTCAGGGTGCGTCGTTAGGGTGCGGCAGGGTGCGTTGTGTCGTCAGGGTGCGTTGTTAGGGTGCGTCAGGGTGCGTCGTTAGGGTGCGTCAGGGTGCGTCGTTAAGGTTCGTCAGGGTGCGTCGTTAGGGTTCGTCAGGGTGTGTCGTTAGGGTGCGTCAGGGTGCGTCGTTAGGGTGCGTCAGGGTGCGTCGTTAGGGTTCGTCAGGGTGCGTTGTGTCGTCAGGGTGCGTTGTTAGGGTGAGTCAGGTTGCGTCGTTAGGGTTCGTCAGGGTGCGTTGTTAAGGTGTGTCAGGGTGCGTCGTTAGGGTGCGATAGGGTGCGTCGTTAGGGTTCGTCAGGGTGCGTTGTGTCGTCAGGGTGCGTTGTTAGGTTGAGTCAGGTTGCGTCGTTAGGGTGCGTCAGGGTGCGTCGTTAAGGTTCGTCAGGGTGCGTCGTTAGGGTGCGTCAGGGTGCGTCGTTAGGGTGCGTCAGGGTGCGTCGTTAGGGTTCGTCAGGGTGCGTTGTGTCGTCAGGGTGCGTTGTTAGGGTGTGTCAGGGTGCGTCGTTAGGGTTCGTCAGGGTGCGTCGTTAGGGTGCGTCAGGGTGCGTCGTTAGGGTTCGTCAGGGTGCGTCGTTAGGGTGCGTCAGGGTGCGTCGTTAGGGTGCGTCAGGGTGCGTCGTTAGGGTTCGTCAGGGTGCGTTGTGTCGTCAGGGTGCGTTGTTAGGGTGTGTCAGGGTGCGTCGTTACGGTGCGTTAGGCTGCGTCGTTAGGGTGCGATAGGGTGCGTCGTTAGGGTGCGTCGTTAGGGTTCGTCAGGGTGCGTTGTGTCGTCAGGGTGCGTTGTTAGGGTGTGTCAGGGTGCGTCGTTAGGGTGGGATAGGGTGCGTCGTTAGGGTGCGTCGTTAGGGTGCGTCAGGGTGCGTTGTTAGGGTGCGTCAGGGTGCGTCGTTAGGGTGTGTCAGGGTGCGTCGTTAGGGTGCGATAGGGTGCGTCGTTAGGGTGCGTCCTTAGGGTGCGATAGGGTGCGTCGTTAGGGTGCGTCGTTAGGGTGCGTCGTTAGGGTGCGATAGGTTGAGTCGTTAGGGTGCGTCGTTAGGGTGCGTCGTTAGGGTGCGATAGGGTGCGTTGTTAGGGTGCGTCGTTAGGGTGCGTCGTTAGGGTGCGATAGGGTGCGTCGTTAGGGTGCATCGTTAGGATGCGTCAGGGTGCGTTGTGTCGTCAGGGTGCGTTGTTAGGGTGTGTCAGGGTGCGTCGTTAGGGTGCGTCAGGGTGCGTCGTTAGGGTGCGTCAGGGTGCGTCGTTAGGGTGCGTCAGGGTGCGTCGTTAGGGTTCGTCAGGGTGCGTTGTGTCGTCAGGGTGCGTTGTTAGGGTGCGTCAGGGTGCGTCGTTAGAGTGTGTCAGGGTGCGTCGTTAGGGTGCGTCAGGGTGCGTCGTTAAGGTTCGTCAGGGTGCGTCGTTAGGGTTCGTCAGGGTGCGTCGTTAGGGTGCGTCAGGGTGCGTCGTTAGGGTGCGTCAGGGTGCGTCGTTAGGGTTCGTTAGGGTGCGATAGGGTGCGTCGTTAGGGTGCGTCGTTAGGGTGCGATAGGTTGCGTCGTTAGGGTGCGTCGTTAGGGTTCGTCAGGGTGCGTCGTTAGGGTTCATCAGGGTGTGTCGTTAGGGTGCGTCAGGGTGCGTCGTTAGGGTGCGTCAGGGTGCGTCGTTAGGGTTCGTCAGGGTGCGTTGTGTCGTCAGGGTGCGTTGTTAGGGTGAGTCAGGGTGCGTTGTTAAGGTGTGTCAGGGTGCGTCGTTAGGGTGCGATAGGGTGCGTCGTTAGGGTTCGTCAGGGTGCGTTGTGTCGTCAGGGTGCGTTGTTAGGTTGAGTCAGGTTGCGTCGTTAGGGTGCGTCAGGGTGCGTCGTTAAGGTTCGTCAGGGTGCGTCGTTAGGGTGCGTCAGGGTGCGTCGTTAGGGTGCGTCAGGGTGCGTCGTTAGGGTTCGTCAGGGTGCGTTGTGTCGTCAGGGTGCGTTGTTAGGGTGTGTCAGGGTGCGTCGTTAGGGTTCGTCAGGGTGCGTCGTTAGGGTGCGTCAGGGTGCGTCGTTAGGGTTCGTCAGGGTGCGTCGTTAGGGTGTGTCAGGGTGCGTTGTTAGGGTGCGTCGTTAGGGTGCGTCGTTAGGGTGCGATAGGGTGCGTCGTTAGGGTGCATCGTTAGGATGCGTCAGGGTGCGTTGTGTCGTCAGGGTGCGTTGTTAGGGTGTGTCAGGGTGCGTCGTTAGGGTGCGTCAGGGTGCGTCGTAAGGGTGCGTCAGGGTGCGTCGTTAGGGTGCGTCAGGGTGCGTCGTTAGGGTTCGTCAGGGTGCGTTGTGTCGTCAGGGTGCGTTGTTAGGGTGCGTCAGGGTGCGTCGTTAGAGTGTGTCAGGGTGCGTCGTTAGGGTGCGTCAGGGTGCGTCGTTAAGGTTCGTCAGGGTGCGTCGTTAGGGTTCGTCAGGGTGCGTCGTTAGGGTGCGTCAGGGTGCGTCGTTAGGGTGCGTCAGGGTGCGTCGTTAGGGTTCGTTAGGGTGCGATAGGGTGCGTCGTTAGGGTGCGTCGTTAGGGTGCGATAGGTTGCGTCGTTAGGGTGCGTCGTTAGGGTTCGTCAGGGTGCGTTGTGTCGTCAGGGTGCGTTGTTAGGGTGCGTCGTTAGGGTGCGTCGTTAGGGTGCGTTGTGTCGTCAGGGTGCGTTGTTAGGGTTCGTCAGGGTGCGTCGTTAGGGTGTGTCAGGGTGCGTCGTTATGGTGCGTCAGGGTGCGTTGTTAAGGTGTGTCAGGGTGCGTCGTTAGGGTGCGATAGTGTGCGTCGTTAGGGTTCGTCAGGGTGCGTTGTGTCGTCAGGGTGCGTTGTTAGGTTGAGTCAGGTTGCGTCGTTAGGGTGCGTCAGGGTGCGTCGTTAAGGTTCGTCAGGGTGCGTCGTTAGGGTGCGTCAGGGTGCGTCGTTAGGGTGCGTCAGGGTGCGTCGTTAGGGTTCGTCAGGGTGCGTTGTGTCGTCAGGGTGCGTTGTTAGGGTGTGTCAGGGTGCGTCGTTAGGGTTCGTCAGGGTGCGTCGTTAGGGTGCGTCAGGGTGCGTCGTTAGGGTTCGTCAGGGTGCGTCGTTAGGGTGCGTCAGGGTGCGTCGTTAGGGTGCGTCAGGGTGCGTCGTTAGGGTTCGTCAGGGTGCGTTGTGTCGTCAGGGTGCGTTGTTAGGGTGTGTCAGGGTGCGTCGTTACGGTGCGTTAGGCTGCGTCGTTAGGGTGCGATAGGGTGCGTCGTTAGGGTGCGTCGTTAGGGTTCGTCAGGGTGCGTTGTGTCGTCAGGGTGCGTTGTTAGGGTGTGTCAGGGTGCGTCGTTAGGGTGGGATAGGGTGCGTCGTTAGGGTGCGTCGTTAGGGTGCGTCAGGGTGCGTTGTTAGGGTTCGTCAGGGTGCGTTGTTAAGGTGTGTCAGGGTGCGTCGTTAGGGTGCGATAGGGTGCGTCGTTAGGGTTCGTCAGGGTGCGTTGTGTCGTCAGGGTGCGTTGTTAGGGTGTGTCAGGGTGCGTCGTTAGGGTTCGTCAGGGTGCGTCGTTAGGGTGCGTCAGGGTGCGTCGTTAGGGTTCGTCAGGGTGCGTCGTTAGGGTGCGTCAGGGTGCGTCGTTAGGGTGCGTCAGGGTGCGTCGTTAGGGTTCGTCAGGGTGCGTTGTGTCGTCAGGGTGCGTTGTTAGGGTGTGTCAGGGTGCGTCGTTACGGTGCGTTAGGCTGCGTCGTTAGGGTGCGATAGGGTGCGTCGTTAGGGTGCGTCGTTAGGGTTCGTCAGGGTGCGTTGTGTCGTCAGGGTGCGTTGTTAGGGTGTGTCAGGGTGCGTCGTTAGGGTGGGATAGGGTGCGTCGTTAGGGTGCGTCGTTAGGGTGCGTCAGGGTGCGTTGTTTCGTCAGGGTGCGTTGTTAAGGTGTGTCAGGGTGCGTCGTTAGGGTGCGATAGGGTGCGTCGTTAGGGTTCGTCAGGGTGCGTTGTGTCGTCAGGGTGCGTTGTTAGGTTGAGTCAGGTTGCGTCGTTAGGGTGCGTCAGGGTGCGTCGTTAAGGTTCGTCAGGGTGCGTCGTTAGGGTGCGTCAGGGTGCGTCGTTAGGGTGCGTCAGGGTGCGTCGTTAGGGTTCGTCAGGGTGCGTTGTGTCGTCAGGGTGCGTTGTTAGTGTGTGTCAGGGTGCGTCGTTAGGGTGCGTCAGGGTGCGTCGTTAGGGTGCGTCAGGGTGCGTCGTTAGGGTTCGTCAGGGTGCGTCGTTAGGGTGCGTCAGGGTGCGTCGTTAGGGTGCGTCAGGGTGCGTCGTTAGGGTTCGTCAGGGTGCGTTGTGTAGTCAGGGTGCGTTGTTAGGGTGTGTCAGGGTGCGTCGTTACGGTGCGTTAGGCTGCGTCGTTAGGGTGCGATAGGGTGCGTCGTTAGGGTGCGTCGTTAGGGTTCGTCAGGGTGCGTTGTGTCGTCAGGGTGCGTTGTTAGGGTGTGTCAGGGTGCGTCGTTAGGGTGGGATAGGGTGCGTCGTTAGGGTGCGTCGTTAGGGTGTGTCAGGGTGCGTTGTTAGGGTGCGTCAGGGTGCGTCGTTAGGGTGTGTCAGGGTGCGTCGTTAGGGTGCGATAGGGTGCGTCGTTAGGGTGCGTCCTTAGGGTGCGATAGGGTGCGTCGTTAGGGTGCGTCGTTAGGGTGCGTCGTTAGGGTGCGATAGGTTGAGTCGTTAGGGTGCATCGTTAGGGTGCGTCGTTAGGGTGCGATAGGGTGCGTTGTTAGGGTGCGTCGTTAGGGTGCGTCGTTAGGGTGCGATAGGGTGCGTCGTTAGGGTGCATCGTTAGGGTGCGTCAGGGTGCGTCGTTAAGGTTCGTCAGGGTGCGTCGTTAGGGTTCGTCAGGGTGCGTCGTTAGGGTGCGTCAGGGTGCGTCGTTAGGGTGCGTCAGGGTGCGTCGTTAGGGTTCGTTAGGGTGCGTCGTTAGGGTGCGTCGTTAGGGTGCGATAGGTTGCGTCGTTAGGGTGCGTCGTTAGGGTTCGTCAGGGTGCGTCGTTAGGGTTCGTCAGGGTGTGTCGTTAGGGTGCGTCAGGGTGCGTCGTTAGGGTGCGTCAGGGTGCGTTGTTAGGGTTCGTCAGGGTGCGTTGTTAGGGTGAGTCAGGGTGCGTCGTTAGGGTTCGTCAGGGTGCGTTGTTAAGGTGTGTCAGGGTGCGTCGTTAGGGTGCGATAGGGTGCGTCGTTAGGGTTCGTCAGGGTGCGTTGTGTCGTCAGGGTGCGTTGTTAGGTTGAGTCAGGTTGCGTCGTTAGGGTGCGTCAGGGTGCGTCGTTAAGGTTCGTCAGGGTGCGTCGTTAGGGTGCGTCAGGGTGCGTCGTTAGGGTGCGTCAGGGTGCGTCGTTAGGGTTCGTCAGGGTGCGTTGTGTTGTCAGGGTGCGTTGTTAGGGTGTGTCAGGGTGCGTCGTTAGGGTGCGTCAGGGTGCGTCGTTAGGGTGCGTCAGGGTGCGTCGTTAGGGTTCGTCAGGGTGCGTCGTTAGGGTGTGTCAGGGTGCGTTGTTAGGGTGCGTCGTTAGGGTGCGTCGTTAGGGTGCGATAGGGTGCGTTGTTAGGGTGCATCGTTAGGGTGCGTCAGGGTGCGTTGTTAGGGTGTGTCAGGGTGCGTCGTTAGGGTGCGTCAGGGTGCGTCGTAAGGGTGCGTCAGGGTGCGTCGTTAGGGTGCGTCAGGGTGCGTCGTTAGGGTTCGTCAGGGTGCGTTGTGTCGTCAGGGTGCGTTGTTAGGGTGCGTCAGGGTGCGTCGTTAGAGTGTGTCAGGGTGCGTCGTTAGGGTGCGTCAGGGTGCGTCGTTAAGGTTCGTCAGGGTGCGTCGTTAGGGTTCGTCAGGGTGCGTCGTTAGGGTGCGTCAGGGTGCGTCGTTAGGGTGCGTCAGGGTGCGTCGTTAGGGTTCGTTAGGGTGCGATAGGGTGCGTCGTTAGGGTGCGTCGTTAGGGTGCGATAGGTTGCGTCGTTAGGGTGCGTCGTTAGGGTTCGTCAGGGTGCGTTGTGTCGTCAGGGTGCGTTGTTAGGGTGCGTCGTTAGGGTGCGTCGTTAGGGTGCGTTGTGTCGTCAGGGTGCGTTGTTAGGGTTCGTCAGGGTGCGTCGTTAGGGTGTGTCAGGGTGCGTCGTTATGGTGCGTCAGGGTGCGTTGTTAAGGTGTGTCAGGGTGCGTCGTTAGGGTGCGATAGTGTGCGTCGTTAGGGTTCGTCAGGGTGCGTTGTGTCGTCAGGGTGCGTTGTTAGGTTGAGTCAGGTTGCGTCGTTAGGGTGCGTCAGGGTGCGTCGTTAGGGTTCGTCAGGGTGCGTCGTTAGGGTGCGTCAGGGTGCGTCGTTAGGGTGCGTCAGGGTGGGTCGTTAGGGTTCGTCAGGGTGCGTTGTGTCGTCAGGGTGCGTTGTTAGGGTGTGTCAGGGTGCGTCGTTAGGGTGCGTCAGGGTGCGTCGTTAGGGTGCGTCAGGGTGCGTCGTTAGGGTTCGTCAGGGTGCGTCGTTAGGGTGCGTCAGGGTGCGTCGTTAGGGTGCGTCAGGGTGCGTCGTTAGGGTTCGTCAGGGTGCGTTGTGTCGTCAGGGTGCGTTGTTAGGGTGTGTCAGGGTGCGTCGTTACGGTGCGTTAGGCTGCGTCGTTAGGGTGCGATAGGGTGCGTCGTTAGGGTGCGTCGTTAGGGTTCGTCAGGGTGCGTTGTGTCGTCAGGGTGCGTTGTTAGGGTGTGTCAGGGTGCGTCGTTAGGGTGGGATAGGGTGCGTCGTTAGGGTGCGTCGTTAGGGTGCGTCAGGGTGCGTTGTTAGGGTTCGTCAGGGTGCGTCGTTAGGGTGTGTCAGGGTGCGTTGTTAGGGTGCGATAGGGTGTGTCGTTAGGGTGCGTCGTTAGGGTGCGATAGGGTGCGTTGTTAGGGTGCGTCGTTAGGGTGCGTCGTTAGGGTGCGATAGGTTGAGTCGTTAGGGTGCGTCGTTAGGGTGCGTCGTTAGGGTGCGATAGGGTGCGTTGTTAGGGTGCGTTAGGGTGCGTCGTTAGGGTGCGATAGGGTGCGTCGTTAGGGTGCATCGTTAGGATGCGTCAGGGTGCGTTGTGTCGTCAGGGTGCGTTGTTAGGGTGTGTCAGGGTGCGTCGTTAGGGTTCGTCAGGGTGCGTCGTTAGGGTGCGTCAGGGTGCGTCGTTAGGGTTCGTCAGGGTGCGTCGTTAGGGTGCGTCAGGGTGCGTCGTTAGGGTGCGTCAGGGTGCGTCGTTAGGGTTCGTCAGGGTGCGTTGTGTCGTCAGGGTGCGTTGTTAGGGTGTGTCAGGGTGCGTCGTTACGGTGCGTTAGGCTGCGTCGTTAGGGTACGATAGGGTGCGTCGTTAGGGTGCGTCGTTAGGGTTCGTCAGGGTGCGTTGTGTCGTCAGGGTGCGTTAGGGTGCGATAGGGTGCGTCGTTAGGGTGCGTCGTTAGGGTGCGTCAGGGTGCGTTGTTAGGGTGCGTCAGGGTGCGTCGTTAGGGTGTGTCAGGGTGCGTCGTTAGGGTGCGATAGGGTGCGTCGTTAGGATGCGTCGTTAGGGTGCGATAGGGTGCGTCGTTAGGGTGCGTCGTTAGGGTGCGATAGGGTGCGTCGTTAGGGTGCGTCGTTAGGGTGCGTCGTTAGGGTGCGATAGGGTGAGTCGTTAGGGTGCGTCGTTAGGGTGCGTCGTTAGGGTGCGATAGGGTGCGTTGTTAGGGTGCGTCGTTAGGGTGCGTCGTTAGGGTGCGATAGGGTGCGTCGTTAGGGTGCATCGTTAGGGTGCGTCAGGGTGCGTTGTGTCGTCAGGGTGCGTTGTTAGGGTGTGTCAGGGTGCGTCGTTAGGGTGCGTCAGGGTGCGTCGTTAGGGTGCGTCAGGGTGCGTCGTTAGGGTGCGTCAGGGTACGTCGTTAGGGTTCGTCAGGGTGCGTTGTGTCGTCAGGGTGCGTTGTTAGGGTGCGTCAGGGTGCGTCGTTAGAGTGTGTCAGGGTGCGTCGTTAGGGTGTGTTAGGGTGCGATAGGGTGCGTCGTTAGGGTGCGTCGTTAGGGTGCGATAGGTTGCGTCGTTAGGGTGCGTCGTTAGGGTTCGTCAGGGTGCGTTGTGTCGTCAGGGTGCGTTGTTAGGGTGCGTCGTTAGGGTGCGTCAGGGTGCGTCGTTAGGGTTCGTCAGGGTGCGTTGTGTCGTCAGGGTGCGTTGTTAAGGTGTGTCAGGGTGCGTCGTTAGGGTGCGATAGGGTGCGTCGTTAGGGTTCGTCAGGGTGCGTTGTGTCGTCAGGGTGCGTTGTTAGGGTGAGTCAGGTTGCGTCGTTAGGGTGCGTCAGGGTGCGTTGTTAAGGTTCGTCAGGGTGCGTCGTTAGGGTTCGTCAGGGTGCGTCGTTAGGGTGCGTCAGGGTGCGTCGTTAGGGTTCGTCAGGGTGCGTTGTGTCGTCAGGGTGCGTTGTTAGGGTGCGTCAGGGTGCGTCGTTAGAGTGTGTCAGGGTGCGTCGTTAGGGTGCGTTAGGGTGCGATAGGGTGCGTCGTTAGGGTGCGTCGTTAGGGTGCGATAGGTTGCGTCGTTAGGGTGCGTCGTTAGGGTTCGTCAGGGTGCGTTGTGTCGTCAGGGTGCGTCGTTAGGGTTCGTCAGGGTGCGTTGTGTCGTCAGGGTGCGTCGTTAGGGTTCGTCAGGGTGCGTTGTGTCGTCAGGGTGCGTTGTTAAGGTGTGTCAGGGTGCGTCGTTAGGGTGCGATAGGGTGCGTCGTTAGGGTTCGTCAGGGTGCGTTGTGTCGTCAGGGTGCGTTGTTAGGGTGAGTCAGGTTGCATCGTTAGGGTGCGTCAGGGTGCGTCGTTAAGGTTCGTCAGGGTGCGTCGTTAGGGTTCGTCAGGGTGCGTCGTTAGGGTGCGTCAGGGTGCGTCAGGGTACGTCAGGGTGCGTCCTGTCGTTAGGGTGCGTTGTTAGGGTGCGTCAGGGTGCGTCGTTAGGGTGCGTCAGGGTGCGTCCTGTCGTTAGGGTGCGTCGTTAGGGTTCGTCAGAGTGCGTCATTAGGGTGCGTCAGGGTGCGTCGTTAGGGTGCGTCAGGGTGCGTCGTTAGGGTTCGTCAGGGTGCGTTGTGTCGTCAGGGTGCGTTGTTAGGGTTCGTCAGGGTGCGTCGTTAGGGTGTGTCAGGGTGCGTCGTTATGGTGCGTCAGGGTGCGTCGTTAGGGTGCGGCAGGGTGCGTTGTGTCGTCAGGGTGCGTTGTTAGGGTGCGTCAGGGTGCGTCGTTAGGGTGCGTCAGGGTGCGTCGTTAAGGTTCGTCAGGGTGCGTCGTTAGGGTTCGTCAGGGTCCGTCGTTAGGGTGCGTCAGGGTGCGTCGTTAGGGTGCGTCAGGGTGCGTCGTTAGGGTGCGTCAGGGTGCGTCGTTAAGGTTCGTCAGGGTGCGTCGTTAGGGTTCGTCAGGGTGCGTCGTTAGGGTGCGTCAGGGTGCGTCAGGGTACGTCAGGGTGCGTCCTGTCGTTAGGGTGCGTTGTTAGGGTGCGTCAGGGTGCGTCGTTAGGGTGCGTCAGGGTGCGTCCTGTCGTTAGGGTGCGTCGTTAGGGTTCGTCAGAGTGCGTCATTAGGGTGCGTCAGGGTGCGTCGTTAGGGTGCGTCAGGGTGCGTCGTTAGGGTTCGTCAGGGTGCGTTGTGTCGTCAGGGTGCGTTGTTAGGGTGTGTCAGGGTGCGTCGTTAGGGTGCGTCAGGGTGCGTCCTGTCGTTAGGGTGCGTTGTTAGGGTGCGTCAGGGTGCGTCGTTAGGGTGCGTCAGGGTGCGTCCTGTCGTTAGGGTGCGTCGTTAGGGTTCGTCAGGGTGCGTCGTTAGGGTGCGTCAGGGTGCGTCGTTAGGGTGCGTCAGGTTGCATCGTTAGGGTTCGTCAGGGTGCGTTGTGTCGTCAGGGTGCGTTGTTAGGGTGTGTCAGGGTGCGTCGTTAGGGTGCGTCAGGGTGCGTCGTTAGGGTGCGTCAGGGTGCGTCGTTAGGGTGCGTTAGGGTGCGATAGGGTGCGTCGTTAGGGTGCGTCGTTAGGGTGCGTCGTTAGGGTGCGTTGTGTCGTCAGGGTGCGTTGTTAGGGTTTGTCAGGGTGCGTCGTTAGGGTGCGTCAGGGTGCGTCGTTATGGTGCGTCAGGGTGCGTCGTTAGGGTGCGGCAGGGTGCGTTGTGTCGTCAGGGTGCGTTGTTAGGGTGCGTCAGGGTGCGTCGTTAGGGTGCGTCAGGGTGCGTCGTTAAGGTTCGTCAGGGTGCGTCGTTAGGGTTCGTCAGGGTCCGTCGTTAGGGTGCGTCAGGGTGCGTCGTTAGGGTGCGTCAGGGTGCGTCGTTAGGGTTCGTCAGGGTGCGTTGTGTCGTCAGGGTGCGATGTTAAGGTGTGTCAGGGTGCGTCGTTAGGGTGCGATAGGGTGCGTTGTGTCGTCAGGGTGCGTTGTTAGGGTGAGTCAGGTTGCGTCGTTAGGGTGCGTCAGGGTGCGTCGTTAAGGTTCGTCAGGGTGCGTCGTTAGGGTTCGTCAGGATGCGTCGTTAGGGTGCGTCAGGGTGCGTCGTTAGGGTGCGTCAGGGTGCGTCGTTAGGGTTCGTGCGATAGGGTGCGTCGTTAGGGTGCGTTGTTAGGGTGCGTCGTTAGGGTGCGATAGGTTGCGTCGTTAGGGTGCGTCGTTAGGGTTCGTCAGGGTGCGTTGTGTCGTCAGGGTGCGTTGTTAGGGTGCGTCGTTAGGGTGCGTCGTTAGGGTGCGTTGTGTCGTCAGGGTGCGTTGTTAGGGTTCGTCAGGGTGCGTCGTTAGGGTGTGTCAGGGTGCGTCGTTATGGTGCGTCAGGGTGCGTCGTTAGGGTGCGGCAGGGTGCGTTGTGTCGTCAGGGTGCGTTGTTAGGGTGCGTCAGGGTGCGTCGTTAGGGTGCGTCAGGGTGCGTCGTTAAGGTTCGTCAGGGTGCGTCGTTAGGGTTCGTCAGGGTGCGTTGTGTCGTCAGGGTGCGTTGTTAGGGTGCGTCGTTAGGGTGCGTCAGGGTGCGTCGTTAGGGTTCGTCAGGGTGCGTTGTGTCGTCAGGGTGCGTTGTTAAGGTGTGTCAGGGTGCGTCGTTAGGGTGCGATAGGGTGCGTCGTTAGGGTTCGTCAGGGTGCGTTGTGTCGTCAGGGTGCGTTGTTAGGGTGAGTCAGGTTGCGTCGTTAGGGTGCGTCAGGGTGCGTCGTTAAGGTTCGTCAGGGTGCGTCGTTAGGGTGCGTCAGGGTGCGTCGTTAGGGTGCATCGTTAGGGTGCGTCAGGGTGCGTTGTGTCGTCAGGGTGCGTTGTTAGGGTGTGTCAGGGTGCGTCGTTAGGGTGCGTCAGGGTGCGTCGTTAGGGTGCGTCAGGGTGCGTCGTTAGGGTGCGTCAGGGTGCGTCGTTAGGGTTCGTCAGGGTGCGTTGTGTCGTCAGGGTGCGTTGTTAGGGTGCGTCAGAGTGCGTCGTTAGAGTGTGTCAGGGTGCGTCGTTAGCGTGCGTTAGGGTGCGATAGGGTGCGTCGTTAGGGTGCGTCGTTAGGGTGCGATAGGTTGCGTCGTTAGGGTGCGTCGTTAGGGTTCGTCAGGGTGCGTTGTGTCGTCAGGGTGCGTTGTTAGGGTGCGTCGTTAGGGTGCGTCAGGGTGCGTCGTTAGGGTTCGTCAGGGTGCGTTGTGTCGTCAGGGTGCGTTGTTAAGGTGTGTCAGGGTGCGTCGTTAGGGTGCGATAGGGTGCGTCGTTAGGGTTCGTCAGGGTGCGTTGTGTCGTCAGGGTGCGTTGTTAGGGTGAGTCAGGTTGCGTCGTTAGGGTGCGTCAGGGTGCGTCGTTAAGGTTCGTCAGGGTGCGTCGTTAGGGTTCGTCAGGGTGCGTCGTTAGGGTGCGTCAGGGTGCGTCAGGGTACGTCCTGTCGTTAGGGTGCGTCGTTAGGGTTCGTCAGAGTGCGTCGTTAGGGTGCGTCAGGGTGCGTCGTTAGGGTGCGTCAGGGTGCGTCGTTAGGGTTCGTCAGGGTGCGTTGTGTCGTCAGGGTGCGTTGTTAGGGTGTGTCAGGGTGCGTCGTTAGGGTGCGTCAGGGTGCGTCCTGTCGTTAGGGTGCGTTGTTAGGGTGCGTCAGGGTGCGTCGTTAGGGTGCGTCAGGGTGCGTCCTGTCGTTAGGGTGCGTCGTTAGGGTTCGTCAGAGTGCGTCGTTAGGGTGCGTCAGGGTGCGTCGTTAGGGTGCGTCAGGTTGCATCGTTAGGGTTCGTCAGGGTGCGTTGTGTCGTCAGGGTGCGTTGTTAGGGTGTGTCAGGGTGCGTCGTTAGGGTGCGTCAGGGTGCGTCGTTAGGGTGCGTCAGGGTGCGTGCGTTAGGGTGCGGTAGGGTGCGTCGTTAGGGTGCGTCGTTAGGGTGCGTCGTTAGGGTGCGTTGTGTTGTCAGGGTGCGTTGTTAGGGTTCGTCAGGGTGCGTCGTTAGGGTGTGTCAGGGTGCGTCGTTATGGTGCGTCAGGGTGCGTCGTTAGGGTGCGGCAGGGTGCGTTGTGTCGTCAGGGTGCGTTGTTAGGGTGCGTCAGGGTGCGTCGTTAGGGTGCGTCAGGGTGCGTCGTTAAGGTTCGTCAGGGTGCGTCGTTAGGGTTCGTCAGGGTCCGTCGTTAGGGTGCGTCAGGGTGCGTCGTTAGGGTGCGTCAGGGTGCGTCGTTAGGGTTCGTCAGGGTGCGTTGTGTCGTCAGGGTGCGTTGTTAAGGTGTGTCAGGGTGCGTCGTTAGGGTGCGATAGGGTGCGTTGTGTCGTCAGGGTGCGTTGTTAGGGTGAGTCAGGTTGCGTCGTTAGGGTGCGTCAGGGTGCGTCGTTAAGGTTCGTCAGGGTGCGTTGTGTCGTCAGGGTGCGTTGTTAGGGTGCGTCAGGGTGCGTCGTTAGAGTGTGTCAGGGTGCGTCGTTAGGGTGTGTTAGGGTGCGATAGGGTGCGTCGTTAGGGTGCGTCGTTAGGGTGCGATAGGTTGCGTCGTTAGGGTGCGTCGTTAGGGTTCGTCAGGGTGCGTTGTGTCGTCAGGGTGCGTTGTTAAGGTGCGTCGTTAGGGTGCGTCAGGGTGCGTCGTTAGGGTTCGTCAGGGTGCGTTGTGTCGTCAGGGTGCGTTGTTAGGGTGAGTCAGGTTGCGTCGTTAGGGTGCGTCAGGGTGCGTCGTTAAGGTTCGTCAGGGTGCGTCGTTAGGGTTCGTCAGGGTGCGTCGTTAGGGTGCGTCAGGGTGCGTCCTGTCGTTAGGGTGCGTCGTTAGGGTTCGTCAGAGTGCGTCATTAGGGTGCGTCAGGGTGCGTCGTTAGGGTGCGTCAGGGTGCGTCGTTAGGGTTCGTCAGGGTGCGTTGTGTCGTCAGGGTGCGTTGTTAGGGTTCGTCAGGGTGCGTCGTTAGGGTGTGTCAGGGTGCGTCGTTATGGTGCGTCAGGGTGCGTCGTTAGGGTGCGGCAGGGTGCGTTGTGTCGTCAGGGTGCGTTGTTAGGGTGCGTCAGGGTGCGTCGTTAGGGTGCGTCAGGGTGCGTCGTTAGGGTTCGTCAGGGTCCGTCGTTAGGGTGCGTCAGGGTGCGTCGTTAGGGTGCGTCAGGGTGCGTCGTTAGGGTGTGTTAGGGTGCGTCGTTAGGGTGCGATAGGGTGCGTCGTTAGGGTGCGTCGTTAGGGTGTGTCAGGGTGCGTTGTTAGGGTGCGTCAGGGTGCGTCGTTAGGGTGTGTCAGGGTGCGTCGTTAGGGTGCGATAGGGTGCGTCGTTAGGGTGCGTCGTTAGGGTGCGTCATTAGGGTGCGATAGGGTGAGTCGTTAGGGTGCGTCGTTAGGGTGCGTCGTTAGGGTGCGATAGGGTGCGTTGTTAGGGTGCGTCGTTAGGGTGCGTCGTTAGGGTGCGATTGGGTGCGTCGTTAGGGTGCATCGTTAGGGTGCGTCAGGGTGCGTTGTGTCGTCAGGGTGCGTTGTTAGGGTGTGTCAGGGTGCGTCGTTAGGGTGCGTCAGGGTGCGTCGTTAGGGTGCGTCAGGGTGCGTCGTTAGGGTGCGTCAGGGTGCGTCGTTAGGGTTCTTCAGGGTGCGTTGTGTCGTCAGGGTGCGTTGTTAGGGTGCGTCAGGGTGCGTCGTTAGAGTGTGTCAGGGTGCGTCGTTAGGGTGCGTTAGGGTGCGATAGGGTGCGTCGTTAGGGTGCGTCGTTAGGGTGCGATAGGTTGCGTCGTTAGGGTGCGTCGTTAGGGTTCGTCAGGGTGCGTTGTGTCGTCAGGGTGCGTTGTTAGGGTGCGTTGTTAGGGTTCGTCAGGGTGCGTTGTGTCGTCAGGGTGCGTTGTTAAGGTGTGTCAGGGTGCGTCGTTAGGGTGCGATAGGGTGCGTCGTTAGGGTTCGTCAGGGTGCGTTGTGTCGTCAGGGTGCGTTGTTAGGGTGCGTCAGGTTGCGTCGTTAGGGTGCGTCAGGGTGCGTCGTTATGGTTCGTCAGGGTGCGTCGTTAGGGTGCGTCAGGGTGCGTCGTTAGGGTGCGTCAGGGTGCGTCGTTAGGGTTCGTCAGGGTGCGTGTGTCGTTAGGGTGCGTTGTTAGGGTGCGTCAGGGTGCGTCGTTAGGGTGCGTCAGGGTGCGTCCTGTCGTTAGGGTGCGTCGTTAGGGTTCGTCAGAGTGCGTCATTAGGGTGCGTCAGGGTGCGTCGTTAGGGTGCGTCAGGGTGCGTCGTTAGGGTTCGTCAGGGTGCGTTGTGTCGTCAGGGTGCGTTGTTAGGGTGTGTCAGGGTGCGTCGTTAGGGTGCGTCAGGGTGCGTCCTGTCGTTAGGGTGCGTTGTTAGGGTGCGTCAGGGTGCGTCGTTAGGGTGCGTCAGGGTGCGTCCTGTCGTTAGGGTGCGTCGTTAGGGTTCGTCAGGGTGCGTCGTTAGGGTGCGTCAGGGTGCGTCGTTAGGGTGCGTCAGGTTGCATCGTTAGGGTTCGTCAGGGTGCGTTGTGTCGTCAGGGTGCGTTGTTAGGGTGTGTCAGGGTGCGTCGTTAGGGTGCGTCAGGGTGCGTCGTTAGGGTGCGTCAGGGTGCGTCGTTAGGGTGCGTTAGGGTGCGATAGGGTGCGTCGTTAGGGTGCGTCGTTAGGGTGCGTCGTTAGGGTGCGTTGTGTCGTCAGGGTGCGTTGTTAGGGTTTGTCAGGGTGCGTCGTTAGGGTGTGTCAGGGTGCGTCGTCATGGTGCGTCAGGGTGCGTCGTTAGGGTGCGGCAGGGTGCGTTGTGTCGTCAGGGTGCGTTGTTAGGGTGCGTCAGGGTGCGTCGTTAGGGTGCGTCAGGGTGCGTCGTTAAGGTTCGTCAGGGTGCGTTGTTAGGGTTCGTCAGGGTCCGTCGTTAGGGTGCGTCAGGGTGCGTCGTTAGGGTGCGTCAGGGTGCGTCGTTAGGGTTCGTCAGGGTGCGTTGTGTCGTCAGGGTGCGTTGTTAAGGTGTGTCAGGGTGCGTCGTTAGGGTGCGATAGGGTGCGTTGTGTCGTCAGGGTGCGTTGTTAGGGTGAGTCAGGTTGCGTCGTTAGGGTGCGTCAGGGTGCGTCGTTAAGGTTCGTCAGGGTGCGTCGTTAGGGTTCGTCAGGGTGCGTCGTTAGGGTGCGTCAGGGTGCGTCGTTAGGGTGCGTCAGGGTGCGTCGTTAGGGTTCGTTAGGGTGCGATAGGGTGCGTCGTTAGGGTGCGTTGTTAGGGTGCGTCGTTAGGGTGCGATAGGTTGCGTCGTTAGGGTGCGTCGTTAGGGTTCGTCAGGGTGCGTTGTGTCGTCAGGGTGCGTTGTTAGGGTGCGTCGTTAGGGTGCGTCGTTAGGGTGCGTTGTGTCGTCAGGGTGCGTTGTTAGGGTTCGTCAGGGTGCGTCGTTAGGGTGTGTCAGGGTGCGTCGTTATGGTGCGTCAGGGTGCGTCGTTAGGGTGCGGCAGGGTGCGTTGTGTCGTCAGGGTGCGTTGTTAGGGTGCGTCAGGGTGCGTCGTTAGAGTGTGTCAGGGTGCGTCGTTAGGGTGCGTTAGGGTGCGATAGGGTGCGTCGTTAGGGTGCGTCGTTAGGGTGCGATAGGTTGCGTCGTTAGGGTGCGTCGTTAGGGTTCGTCAGGGTGCGTTGTGTCGTCAGGGTGCGTTGTTAGGGTGCGTCGTTAGGGTGCGTCAGGGTGCGTCGTTAGGGTTCGTCAGGGTGCGTTGTGTCGTCAGGGTGCGTTGTTAAGGTGTGTCAGGGTGCGTCGTTAGGGTGCGATAGGGTGCGTCGTTAGGGTTCGTCAGGGTGCGTTGTGTCGTCAGGGTGCGTTGTTAGGGTGAGTCAGGTTGCGTCGTTAGGGTGCGTCAGGGTGCGTCGTTAAGGTTCGTCAGGGTGCGTCGTTAGGGTTCGTCAGGGTGCGTCGTTAGGGTGCGTCAGGGTGCGTCAGGGTACGTCAGGGTGCGTCCTGTCGTTAGGGTGCGTTGTTAGGGTGCGTCAGGGTGCGTCGTTAGGGTGCGTCAGGGTGCGTCCTGTCGTTAGGGTGCGTCGTTAGGGTTCGTCAGAGTGCGTCATTAGGGTGCGTCAGGGTGCGTCGTTAGGGTGCGTCAGGGTGCGTCGTTAGGGTTCGTCAGGGTGCGTTGTGTCGTCAGGGTGCGTTGTTAGGGTGTGTCAGGGTGCGTCGTTAGGGTGCGTCAGGGTGCGTCCTGTCGTTAGGGTGCGTTGTTAGGGTGCGTCAGGGTGCGTCGTTAGGGTGCGTCAGGGTGCGTCCTGTCGTTAGGGTGCGTCGTTAGGGTTCGTCAGGGTGCGTCGTTAGGGTGCGTCAGGGTGCGTCGTTAGGGTGCGTCAGGTTGCATCGTTAGGGTTCGTCAGGGTGCGTTGTGTCGTCAGGGTGCGTTGTTAGGGTGTGTCAGGGTGCGTCGTTAGGGTGCGTCAGGGTGCGTTGTTAGGGTGTGTCAGGGTGCGTCGTTAGGGTGCGTCAGGGTGCGTCGTTAGGGTGCGTCAGGGTGCGTCGTTAGGGTGCGTTAGGGTGCGGTAGGGTGCGTCGTTAGGGTGCGTCGTTAGGGTGCGTCGTTAGGGTGCGTTGTGTCGTCAGGGTGCGTTGTTAGGGTTCGTCAGGGTGCGTCGTTAGGGTGTGTCAGGGTGCGTCGTTATGGTGCGTCAGGGTGCGTCGTTAGGGTGCGGCAGGGTGCGTTGTGTCGTCAGGGTGCGTTGTTAGGGTGCGTCAGGGTGCGTCGTTAGGGTGCGTCAGGGTGCGTTGTGTCGTCAGGGTGCGTTGTTAAGGTGTGTCAGGGTGCGTCGTTAGGGTGCGATAGGGTGCGTTGTGTCGTCAGGGTGCGTTGTTAGGGTGAGTCAGGTTGCGTCGTTAGGGTGCGTCAGGGTGCGTCGTTAAGGTTCGTCAGGGTGCGTCGTTAGGGTTCGTCAGGGTGCGTCGTTAGGGTGCGTCAGGGTGCGTCGTTAGGGTGCGTCAGGGTGCGTCGTTAGGGTTCGTTAGGGTGCGATAGGGTGCGTCGTTAGGGTGCGTCGTTAGGGTGCGTCGTTAGGGTGCGATAGGTTGCGTCGTTAGGGTGCGTCGTTAGGGTTCGTCAGGGTGCGTTGTGTCGTCAGGGTGCGTTGTTAGGGTGCGTCGTTAGGGTGCGTCGTTAGGGTGCGTTGTGTCGTCAGGGTGCGTTGTTAGGGTTCGTCAGGGTGCGTCGTTAGGGTGTGTCAGGGTGCGTCGTTATGGTGCGTCAGGGTGCGTCGTTAGGGTGCGGCAGGGTGCGTTGTGTCGTCAGGGTGCGTTGTTAGGGTGCGTCAGGGTGCGTCGTTAGGGTGCGTCAGGGTGCGTCGTTAAGGTTCGTCAGGGTGCGTCGTTAGGGTTCGTCAGGGTCCGTCGTTAGGGTGCGTCAGGGTGCGTCGTTAGGGTGCGTCAGGGTGCGTCGTTAGGGTTCGTCAGGGTGCGTTGTGTCGTCAGGGTGCGTTGTTAAGGTGTGTCAGGGTGCGTCGTTAGGGTGCGATAGGGTGCGTTGTGTCGTCAGGGTGCGTTGTTAGGGTGAGTCAGGTTGCGTCGTTAGGGTGCGTCAGGGTGCGTCGTTAAGGTTCGTCAGGGTGCGTCGTTAGGGTTCGTCAGGGTGCGTCGTTAGGGTGCGTCAGGGTGCGTCGTTAGGGTGCGTCAGGGTGCGTCGTTAGGGTTCGTTAGGGTGCGATAGGGTGCGTCGTTAGGGTGCGTCGTTAGGGTGCGTCGTTAGGGTGCGATAGGTTGCGTCGTTAGGGTGCGTCGTTAGGGTTCGTCAGGGTGCGTTGTGTCGTCAGGGTGCGTTGTTAGGGTGCGTCGTTAGGGTGCGTCGTTAGGGTGCGTTGTGTCGTCAGGGTGCGTTGTTAGGGTTCGTCAGGGTGCGTCGTTAGGGTGTGTCAGGGTGCGTCGTTATGGTGCGTCAGGGTGCGTCGTTAGGGTGCGGCAGGGTGCGTTGTGTCGTCAGGGTGCGTTGTTAGGGTGCGTCAGGGTGCGTCGTTAGGGTGCGTCAGGGTGCGTCGTTAAGGTTCGTCAGGGTGCGTCGTTAGGGTTCGTCAGGGTGCGTTGTGTCGTCAGGGTGCGTTGTTAGGGTGCGTCGTTAGGGTGCGTCAGGGTGCGTCGTTAGGGTTCGTCAGGGTGCGTTGTGTCGTCAGGGTGCGTTGTTAAGGTGTGTCAGGGTGCGTCGTTAGGGTGCGATAGGGTGCGTCGTTAGGGTTCGTCAGGGTGCGTTGTGTCGTCAGGGTGCGTTGTTAGGGTGAGTCAGGTTGCGTCGTTAGGGTGCGTCAGGGTGCGTCGTTAAGGTTCGTCAGGGTGCGTCAGGGTACGTCAGGGTGCGTCCTGTCGTTAGGGTGCGTTGTTAGGGTGCGTCAGGGTACGTCAGGGTGCGTCCTGTCGTTAGGGTGCGTTGTTAGGGTGCGTCAGGGTGCGTCGTTAGGGTGCGTCAGGGTGCGTCCTGTCGTTAGGGTGCGTCGTTAGGGTTCGTCAGAGTGCGTCATTAGGGTGCGTCAGGGTGCGTCGTTAGGGTGCGTCAGGGTGCGTCGTTAGGGTTCGTCAGGGTGCGTTGTGTCGTCAGGGTGCGTTGTTAGGGTGTGTCAGGGTGCGTCGTTAGGGTGAGTCAGGGTGCGTCTTGTCGTTAGGGTGCGTTGTTAGGGTGCGTCAGGGTGCGTCGTTAGGGTGCGTCAGGGTGCGTCCTGTCGTTAGGGTGCGTCGTTAGGGTTCGTCAGGGTGCGTCGTTAGGGTGCGTCAGGGTGCGTCGTTAGGGTGCGTCAGGTTGCGTCGTTAGGGTTCGTCAGGGTGCGTTGTGTCGTCAGGGTGCGTTGTTAGGGTGTGTCAGGGTGCGTCGTTAGGGTGCGTCAGGGTGCGTCGTTAGGGTGCGTCAGGGTGCGTCGTTAGGGTGCGTCAGGGTGCGTCGTTAGGGTGCGATAGGGTGCGTCGTTAGGGTGCGTCAGTTAGGGTGCGTCGTTAGGGTGCGTCGTTACGGTGCGTTGTGTCGTCAGGGTGCGTTGTTAGGGTTCGTCAGGGTGCGTCGTTAGGGTGTGTCAGGGTGCGTCGTTATGGTGCGTCAGGGTGCGTCGTTAGGGTGCGGCAGGGTGCGTTGTGTCGTCAGGGTGCGTTGTTAGGGTGCGTCAGGGTGCGTCGTTAGGGTGCGTCAGGGTGCGTCGTTAAGGTTCGTCAGGGTGCGTCCTGTCGTTAGGGTGCGTCGTTAGGGTTCGTCAGGGTGCGTCGTTAGGGTGCGTCAGGGTGCGTCGTTAGGGTGCGTCAGGTTGCATCGTTAGGGTTCGTCAGGGTGCGTTGTGTCGTCAGGGTGCGTTGTTAGGGTGTGTCAGGGTGCGTCGTTAGGGTGCGTCAGGGTGCGTCGTTAGGGTGCGTCAGGGTGCGTCGTTAGGGTGCGTTAGGGTGCGATAGGGTGCGTCGTTAGGGTGCGTCGTTAGGGTGCGTCGTTAGGGTGCGTCGTTAGGGTGCGTTGTGTCGTCAGGGTGCGTTGTTAGGGTTCGTCAGGGTGCGTCGTTAGGGTGTGTCAGGGTGCGTCGTTATGGTGCGTCAGGGTGCGTCGTTAGGGTGCGGCAGGGTGCGTTGTGTCGTCAGGGTGCGTTGTTAGGGTGCGTCAGGGTGCGTCGTTAGGGTGCGTCAGGGTGCGTCGTTAAGGTTCGTCAGGGTGCGTCGTTAGGGTTCGTCAAGGTCCGTCGTTAGGGTGCGTCAGGGTGCGTCGTTAGGGTGCGTCAGGGTGCGTCGTTAGGGTTCGTCAGGGTGCGTTGTGTCGTCAGGGTGCGTTGTTAAGGTGTGTCAGGGTGCGTCGTTAGGGTGCGATAGGGTGCGTTGTGTCGTCAGGGTGCGTTGTTAGGGTGAGTCAGGTTGCGTCGTTAGGGTGCGTCAGGGTGCGTCGTTAAGGTTCGTCAGGGTGCGTCGTTAGGGTTCGTCAGGGTGCGTCGTTAGGGTGCGTCAGGGTGCGTCTTTAGGGTGCGTCAGGGTGCGTCGTTAGGGTTCGTTAGGGTGCGATAGGGTGCGTCGTTAGGGTGCGTCGTTAGGGTGCGTCGTTAGGGTGCGATAGGTTGCGTCGTTAGGGTGCGTCGTTAGGGTTCGTCAGGGTGCGTTGTGTCGTCAGGGTGCGTTGTTAGGGTGCGTCGTTAGGGTGCGTCGTTAGGGTGCGTTGTGTCGTCAGGGTGCGTTGTTAGGGTTCGTCAGGGTGCGTCGTTAGGGTGTGTCAGGGTGCGTCGTTATGGTGCGTCAGGGTGCGTCGTTAGGGTGCGGCAGGGTGCGTTGTGTCGTCAGGGTGCGTTGTTAGGGTGCGTCAGGGTGCGTCGTTAGGGTGCGTCAGGGTGCGTCGTTAAGGTTCGTCAGGGTGCGTCGTTAGGGTTCGTCAGGGTGCGTTGTGTCGTCAGGGTGCGTTGTTAGGGTGCGTCGTTAGGGTGCGTCAGGGTGCGTCGTTAGGGTTTGTCAGGGTGCGTTGTGTCGTCAGGGTGCGTTGTTAAGGTGTGTCAGGGTGCGTCGTTAGGGTGCGATAGGGTGCGTCGTTAGGGTTCGTCAGGGTGCGTTGTGTCGTCAGGGTGCGTTGTTAGGGTGAGTCAGGTTGCGTCGTTAGGGTGCGTCAGGGTGCGTCGTTAAGGTTCGTCAGGGTGCGTCGTTAGGGTTCGTCAGGGTGCGTTGTTAGGGTGCGTCAGGGTGCGTCAGGGTGCGTCAGGGTGCGTCTTGTCGTTAGGGTGCGTTGTTAGGGTGCGTCAGGGTGCGTCGTTAGGGTGCGTCAGGGTGCGTCCTGTCGTTAGGGTGCGTCGTTAGGGTTCGTCAGAGTGCGTCATTAGGGTGCGTCAGGGTGTGTCGTTAGGGTGCGTCAGGGTGCGTCGTTAGGGTTCGTCAGGGTGCGTTGTGTCGTCAGGGTGCATTGTTAGGGTGTGTCAGGGTGCGTCGTTAGGGTGCGTCAGGGTGCGTCCTGTCGTTAGGGTGCGTTGTTAGGGTGCGTCAGGGTGCGTCGTTAGGGTGCGTCAGGGTGCGTCCTGTCGTTAGGGTGCGTCGTTAGGGTTCGTCAGGGTGCGTCGTTAGGGTGCGTCAGGGTGCGTCGTTAGGGTGCGTCAGGTTGCATCGTTAGGGTTCGTCAGGGTGCGTTGTGTCGTCAGGGTGCGTTGTTAGGGTGTGTCAGGGTGCGTCGTTAGGGTGCGTCAGGGTGCGTCGTTAGGGTGCGTCAGGGTGCGTCGTTAGGGTGCGTTAGGGTGCGATAGGGTGCGTCGTTAGGGTGCGTCGTTAGGGTGCGTCGTTAGGGTGCGTTGTGTCGTCAGGGTGCGTTGTTAGGGTTTGTCAGGGTGCGTCGTTAGGGTGTGTCAGGGTGCGTCGTTATGGTGCGTCAGGGTGCGTCGTTAGGGTGCGGCAGGGTGCGTTGTGTCGTCAGGGTGCGTTGTTAGGGTGCGTCAGGGTGCGTCGTTAGGGTGCGTCAGGGTGCGTCGTTAAGGTTCGTCAGGGTGCGTCGTTAGGGTTCGTCAGGGTCCGTCGTTAGGGTGCGTCAGGGTGCGTCGTTAGGGTGCGTCAGGGTGCGTCGTTAGGGTGCGTCAGGGTGCGTTGTGTCGTCAGGGTGCGTTGTTAGGGTGAGTCAGGTTGCGTCGTTAGGGTGCGTCAGGGTGCGTCGTTAAGGTTCGTCAGGGTGCGTCGTTAGGGTTCGTCAGGGTGCGTCGTTAGGGTGCGTCAGGGTGCGTCGTTAGGGTTCGTTAGGGTGCGATAGGGTGCGTCGTTAGGGTGCGTTGTTAGGGTGCGTCGTTAGGGTGCGATAGGTTGCGTCGTTAGGGTGCGTCGTTAGGGTTCGTCAGGGTGCGTTGTGTCGTCAGGGTGCGTTGTTAGGGTGCGTCGTTAGGGTGCGTCGTTAGGGTGCGTTGTGTCGTCAGGGTGCGTTGTTAGGGTTCGTCAGGGTGCGTCGTTAGGGTGTGTCAGGGTGCGTCGTTATGGTGCGTCAGGGTGCGTCGTTAGGGTGCGGCAGGGTGCGTTGTGTCGTCAGGGTGCGTTGTTAGGGTGCGTCAGGGTGCGTCGTTAGGGTGCGTCAGGGTGCGTCGTTAAGGTTCGTCAGGGTGCGTCGTTAGGGTTCGTCAGGGTGCGTTGTGTCGTCAGGGTGCGTTGTTAGGGTGCGTCGTTAGGGTGCGTCAGGGTGCGTCGTTAGGGTTCGTCAGGGTGCGTTGTGTCGTCAGGGTGCGTTGTTAAGGTGTGTCAGGGTGCGTCGTTAGGGTGCGATAGGGTGCGTCGTTAGGGTTCGTCAGGGTGCGTTGTGTCGTCAGGGTGCGTTGTTAGGGTGAGTCAGGTTGCGTCGTTAGGGTGCGTCAGGGTGCGTCGTTAAGGTTCGTCAGGGTGCGTCGTTAGGGTGCGTCAGGGTGCGTCGTTAGGGTGCATCGTTAGGGTGCGTCAGGGTGCGTTGTGTCGTCAGGGTGCGTTGTTAGGGTGTGTCAGGGTGCGTCGTTAGCGTGCGTCAGGGTGCGTCGTTAGGGTGCGTCAGGGTGCGTCGTTAGGGTTCGTCAGGGTGCGTTGTGTCGTCAGGGTGCGTTGTTAGGGTGCGTCAGGGTGCGTCGTTAGAGTGTGTCAGGGTGCGTCGTTAGGGTGCGTTAGGGTGCGATAGGGTGCGTCGTTAGGGTGCGTCGTTAGGGTGCGATAGGTTGCGTCGTTAGGGTGCGTCGTTAGGGTTCGTCAGGGTGCGTTGTGTCGTCAGGGTGCGTTGTTAGGGTGCGTCGTTAGGGTGCGTCAGGGTGCGTCGTTAGGGTTCGTCAGGGTGCGTTGTGTCGTCAGGGTGCGTTGTTAAGGTGTGTCAGGGTGCGTCGTTAGGGTGCGATAGGGTGCGTCGTTAGGGTTCGTCAGGGTGCGTTGTGTCGTCAGGGTGCGTTGTTAGGGTGAGTCAGGTTGCGTCGTTAGGGTGCGTCAGGGTGCGTCGTTAAGGTTCGTCAGGGTGCGTCGTTAGGGTTCGTCAGGGTGCGTCGTTAGGGTGCGTCAGGGTGCGTCAGGGTACGTCAGGGTGCGTCCTGTCGTTAGGGTGCGTTGTTAGGGTGCGTCAGGGTGCGTCGTTAGGGTGCGTCAGGGTGCGTCCTGTCGTTAGGGTGCGTCGTTAGGGTTCGTCAGAGTGCGTCATTAGGGTGCGTCAGGGTGCGTCGTTAGGGTGCGTCAGGGTGCGTCGTTAGGGTTCGTCAGGGTGCGTTGTGTCGTTAGGGTGCGTTGTTAGGGTGCGTCAGGGTGCGTCGTTAGGGTGCGTCAGGGTGCGTCCTGTCGTTAGGGTGCGTCGTTAGGGTTCGTCAGAGTGCGTCATTAGGGTGCGTCAGGGTGCGTCGTTAGGGTGCGTCAGGGTGCGTCGTTAGGGTTCGTCAGGGTGCGTTGTGTCGTCAGGGTGCGTTGTTAGGGTGTGTCAGGGTGCGTCGTTAGGGTGCGTCAGGGTGCGTCCTGTCGTTAGGGTGCGTTGTTAGGGTGCGTCAGGGTGCGTCGTTAGGGTGCGTCAGGGTGCGTCCTGTCGTTAGGGTGCGTCGTTAGGGTTCGTCAGGGTGCGTCGTTAGGGTGCGTCAGGGTGCGTCGTTAGGGTGCGTCAGGTTGCATCGTTAGGGTTCGTCAGGGTGCGTTGTGTCGTCAGGGTGCGTCGTTAGGGTGCGTCAGGGTGCGTCGTTAGGGTGCGTCAGGGTGCGTCGTTAGGGTGCGTTAGGGTGCGGTAGGGTGCGTCGTTAGGGTGCGTCGTTAGGGTGCGTCGTTAGGGTGCGTTGTGTCGTCAGGGTGCGTTGTTAGGGTTCGTCAGGGTGCGTCGTTAGGGTGTGTCAGGGTGCGTCGTTATGGTGCGTCAGGGTGCGTCGTTAGGGTGCGGCAGGGTGCGTTGTGTCGTCAGGGTGCGTTGTTAGGGTGCGTCAGGGTGCGTCGTTAGGGTGCGTCAGGGTGCGTCGTTAAGGTTCGTCAGGGTGCGTCGTTAGGGTTCGTCAGGGTCCGTCGTTAGGGTGCGTCAGGGTGCGTCGTTAGGGTGCGTCAGGGTGCGTCGTTAGGGTTCGTCAGGGTGCGTTGTGTCGTCAGGGTGCGTTGTTAAGGTGTGTCAGGGTGCGTCGTTAGGGTGCGATAGGGTGCGTTGTGTCGTCAGGGTGCGTTGTTAGGGTGAGTCAGGTTGCGTCGTTAGGGTGCGTCAGGGTGCGTCGTTAAGGTTCGTCAGGGTGCGTCGTTAGGGTTCGTCAGGGTGCGTCGTTAGGGTGCGTCAGGGTGCGTCGTTAGGGTGCGTCAGGGTGCGTCGTTAGGGTTCGTTAGGGTGCGATAGGGTGCGTCGTTAGGGTGCGTCGTTAGGGTGCGTCGTTAGGGTGCGATAGGTTGCGTCGTTAGGGTGCGTCGTTAGGGTTCGTCAGGGTGCGTTGTGTCGTCAGGGTGCGTTGTTAGGGTGCGTCGTTAGGGTGCGTCGTTAGGGTGCGTTGTGTCGTCAGGGTGCGTTGTTAGGGTTCGTCAGGGTGCGTCGTTAGGGTGTGTCAGGGTGCGTCGTTATGGTGCGTCAGGGTGCGTCGTTAGGGTGCGGCAGGGTGCGTTGTGTCGTCAGGGTGCGTTGTTAGGGTGCGTCAGGGTGCGTCGTTAGGGTGCGTCAGGGTGCGTCGTTAAGGTTCGTCAGGGTGCGTCGTTAGGGTTCGTCAGGGTGCGTTGTGTCGTCAGGGTGCGTTGTTAGGGTGCGTCGTTAGGGTGCGTCAGGGTGCGTCGTTAGGGTTCGTCAGGGTGCGTTGTGTCGTCAGGGTGCGTTGTTAAGGTGTGTCAGGGTGCGTCGTTAGGGTGCGATAGGGTGCGTCGTTAGGGTTCGTCAGGGTGCGTTGTGTCGTCAGGGTGCGTTGTTAGGGTGAGTCAGGTTGCGTCGTTAGGGTGCGTCAGGGTGCGTCGTTAAGGTTCGTCAGGGTGCGTCATTAGGGTTCGTCAGGGTGCGTCGTTAGGGTGCGTCAGGGTGCGTCAGGGTACGTCAGGGTGCGTCCTGTCGTTAGGGTGCGTTGTTAGGGTGCGTCAGGGTGCGTCTTTAGGGTGCGTCAGGGTGCGTCCTGTCGTTAGGGTGCGTCGTTAGGGTTCGTCAGAGTGCGTCATTAGGGTGCGTCAGGGTGCGTCGTTAGGGTGCGTCAGGGTGCGTCGTTAGGGTTCGTCAGGGTGCGTTGTGTCGTCAGGGTGCGTTGTTAGGGTGTGTCAGGGTGCGTCGTTAGGGTGCGTCAGGGTGCGTCTTGTCGTTAGGGTGCGTTGTTAGGGTGCGTCAGGGTGCGTCGTTAGGGTGCGTCAGGGTGCGTCCTGTCGTTAGGGTGCGTCGTTAGGGTTCGTCAGGGTGCGTCGTTAGGGTGCGTCAGGGTGCGTCGTTAGGGTGCGTCAGGTTGCGTCGTTAGGGTTCGTCAGGGTGCGTTGTGTCGTCAGGGTGCGTTGTTAGGGTGTGTCAGGGTGCGTCGTTAGGGTGCGTCAGGGTGCGTCGTTAGGGTGCGTCAGGGTGCGTCGTTAGGGTGCGATAGGGTGCGTCGTTAGGGTGCGATAGGGTGCGTCGTTAGGGTGCGTCGTTAGGGTGCGTCGTTAGGGTGCGTCGTTAGGGTGCGTTGTGTCGTCAGGGTGCGTTGTTAGGGTTCGTCAGGGTGCGTCGTTAGGGTGTGTCAGGGTGCGTCGTTATGGTGCGTCAGGGTGCGTCGTTAGGGTGCGGCAGGGTGCGTTGTGTCGTCAGGGTGCGTTGTTAGGGTGCGTCAGGGTGCGTCGTTAGGGTGCGTCAGGGTGCGTCGTTAAGGTTCGTCAGGGTGCGTCCTGTCGTTAGGGTGCGTCGTTAGGGTTCGTCAGGGTGCGTCGTTAGGGTGCGTCAGGGTGCGTCGTTAGGGTGCGTCAGGTTGCATCGTTAGGGTTCGTCAGGGTGCGTTGTGTCGTCAGGGTGCGTTGTTAGGGTGTGTCAGGGTGCGTCGTTAGGGTGCGTCAGGGTGCGTCGTTAGGGTGCGTCAGGGTGCGTCGTTAGGGTGCGTTAGGGTGCGATAGGGTGCGTCGTTAGGGTGCGTCGTTAGGGTGCGTCGTTAGGGTGCGTCGTTAGGGTGCGTTGTGTCGTCAGGGTGCGTTGTTAGGGTTCGTCAGGGTGCGTCGTTAGGGTGTGTCAGGGTGCGTCGTTATGGTGCGTCAGGGTGCGTCGTTAGGGTGCGGCAGGGTGCGTTGTGTCGTCAGGGTGCGTTGTTAGGGTGCGTCAGGGTGCGTCGTTAGGGTGCGTCAGGGTGCGTCGTTAAGGTTCGTCAGGGTGCGTCGTTAGGGTTCGTCAAGGTCCGTCGTTAGGGTGCGTCAGGGTGCGTCGTTAGGGTGCGTCAGGGTGCGTCGTTAGGGTTCGTCAGGGTGCGTTGTGTCGTCAGGGTGCGTTGTTAAGGTGTGTCAGGGTGCGTCGTTAGGGTGCGATAGGGTGCGTTGTGTCGTCAGGGTGCGTTGTTAGGGTGAGTCAGGTTGCGTCGTTAGGGTGCGTCAGGGTGCGTCGTTAAGGTTCGTCAGGGTGCGTCGTTAGGGTTCGTCAGGGTGCGTCGTTAGGGTGCGTCAGGGTGCGTCTTTAGGGTGCGTCAGGGTGCGTCGTTAGGGTTCGTTAGGGTGCGATAGGGTGCGTCGTTAGGGTGCGTCGTTAGGGTGCGTCGTTAGGGTGCGATAGGTTGCGTCGTTAGGGTGCGTCGTTAGGGTTCGTCAGGGTGCGTTGTGTCGTCAGGGTGCGTTGTTAGGGTGCGTCGTTAGGGTGCGTCGTTAGGGTGCGTTGTGTCGTCAGGGTGCGTTGTTAGGGTTCGTCAGGGTGCGTCGTTAGGGTGTGTCAGGGTGCGTCGTTATGGTGCGTCAGGGTGCGTCGTTAGGGTGCGGCAGGGTGCGTTGTGTCGTCAGGGTGCGTTGTTAGGGTGCGTCAGGGTGCGTCGTTAGGGTGCGTCAGGGTGCGTCGTTAAGGTTCGTCAGGGTGCGTCGTTAGGGTTCGTCAGGGTGCGTTGTGTCGTCAGGGTGCGTTGTTAGGGTGCGTCGTTAGGGTGCGTCAGGGTGCGTCGTTAGGGTTTGTCAGGGTGCGTTGTGTCGTCAGGGTGCGTTGTTAAGGTGTGTCAGGGTGCGTCGTTAGGGTGCGATAGGGTGCGTCGTTAGGGTTCGTCAGGGTGCGTTGTGTCGTCAGGGTGCGTTGTTAGGGTGAGTCAGGTTGCGTCGTTAGGGTGCGTCAGGGTGCGTCGTTAAGGTTCGTCAGGGTGCGTCGTTAGGGTTCGTCAGGGTGCGTCGTTAGGGTGCGTCAGGGTGCGTCAGGGTGCGTCAGGGTGCGTCTTGTCGTTAGGGTGCGTTGTTAGGGTGCGTCAGGGTGCGTCGTTAGGGTGCGTCAGGGTGCGTCCTGTCGTTAGGGTGCGTCGTTAGGGTTCGTCAGAGTGCGTCATTAGGGTGTCAGATTGCGTCGTTAGGGTGCGTCAGGGTGCGTCGTTAGGGTTCGTCAGGGTGCGTTGTGTCGTCAGGGTGCGTTGTTAGGGTGCGTCGTTAGGGTGCGTCAGGGTGCGTCCTGTCGTTAGGGTGCGTTGTTAGGGTGCGTCAGGGTGCGTCGTTAGGGTGCATCAGGGTGCGTCCTGTCGTTAGGGTGCGTCGTTAGGGTTCGTCAGGGTGCGTCGTTAGGGTGCGTCAGGGTGCGTCGTTAGGGTGCGTCAGGTTGCGTCGTTAGGGTTCGTCAGGGTGCGTTGTGTCGTCAGGGTGCGTTGTTAGGGTGTGTCAGGGTGCGTCGTTAGGGTGCGTCAGGGTGCGTCGTTAGGGTGCGTCAGGGTGCGTCGTTAGGGTGCGTCAGGGTGCGTCGTTAGGGTGCGATAGGGTGCGTCGTTAGGGTGCGTCGTTAGGGTGCGTCGTTAGGGTGCGTTGTGTCGTCAGGGTGCGTTGTTAGGGTTCGTCTGGGTGCGTCAATAGGGTGTGTCAGGGTGCGTCGTTATGGTGCGTCAGGGTGCGTCGTTAGGGTGCGGCAGGGTGCGTTGTGTCGTCAGGGTGCGTTGTTAGGGTGCGTCAGGGTGCGTCGTTAGGGTGCGTCGTTAGGGTGCGTCAGGGTGCGTCGTTAAGGTTCGTCAGGGTGCGTCGTTAGGGTTCGTCAGGGTCCGTCGTTAGGGTGCGTCAGGGTGCGTCGTTAGGGTGCGTCAGGGTGCGTCGTTAGGGTTCGTCAGGGTGCGTTGTGTCGTCAGGGTGCGTTGTTAAGGTGTGTCAGGGTGCGTCGTTAGGGTGCGATAGGGTGCGTTGTGTCGTCAGGGTGCGTTGTTAGGGTGAGTCAGGTTGCGTCGTTAGGGTGCGTCAGGGTGCGTCGTTAAGGTAAGTCAGGGTGCGTCGTTAGGGTTCGTCAGGGTGCGTCGTTAGGGTGCGTCAGGGTGCGTCGTTAGGGTTCGTCAGGGTGCGTCGTTAGGGTGCGTCAGGGTGCGTCGTTAGGGTGCGTCAGGTTGCATCGTTAGGGTTCGTCAGGGTGCGTTGTGTCGTCAGGGTGCGTTGTTAGGGTGTGTCAGGGTGCGTCGTTAGGGTGCGTCAGGGTGCGTCGTTAGGGTGCGTCAGGGTGCGTCGTTAGGGTGCGTTAGGGTGCGATAGGGTGCGTCGTTAGGGTGCGTCGTTAGGGTGCGTTGTGTCGTCAGGGTGCGTTGTTAGGGTTCGTCAGGGTGCGTCGTTAGGGTGTGTCAGGGTGCGTCGTTATGGTGCGTCAGGGTGCGTCGTTAGGGTGCGGCAGGGTGCGTTGTGTCGTCAGGGTGCGTTGTTAGGGTGCGTCAGGGTGCGTCGTTAGGGTGCGTCAGGGTGCGTCGTTAAGGTTCGTCAGGGTGCGTCGTTAGGGTTCGTCAGGGTGCGTTGTGTCGTCAGGGTGCGTTGTTAGGGTGCGTCGTTAGGGTGCGTCAGGGTGCGTCGTTAGGGTTCGTCAGGGTGCGTTGTGTCGTCAGGGTGCGTTGTTAAGGTGTGTCAGGGTGCGTCGTTAGGGTGCGATAGGGTGCGTCGTTAGGGTTCGTCAGGGTGCGTTGTGTCGTCAGGGTGCGTTGTTAGGGTGAGTCAGGTTGCGTCGTTAGGGTGCGTCAGGGTGCGTCGTTAAGGTTCGTCAGGGTGCGTCGTTAGGGTTCGTCAGGGTGCGTCGTTAGGGTGCGTCAGGGTGCGTCAGGGTACGTCAGGGTGCGTCCTGTAGTTAGGGTGCGTTGTTAGGGTGCGTCAGGGTGCGTCGTTAGGGTGCGTCAGGGTGCGTCCTGTCGTTAGGGTGCGTCGTTAGGGTTCGTCAGAGTGCGTCATTAGGGTGCGTCAGGGTGCGTCGTTAGGGTGCGTCAGGGTGCTTCGTTAGGGTTCGTCAGGGTGCGTTGTGTCGTCAGGGTGCGTTGTTAGGGTGTGTCAGGGTGCGTCGTTAGGGTGCGTCAGGGTGCGTCCTGTCGTTAGGGTGCGTTGTTAGGGTGCGTCAGGGTGCGTCGTTAGGGTGCGTCAGGGTGCGTCCTGTCGTTAGGGTGCGTCGTTAGGGTTCGTCAGGGTGCGTCGTTAGGGTGCGTCAGGGTGCGTCGTTAGGGTGCGTCAGGTTGCGTCGTTAGGGTTCGTCAGGGTGCGTTGTGTCGTCAGGGTGCGTTGTTAGGGTGCGTCAGGGTGCGTCGTTAGGGTGCGTCAGGGTGCGTCGTTAAGGTTCGTCAGGGTGCGTCCTGTCGTTAGGGTGCGTCGTTAGGGTTCGTCAGGGTGCGTCGTTAGGGTGCGTCAGGGTGCGTCGTTAGGGTGCGTCAGGTTGCATCGTTAGGGTTCGTCAGGGTGCGTTGTGTCGTCAGGGTGCGTTGTTAGGGTGTGTCAGGGTGCGTCGTTAGGGTGCGTCAGGGTGCGTCGTTAGGGTGCGTCAGGGTGCGTCGTTAGGGTGCGTTAGGGTGCGTATAGGGTGCGTCGTTAGGGTGCGTCGTTAGGGTGCGTTGTGTCGTCAGGGTGCGTTGTTAGGGTTCGTCAGGGTGCGTCGTTAGGGTGTGTCAGGGTGCGTCGTTATGGTGCGTCAGGGTGCGTCGTTAGGGTGCGGCAGGGTGCGTTGTGTCGTCAGGGTGCGTTGTTAGGGTGCGTCAGGGTGCGTCGTTAGGGTGCGTCAGGGTGCGTCGTTAAGGTTCGTCAGGGTGCGTCGTTAGGGTTCGTCAGGGTGCGTTGTGTCGTCAGGGTGCGTTGTTAGGGTGCGTCGTTAGGGTGCGTCAGGGTGCGTCGTTAGGGTTCGTCAGGGTGCGTTGTGTCGTCAGGGTGCGTTGTTAAGGTGTGTCAGGGTGCGTCGTTAGGGTGCGATAGGGTGCGTCGTTAGGGTTCGTCAGGGTGCGTTGTGTCGTCAGGGTGCGTTGTTAGGGTGAGTCAGGTTGCGTCGTTAGGGTGCGTCAGGGTGCGTCGTTAAGGTTCGTCAGGGTGCGTCGTTAGGGTTCGTCAGGGTGCGTCAATAGGGTGCGTCAGGGTGCGTCAGGGTACGTCAGGGTGCGTCCTGTAGTTAGGGTGCGTTGTTAGGGTGCGTCAGGGTGCGTCGTTAGGGTGCGTCAGGGTGCGTCCTGTCGTTAGGGTGCGTCGTTAGGGTTCGTCAGAGTGCGTCATTAGGGTGCGTCAGGGTGCGTCGTTAGGGTGCGTCAGGGTGCTTCGTTAGGGTTCGTCAGGGTGCGTTGTGTCGTCAGGGTGCGTTGTTAGGGTGTGTCAGGGTGCGTCGTTAGGGTGCGTCAGGGTGCGTCCTGTCGTTAGGGTGCGTTGTTAGGGTGCGTCAGGGTGCGTCGTTAGGGTGCGTCAGGGTGCGTCCTGTCGTTAGGGTGCGTCGTTAGGGTTCGTCAGGGTGCGTCGTTAGGGTGCGTCAGGGTGCGTCGTTAGGGTGCGTCAGGTTGCGTCGTTAGGGTTCGTCAGGGTGCGTTGTGTCGTCAGGGTGCGTTGTTAGGGTGCGTCAGGGTGCGTCGTTAGGGTGCGTCAGGGTGCGTCGTTAAGGTTCGTCAGGGTGCGTCCTGTCGTTAGGGTGCGTCGTTAGGGTTCGTCAGGGTGCGTCGTTAGGGTGCGTCAGGGTGCGTCGTTAGGGTGCGTCAGGTTGCATCGTTAGGGTTCGTCAGGGTGCGTTGTGTCGTCAGGGTGCGTTGTTAGGGTGTGTCAGGGTGCGTCGTTAGGGTGCGTCAGGGTGCGTCGTTAGGGTGCGTCAGGGTGCGTCGTTAGGGTGCGTTAGGGTGCGATAGGGTGCGTCGTTAGGGTGCGTCGTTAGGGTGCGTCGTTAGGGTGCGTCGTTAGGGTGCGTTGTGTCGTCAGGGTGCGTTGTTAGGGTTCGTCAGGGTGCGTCGTTAGGGTGTGTCAGGGTGCGTCGTTATGGTGCGTCAGGGTGCGTCGTTAGGGTGCGGCAGGGTGCGTTGTGTCGTCAGGGTGCGTTGTTAGGGTGCGTCAGGGTGCGTCGTTAGGGTGCGTCAGGGTGCGTCGTTAAGGTTCGTCAGGGTGCGTCGTTAGGGTTCGTCAGGGTCCGTCGTTAGGGTGCGTCAGGGTGCGTCGTTAGGGTGCGTCAGGGTGCGTCGTTAGGGTTCGTCAGGGTGCGTTGTGTCGTCAGGGTGCGTTGTTAAGGTGTGTCAGGGTGCGTCGTTAGGGTGCGATAGGGTGCGTTGTGTCGTCAGGGTGCGTTGTTAGGGTGAGTCAGGTTGCGTCGTTAGGGTGCGTCAGGGTGCGTCGTTAAGGTTCGTCAGGGTGCGTCGTTAGGGTTCGTCAGGGTGCGTCGTTAGGGTGCGTCAGGGTGCGTCGTTAGGGTGCGTCAGGGTGCGTCGTTAGGGTTCGTTAGGGTGCGATAGGGTGCTTCGTTAGGGTGCGTCGTTAGGGTGCGTCGTTAGGGTGCGATAGGTTGCGTCGTTAGGGTGCGTCGTTAGGGTTCGTCAGGGTGCGTTGTGTCGTCAGGGTGCGTTGTTAGGGTGCGTCGTTAGGGTGCGTCGTTAGGGTGCGTTGTGTCGTCAGGGTGCGTTGTTAGGGTTCGTCAGGGTGCGTCGTTAGGGTGTGTCAGGGTGCGTCGTTATGGTGCGTCAGGGTGCGTCGTTAGGGTGCGGCAGGGTGCGTTGTGTCGTCAGGGTGCGTTGTTAGGGTGCGTCAGGGTGCGTCGTTAGGGTGCGTCAGGGTGCGTCGTTAAGGTTCGTCAGGGTGCGTCGTTAGGGTTCGTCAGGGTGCGTTGTGTCGTCAGGGTGCGTTGTTAGGGTGCGTCGTTAGGGTGCGTCAGGGTGCGTCGTTAGGGTTTGTCAGGGTGCGTTGTGTCGTCAGGGTGCGTTGTTAAGGTGTGTCAGGGTGCGTCGTTAGGGTGCGATAGGGTGCGTCGTTAGGGTTCGTCAGGGTGCGTTGTGTCGTCAGGGTGCGTTGTTAGGGTGAGTCAGGTTGCGTCGTTAGGGTGCGTCAGGGTGCGTCGTTAAGGTTCGTCAGGGTGCGTCGTTAGGGTTCGTCAGGGTGCGTCGTTAGGGTGCGTCAGGGTGCGTCAGGGTACGTCAGGGTGCGTCCTGTCGTTAGGGTGCGTTGTTAGGGTGCGTCAGGGTGCGTCGTTAGGGTGCGTCAGGGTGCGTCCTGTCGTTAGGGTGCGTCGTTAGGGTTCGTCAGAGTGCGTCATTAGGGTGCGTCAGGGTGCGTCGTTAGGGTGCGTCAGGGTGCGTCGTTAGGGTTCGTCAGGGTGCGTTGTGTCGTCAGGGTGCGTTGTTAGGGTGTGTCAGGGTGCGTCGTTAGGGTGCGTCAGGGTGCGTCCTGTCGTTAGGGTGCGTTGTTAGGGTGCGTCAGGGTGCGTCGTTAGGGTGCGTCAGGGTGCGTCCTGTCGTTAGGGTGCGTCGTTAGGGTTCGTCAGGGTGCGTCGTTAGGGTGCGTCAGGGTGCGTCGTTAGGGTGCGTCAGGTTGCGTCGTTAGGGTTCGTCAGGGTGCGTTGTGTCGTCAGGGTGCGTTGTTAGGGTGTGTCAGGGTGCGTCGTTAGGGTGCGTCAGGGTGCGTCGTTAGGGTGCGTCAGGGTGCGTCGTTAGGGTGCGTCAGGGTGCGTCGTTAGGGTGCGATAGGGTGCGTCGTTAGGGTGCGTCGTTAGGGTGCGTCGTTAGGGTGCGTTGTGTCGTCAGGGTGCGTTGTTAGGGTTCGTCTGGGTGCGTCGTTAGGGTGTGTCAGGGTGCGTCGTTATGGTGCGTCAGGGTGCGTCGTTAGGGTGCGGCAGGGTGCGTTGTGTCGTCAGGGTGCGTTGTTAGGGTGCGTCAGGGTGCGTCGTTAGGGTGCGTCAGGGTGCGTCGTTAAGGTTCGTCAGGGTGCGTCGTTAGGGTTCGTCAGGGTCCGTCGTTAGGGTGCGTCAGGGTGCGTCGTTAGGGTGCGTCAGGGTGCGTCGTTAGGGTTCGTCAGGGTGCGTTGTGTCGTCAGGGTGCGTTGTTAAGGTGTGTCAGGGTGCGTCGTTAGGGTGCGATAGGGTGCGTTGTGTCGTCAGGGTGCGTTGTTAGGGTGAGTCAGGTTGCGTCGTTAGGGTGCGTCAGGGTGCGTCGTTAAGGTAAGTCAGGGTGCGTCGTTAGGGTTCGTCAGGGTGCGTCGTTAGGGTGCGTCAGGGTGCGTCGTTAGGGTTCGTCAGGGTGCGTCGTTAGGGTGCGTCAGGGTGCGTCGTTAGGGTGCGTCAGGTTGCATCGTTAGGGTTCGTCAGGGTGCGTTGTGTCGTCAGGGTGCGTTGTTAGGGTGTGTCAGGGTGCGTCGTTAGGGTGCGTCAGGGTGCGTCGTTAGGGTGCGTCAGGGTGCGTCGTTAGGGTGCGTTAGGGTGCGATAGGGTGCGTCGTTAGGGTGCGTCGTTAGGGTGCGTTGTGTCGTCAGGGTGCGTTGTTAGGGTTCGTCAGGGTGCGTCGTTAGGGTGTGTCAGGGTGCGTCGTTATGGTGCGTCAGGGTGCGTCGTTAGGGTGCGGCAGGGTGCGTTGTGTCGTCAGGGTGCGTTGTTAGGGTGCGTCAGGGTGCGTCGTTAGGGTGCGTCAGGGTGCGTCGTTAAGGTTCGTCAGGGTGCGTCGTTAGGGTTCGTCAGGGTGCGTTGTGTCGTCAGGGTGCGTTGTTAGGGTGCGTCGTTAGGGTGCGTCAGGGTGCGTCGTTAGGGTTCGTCAGGGTGCGTTGTGTCGTCAGGGTGCGTTGTTAAGGTGTGTCAGGGTGCGTCGTTAGGGTGCGATAGGGTGCGTCGTTAGGGTTCGTCAGGGTGCGTTGTGTCGTCAGGGTGCGTTGTTAGGGTGAGTCAGGTTGCGTCGTTAGGGTGCGTCAGGGTGCGTCGTTAAGGTTCGTCAGGGTGCGTCGTTAGGGTTCGTCAGGGTGCGTCGTTAGGGTGCGTCAGGGTGCGTCAGGGTACGTCAGGGTGCGTCCTGTAGTTAGGGTGCGTTGTTAGGGTGCGTCAGGGTGCGTCGTTAGGGTGCGTCAGGGTGCGTCCTGTCGTTAGGGTGCGTCGTTAGGGTTCGTCAGAGTGCGTCATTAGGGTGCGTCAGGGTGCGTCGTTAGGGTGCGTCAGGGTGCTTCGTTAGGGTTCGTCAGGGTGCGTTGTGTCGTCAGGGTGCGTTGTTAGGGTGTGTCAGGGTGCGTCGTTAGGGTGCGTCAGGGTGCGTCCTGTCGTTAGGGTGCGTTGTTAGGGTGCGTCAGGGTGCGTCGTTAGGGTGCGTCAGGGTGCGTCCTGTCGTTAGGGTGCGTCGTTAGGGTTCGTCAGGGTGCGTCGTTAGGGTGCGTCAGGGTGCGTCGTTAGGGTGCGTCAGGTTGCGTCGTTAGGGTTCGTCAGGGTGCGTTGTGTCGTCAGGGTGCGTTGTTAGGGTGTGTCAGGGTGCGTCGTTAGGGTGCGTCAGGGTGCGTCGTTAGGGTGCGTCAGGGTGCGTCGTTAGGGTGCGATAGGGTGCGTCGTTAGGGTGCGTCGTTAGGGTGCGTCGTTAGGGTGCGTCGTTAGGGTATGTTGTGTCGTCAGGGTGCGTTGTTAAGGTTCGTCAGGGTGCGTCGTTAGGGTGTGTCAGGGTGCGTCGTTATGGTGCGTCAGGGTGCGTCGTTAGGGTTCGTCAGGGTGCGTTGTGTCGTCAGGCTGCGTTGTTAGGGTGCGTCAGGGTGCGTCGTTAGGGTGCGTCAGGGTGCGTCGTTAAGGTTCGTCAGGGTGCGTCGTTAGGGTTCGTCAGGGTCCGTCGTTAGGGTGCGTCAGGGTGCGTCGTTAGGGTGCGTCAGGGTGCGTCGTTAGGGTTCGTCAGGGTGCGTTGTGTCGTCAGGGTGCGTTGTTAAGGTGTGTCAGGGTGCGTCGTTAGGGTGCGATAGGGTGCGTTGTGTCGTCAGGGTGCGTTGTTAGGGTGAGTCAGGTTGCGTCGTTAGGGTGCGTCAGGGTGCGTCGTTAAGGTAAGTCAGGGTGCGTCGTTAGGGTTCGTCAGGGTGCGTCGTTAGGGTGCGTCAGGGTGCGTCGTTAGGGTGCGTCAGGGTGCGTCGTTAGGGTTCGTTAGGGTGCGATAGGGTGCGTCGTTAGGGTGCGTCGTTAGGGTGCGATAGGTTGCGTCGTTAGGGTGCGTCGTTAGGGTTCGTCAGGGTGCGTTGTGTCGTCAGGGTGCGTTGTTAGGGTGCGTCGTTAGGGTGCGTTGTGTCGTCAGGGTGCGTTGTTAGGGTTCGTCAGGGTGCGTCGTTAGGGTGTGTCAGGGTGCGTCGTTATGGTGCGTCAGGGTGCGTCGTTAGGGTGCGGCAGGGTGCGTTGTGTCGTCAGGGTGCGTTGTTAGGGTGCGTCAGGGTGCGTCGTTAGGGTGCGTCAGGGTGCGTCAGGGTACGTCAGGGTGCGTCCTGTAGTTAGGGTGCGTTGTTAGGGTGCGTCAGGGTGCGTCGTTAGGGTGCGTCAGGGTGCGTCCTGTCGTTAGGGTGCGTCGTTAGGGTTCGTCAGGGTGCGTCGTTAGGGTGCGTCAGGGTGCGTCGTTAGGGTGCGTCAGGGTGCTTCGTTAGGGTTCGTCAGGGTGCGTTGTGTCGTCAGGGTGCGTTGTTAGGGTGTGTCAGGGTGCGTCGTTAGGGTGCGTCAGGGTGCGTCGTTAGGGTGCGTCAGGGTGCTTCGTTAGGGTTCGTCAGGGTGCGTTGTGTCGTCAGGGTGCGTTGTTAGGGTGTGTCAGGGTGCGTCGTTAGGGTGCGTCAGGGTGCGCTGTCGTTAGGGTGCGTTGTTAGGGTGCGTCAGGGTGCGTCGTTAGGGTGCGTCAGGGTGCGTCCTGTCGTTAGGGTGCGTCGTTAGGGTTCGTCAGGGTGCGTCGTTAGGGTGCGTCAGGGTGCGTCGTTAGGGTGCGTCAGGTTGCGTCGTTAGGGTTCGTCAGGGTGCGTTGTGTCGTCAGGGTGCGTTGTTAGGGTGCGTCAGGGTGCGTCGTTAGGGTGCGTCAGGGTGCGTCAGGGTGCGTCGTTAGGGTGCGTCAGGGTGCGTCGTTAGGGTGCGATAGGGGGCGTCGTTAGGGTGCGTCGTTAGGGTGCGTCGTTAGGGTGCGTCGTTAGGGTATGTTGTGTCGTCAGGGTGCGTTGTTAAGGTTCGTCAGGGTGCGTCGTTAGGGTGTGTCAGGGTGCGTCGTTATGGTGCGTCAGGGTGCGTCGTTAGGGTGCGGCAGGGTGCGTTGTGTCGTCAGGGTGCGTTGTTAGGGTTCGTCAGGGTGCGTCGTTAGGGTGCGTCAGGGTGCGTCGTTATGGTGCGTCAGGGTGCGTCGTTAGGGTGCGGCAGGGTGCGTTGTGTCGTCAGGGTGCGTTGTTAGGGTGCGTCAGGGTGCGTCGTTAGGGTGCGTCAGGGTGCGTCAGGGTACGTCAGGGTGCGTCCTGTAGTTAGGGTGCGTTGTTAGGGTGCGTCAGGGTGCGTCGTTAGGGTGCGTCAGGGTGCGTTGTGTCGTCAGGGTGCGTTGTTAGGGTGCGTCAGGGTGCGTCGTTAGGGTGCGTCAGGGTGCGTCCTGTCGTTAGGGTGCGTCGTTAGGGTGTGTCAGGGTGCGTCCTGTCGTTAGGGTGCGTCGTTAGGGTTCGTCAGGGTGCGTCGTTAGGGTGCGTCAGGGTGCGTCGTTAGGGTGCGTCAGGTTGCGTCGTTAGGGTTCGTCAGGGTGCGTTGTTAGGGTGTCGTCAGGGTGCGTCGTTAGGGTGCGTCAGGGTGCGTCGTTAGGGTGCGTCAGGGTGCGTCGTTAGGGTGCGATAGGGGGCGTCGTTAGGGTGCGTCAGGGTGCGTCGTTAGGGTGCGTCAGGGTGCGTCGTTAGGGTGCGTCAGGGTGCGTCGTTAGGGTGCGTCAGGGTGCGTCGTTAGGGTGTGTCAGGGTGCGTCGTTATGGTGCGTCAGGGTGCGTCGTTAGGGTGCGGCAGGGTGCGTTGTGTCGTCAGGGTGCGTTGTTAGGGTGCGTCAGGGTGCGTCGTTAGGGTGCGTCAGGGTGCGTCGTTAAGGTTCGTCAGGGTGCGTCGTTAGGGTTCGTCAGGGTCCGTCGTTAGGGTGCGTCAGGGTGCGTCGTTAGGGTGCGTCAGGGTGCGTCGTTAGGGTTCGTCAGGGTGCGTTGTGTCGTCAGGGTGCGTTGTTAAGGTGTGTCAGGGTGCGTCGTTAGGGTGCGATAGGGTGCGTTGTGTCGTCAGGGTGCGTTGTTAGGGTGAGTCAGGTTGCGTCGTTAGGGTGCGTCAGGGTGCGTCGTTAAGGTAAGTCAGGGTGCGTCGTTAGGGTTCGTCAGGGTGCGTCGTTAGGGTGCGTCAGGGTGCGTCGTTAGGGTGCGTCAGGGTGCGTCGTTAGGGTTCGTTAGGGTGCGATAGGGTGCGTCGTTAGGGTGCGTCGTTAGGGTGCGATAGGTTGCGTCGTTAGGGTGCGTCGTTAGGGTTCGTCAGGGTGCGTTGTGTCGTCAGGGTGCGTTGTTAGGGTGCGTCGTTAGGGTGCGTTGTGTCGTCAGGGTGCGTTGTTAGGGTTCGTCAGGGTGCGTCGTTAGGGTGTGTCAGGGTGCGTCGTTATGGTGCGTCAGGGTGCGTCGTTAGGGTGCGGCAGGGTGCGTTGTGTCGTCAGGGTGCGTTGTTAGGGTGCGTCAGGGTGCGTCGTTAGGGTGCGTCAGGGTGCGTCGTTAAGGTTCGTCAGGGTGCGTCGTTAGGGTTCGTCAGGGTGCGTCGTTAGGGTGCGTCAGGGTGCGTCGTTAGGGTGCGTCAGGGTGCGTCGTTAGGGTTCGTCAGGGTGCTTTGTGTCGTCAGGGTGCGTTGTTAGGGTGCGTCGTTAGGGTGCGTCGTTAGGGTGCGTTGTGTCGTCAGGGTGCGTTGTTAGGGTTCGTCAGGGTGCGTCGTTAGGGTGTGTCAGGGTGCGTCGTTATGGTGCGTCAGGGTGCGTCGTTAGGGTGCGGCACCCTGACGCACCCTAACGACGCACCCTAACGACGCACCCTATCGCACCCTGACGACGCACCCTGACGCACCCTAACGACGCACCCTAACGACGCACCCTGACGACACAGCGCACCCTGACGAACCCTAACGACGCACCCTGACGCACCCTAACGACGCACCCTGACGCACCCTAACGACGCACCCTGACGCACCCTAACGACGCACCCTGACGCACCCTAACGACGCACCCTGACACACCCTAACAACACACCCTGACGACACAACGCACCCTGACGAACCCTAACGACGCACCCTATCGCACCCTAACGACGCACCCTGACACACCCTAACGACGCACCCTGACGCACCCTAACAACGCACCCTGACGACACAACGCACCCTGACGAACCCTAACGACGCACCCTGACGCACCCTAACGACGCACCCTGACGCACCCTAACGACGCACCCTGACGCACCCTAACGACGCACCCTGACGCACCCTAACAACGCACCCTGACTGACACAACGCACCCTGACGACGCACCCTATCGCACCCTGACGACGCACCCTGACGACGCACCCTATCGCACCCTAACGACGCACCCTGACGCACCCTAACGACGCACCCTATCGCACCCTAACGACGCACCCTGACACACCCTAACGACGCACCCCAACGCACCCTAACGACGCACCCTAACGACACACCCTATCGCACACTAACGACGCACCCTGACACACCCTAACGACGCACCCAGACGAACCCTAACGACGCATCCTGACGCACCCTAACGACGCACCCTGACGCACCCTAACAACGCACCCTGACGACACAACGCACCCTGACGAACTGTAACGACGCACCCTGACGAACCCTAACGACGCACCCTGACGCACCCTAATGACGCACCCTAACAACGCACCCTAACGACAGGACGCACCCTGACGCACCCTAACGACGCACCATGACGCACCCTAACAACGCACCCTAACGACAGGACGCACCCTGACGCACCCTAACGACGCACCATGACGCACCCTAACAACGCACCCTAACGACAGGACGCACCCTGACGCACCCTAACGACGCAACCTGACGCACCCTAACAACGCACCCTAAAGACACAACGCACCTTGACGAACCCTAACGACGCACCCTGACGAACCCTAACGACGCACCCTGACGATCCCTAACGACGCACCCTGACGAACCCTAACGACGCACCCTGACGCACCCTAATGACGCACCCTGACGCACCCTAACGACGCACCCTGACGCACCCTAACGACGCACCCTGACGCACCCTAACAACGCACCCTGACGACACAACGCACCCTGACGAACCCTAACGACGCACCCTGACGAACCCTAACGGCGCACCCTGACGCACCCTAATGACGCACCCTGACACACCCTAACGACGCACCCTGACGACACAACGCACCCTGACGAACCCGAACGACGCACCCTATCGCACCCTAACCACGCACCCTGACACACCCTAACGACGCACCCTGACGACACAACGCACCCTGACGAACCCTAACGACGCACCCTATCGCACCGTAACGACGCACCCTGACGCACCCTAACGACGCACCCTAACGACGCACCCTATTGCACCCTAACGACGCACCCTGACGCACCCTAACGACGCACCCTGACGAACCCTAACGACGCACCCTGACGCACCCTAACGACGCACCCTGACGAACCCTAACGACGCACCCTGACGCACCCTAACGACGCACCCTAACGACGCACCCTATCGCACCCTAACGACGCACCCTGACACACCCTAATGACGCACCCTGACGCACCCTAACGACGCACCCTGACGCACCCTAACAACGCACCCTGACGACACAACGCACCCTGACGAACCCTAACGACGCACCCTATCGCACCCTAACGACGCACCCTGACACACCCTAACGACGCACCCTGACGCACCCTAACAACGCACCCTGACGACACAACGCACCCTGACGAACCCTAACGACGCACCCTGACGCACCCTAACGACGCACCCTAACGACGCACCCTATCGCACCCTGACGACGCACCCTGACGCACCCTAACGACGCACCCTAACGACGCACCCTGACGACACAGCGCACCCTGACGAACCCTAACGACGCACCCTGATGCACCCTAACGACGCACCCTGACGCACCCTAACGACGCACCCTGACGAACCCTAACGACGCACCCTGACACACCCTAACGACGCACCCTGTAGCACCCTAACAACGCACCCTGACGACACAACGCACCCTGACGAACCCTAACGACGCACCCTGACGCACCCTAACGACGCACCCTGACGAACCCTAACGACGCACCCTGACGCACCCTAACGACGCACCCTGACGCACCCTAACAACGCACCCTGACGACACAACGCACCCTGACTAACCCTAACGACGCATCCTATCGCACCCTAACGACGCACCCTGACACACCCTAACGACGCACCCTGACGCACCCTAACAACGCACCCTGACGACACAACGCACCCTGACGAACCCTAACGACGCACCCTGACGCACCCTAACGACGCACCCTATCGCACCCTGACGACGCACCCTGACGCACCCTAACGACGCACCCTAACGACGCACCCTGACGACACAGCGCACCCTGACGAACCCTAACGACGCACCCTGATGCACCCTAACGACGCACCCTGACGCACCCTAACGACGCACCCTGACGAACCCTAACGACGCACCCTGACACACCCTAACGACGCACCCTGTAGCACCCTAACAACGCACCCTGACGACACAACGCACCCTGACGAACCCTAACGACGCACCCTGACGCACCCTAACGACGCACCCTGACGAACCCTAACGACGCACCCTGACGCACCCTAACGACGCACCCTGACGCACCCTAACAACGCACCCTGACGACACAACGCACCCTGACTAACCCTAACGACGCATCCTATCGCACCCTAACGACGCACCCTGACACACCCTAACGACGCACCCTGACGCACCCTAACAACGCACCCTGACGACACAACGCACCCTGACGAACCCTAACGACGCACCCTGACGCACCCTAACGACGCACCCTAACGACGCACCCTATCGCACCCTGACGACGCACCCTGACGACGCACCCTATCGCACCCTGACGACGCACCCTGACGCACCCTAACGACGCACCCTATCGCACCCTAACGACGCACCCTGACACACCCTAACGACGCACCCTGACGCACCCTAACGACGCACCCTAACGACACACCCTATCGCACACTAACGACGCACCCTGACACACCCTAACGACGCACCCAGACGAACCCTAACGACGCATCCTGACGCACCCTAACGACGCACCCTGACGCACCCTAACAACGCACCCTGACGACACAACGCACCCTGACGAACCCTAACGACGCACCCTGACGCACCCTAATGACGCACCCTAACAACGCACCCTAACGACAGGACGCACCCTGACGCACCCTAACGACGCACCATGACGCACCCTAACAACGCACCCTAACGACAGGACGCACCCTGACGCACCCTAACGACGCAACCTGACGCACCCTAACAACGCACCCTAACGACACAACGCACCTTGACGAACCCTAACGACGCACCCTGACGAACCCTAACGACGCACCCTGACGAACCCTAACGACGCACCCTGACGAACCCTAACGACGCACCCTGACGCACCCTAATGACGCACCCTGACGCACCCTAACAACGCACCCTGACGCACCCTAACGACGCACCCTGACGCACCCTAACAACGCACCCTGACGACACAACGCACCCTGACGAACCCTAACGACGCACCCTGACGAACCCTAACGGCGCACCCTGACGCACCCTAATGACGCACCCTGACACACCCTAACGACGCACCCTGACGACACAACGCACCCTGACGAACCCGAACGACGCACCCTATCGCACCCTAACCACGCACCCTGACACACCCTAACGACGCACCCTGACGACACAACGCACCCTGACGAACCCTAACGACGCACCCTATCGCACCCTAACGACGCACCCTGACGCACCCTAACGACGCACCCTAACGACGCACCCTATCGCACCCTAACGACGCACCCTGACACACCCTAACGACGCACCCTGACGCACCCTAACGACGCACCCTAACGACACACCCTATCGCACACTAACGACGCACCCTGACACACCCTAACGACGCACCCTGACGCACCCTAACGACGCACCCTAACGACGCACCCTATCGCACCCTAACGACGCACCCTGACACACCCTAACGACGCACCCTGACGCACCCTAACGACGCACCCTAACGACACACCCTATCGCACACTAACGACGCACCCTGACACACCCTAACGACGCACCCTGACGAACCCTAACAACGCATCCTGACGCACCCTAACGACGCACCCTGACGCACCCTAACAACGACCCCTGACGACTAAACGCACCCTGACGAACCGTAACGACGCACCCTGACGAACCCTAACGACGCACCCTGACGCACCCTAATGACGCACCCTAACAACGCACCCTAACGACAGGACGCACCCTGACGCACCCTAACGACGCACCATGACGCACCCTAACAACGCACCCTAACGACAGGACGCACCCTGACGCACCCTAACGACGCAACCTGACGCACCCTAACAACGCACCCTAACGACACAACGCACCTTGACGAACCCTAACGACGCACCCTGACGAACCCTAACGACGCACCCTGACGAACCCTAACGACGCACCCTGACGCACCCTAACGACGCACCCTGACGCACCCTAACAACGCACCCTGACGACACAACGCACCCTGACGAACCCTAACGACGCACCCTGACGAACCCTAACGGCGCACCCTGACGCACCCTAATGACGCACCCTGACACACCCTAATGACGCACCCTGACGACACAACGCACCCTGACGAACCCGAACGACGCACCCTATCACACCCTAACGACGCACCCTGACGCACCCTAACAACGCACCCTGACGACACAACGCACCCTGACGAACCCTAACGACGCACCCTGACGCACCCTGACGCACCCTAACGACGCACCCTAACGACGCACCCTATCGCACCCTGACGACGCACCCTGACGCACCCTAACGACGCACCCTAACGACGCACCCTGACGACACAGCGCACCCTGACGAACCCTAACGACGCACCCTGACGCACCCTAACGACGCACCCTGACGCACCCTAACGACGCACCCTGACGCAACCTAACAACGCACCCTGACGCAACAACGCACCCTGACGACACAACGCACCCTGACGAACCCTAACGACGCACCCTGACGCACCCTAACGACGCACCCTGACGAACCCTAACGACGCACCCTGACGCACCCTAACGACGCACCCTGACGCACCCTAACAACGCACCCTGACGACACAACGCACCCTGACTAACCCTAACGACGCACCCTGACGCACCCTAACGACGCACCCTGACACACCCTAACGACGCACCCTGACGACACAACGCACCCTGACGAACCCTAACGACGCACCCTGACGCACCCTAACGACGCACCCTAACGACGCACCCTATCGCACCCTGACGACGCACCCTGACGCACCCTAACGACGCACCCTAACGACGCACCCTGACGACACAGCGCACCCTGACGAACCCTAACGACGCACCCTGACGCACCCTAATGACGCACCCTAACAACGCACCCTAACGAGGACGCACCCTGACGCACCCTAACGACGCACCATGACGCACCCTAACGACGCACCCTAACGACAGGACGCACCCTGACGCACCCTAACGACGCAACCTGACGCACCCTAACAACGCACCCTAACGACACAACGCACCTTGACGAACCCTAACGACGCACCCTGACGCACCCTAACGACGCACCCTGACGCACCCTAACGACGCACCCTGACGCACCCTAACGACGCACCCTGACGCACCCTAACAACGCACCCTGACGACCCTAACAACGCACCCTGACGAACCCTAACGACGCACCCTGACGAACCCTAACGGCGCACCCTGACGCACCCTAATGACGCACCCTGACACACCCTAATGACGCACCCTGACGACACAACGCACCCTGACGAACCCGAACGACGCACCCTATCACACCCTAACGACGCACCCTGACGCATTCTAACAACGCACCCTGACGACACAACGCACCCTGACGAACCCTAACGACGCACCCTGACGCACCCTGACGCAGCCTAACGACGCACCCTAACGACGCACCCTATCGCACCCTGACGACGCACCCTGACGCACCCTAACGACGCACCCTAACGACGCACCCTGACGACACAGCGCACCCTGACGAACCCTAACGACGCACCCTGATGCACCCTAACGACGCACCCTGACGCACCCTAACGACGCACCCTGACGAACCCTAACGACGCACCCTGACACACCCTAACGACGCACCCTGTAGCACCCTAACAACGCACCCTGACGACACAACGCACCCTGACGAACCCTAACGACGCACCCTGACGCACCCTAACGACGCACCCTAACGACGCACCCTATCGCACCCTGACGACGCACCCTGACGCACCCTAACGACGCACCCTAACGACGCACCCTGACGACACAGCGCACCCTGACGAACCCTAACGACGCACCCTGATGCACCCTAACGACGCACCCTGACGCACCCTAACGACGCACCCTGACGAACCCTAACGACGCACCCTGACACACCCTAACGACGCACCCTGTAGCACCCTAACAACGCACCCTGACGACACAACGCACCCTGACGAACCCTAACGACGCACCCTGACGCACCCTAACGACGCACCCTGACGAACCCTAACGACGCACCCTGACGCACCCTAACGACGCACCCTGACGCACCCTAACAACGCACCCTGACGACACAACGCACCCTGACTAACCCTAACGACGCATCCTATCGCACCCTAACGACGCACCCTGACACACCCTAACGACGCACCCTGACGAACCCTAACGACGCACCCTGACGACACAACGCACCCTGACGAACCCTAACGACGCACCCTGACGCACCCTAACGACGCACCCTAACGACGCACCCTATCGCACCCTGACGACGCACCCTGACGACGCACCCTATCGCACCCTGACGACGCACCCTGACGCACCCTAACGACGCACCCTATCGCACCCTAACGACGCACCCTGACACACCCTAACGACGCACCCTGACGCACCCTAACGACGCACCCTAACGACACACCCTATCGCACACTAACGACGCACCCTGACACACCCTAACGACGCACCCAGACGAACCCTAACGACGCATCCTGACGCACCCTAACGACGCACCCTGACGCACCCTAACAACGCACCCTGACGACACAACGCACCCTGACGAACCCTAACGACGCACCCTGACGCACCCTAATGACGCACCCTAACAACGCACCCTAACGACAGGACGCACCCTGACGCACCCTAACGACGCACCATGACGCACCCTAACAACGCACCCTAACGACAGGATGCACCCTGACGCACCCTAACGACGCAACCTGACGCACCCTAACAACGCACCCTAACGACACAACGCACCTTGACGAACCCTAACGACGCACCCTGACGAACGCTAACGACGCACCCTGACGAACCCTAACGACGCACCATGACGAACCCTAACGACGCACCCTGACGCACCCTAATGACGCACCCTGACGCACCCTAACAACGCACCCTGACGCACCCTAACGACGCACCCTGACGCACCCTAACAACGCACCCTGACGACACAACGCACCCTGACGAACCCTAACGACGCACCCTGACGAACCCTAACGGCGCACCCTGACGCACCCTAATGACGCACCCTGACACACCCTAACGACGCACCCTGACGACACAACGCACCCTGACGAACCCGAACGACGCACCCTATCGCACCCTAACCACGCACCCTGACACACCCTAACGACGCACCCTGACGACACAACGCACCCTGACGAACCCTAACGACGCACCCTATCGCACCCTAACGACGCACCCTGACGCACCCTAACGACGCACCCTAACGACGCACCCTATCGCACCCTAACGACGCACCCTGACACACCCTAACGACGCACCCTGACGCACCCTAACGACGCACCCTAACGACACACCCTATCGCACACTAACGACGCACCCTGACACACCCTAACGACGCACCCTGACGCACCCTAACGACGCACCCTAACGACGCACCCTATCGCACCCTAACGACGCACCCTGACACACCCTAACACCGCACCCTGACGCACCCTAACGACGCACCCTAACGACACACCCTATCGCACACTAACGACGCACCCTGACACACCCTAACGACGCACCCTGACGAACCCTAACAACGCATCCTGACGCACCCTAACGACGCACCCTGACGCACCCTAACAACGACCCCTGACGACTAAACGCACCCTGACGAACCGTAACGACGCACCCTGACGAACCCTAACGACGCACCCTGACGCACCCTAACGACGCACCCTGACAACCCTAACGACGCACCCTAACGACAGGACGCACCCTGACGCACCCTAACGACGCACCATGACGCACCCTAACAACGCACCCTAACGACAGGACGCACCCTGACGCACCCTAACGACGCAACCTGACGCACCCTAACAACGCACCCTAACGACACAACGCACCTTGACGAACCCTAACGACGCACCCTGACGAACCCTAACGACGCACCCTGACGAACCCTAACGACGCACCCTGACGCACCCTAACGACGCACCCTGACGCACCCTAACAACGCACCCTGACGACACAACGCACCCTGACGAACCCTAACGACGCACCCTGACGAACCCTAACGACGCACCCTGACGCACCCTAACGACGCACCCTGACACACCCTAATGACGCACCCTGACGACACAACGCACCCTGACGAACCCGAACGACGCACCCTATCGCACCCTAACGACGCACCCTGACACACCCTAACGACGCACCCTGACAACACAACGCACCCTGACGAACCCTAACGACGCACCCTATCGCACCCTAACGACGCACCCTGACGAACCCTAACGACGCACCCTGACGCACCCTAACGACGCACCCTGACGCACCCTAACAACGCACCCTGACGACACAACGCATCCTGACGAACCCTAACGACGCACCCTATCGCACCCTAACGACGCACCCTGACACACCCTAACGACGCACCCTGACGCACCCTAACAACGCACCCTGACGACACAACGCACCCTGACGAACCCTAACGACGCACCCTATCGCACCCTAACGACGCACCCTGACACACCCTAACGACGCACCCTGACGACACAACGCACCCTGACGAACCCTAACGACGCACCCTATCGCAGCCTAACGACGCACCCTGACACACCCTAACGACGCACCCTGACGCACCCTAACAACGCACCCTGACGACACAACGCACCCTGACGAACCCTAACGACGCACCCTGACGAACCCTAACGACGCATCCTGACGCACCCTAACGACACACCCTATCGCACACTAACGACGCACCCTGACACACCCTAACGACGCACCCTGACGAACCCTAACAACGCATCCTGACGCACCCTAACGACGCACCCTGACGCACCCTAACAACGACCCCTGACGACTAAACGCACCCTGACGAACCGTAACGACGCACCCTGACGAACCCTAACGACGCACCCTGACGCACCCTAATGACGCACCCTGACGCACCCTAACGACAGGACGCACCCTGACGCACCCTAACGCACCATGACGCACCCTAACAACGCACCCTAACGACAGGACGCACCCTGACGCACCCTAACGACGCAACCTGACGCACCCTAACAACGCACCCTAACGACACAACGCACCTTGACGAACCCTAACGACGCACCCTGACGAACCCTAACGACGCACACTGACGAACCCTAACGACGCACCCTGACGCACCGTAACGACGCACCCTGACGCACCCTAACAACGCACCCTGACGACACAACGCACCCTGACGCACCCTAACGACGCACCCTGACGAACCCTAACGGCGCACCCTGACGCACCCTAATGACGCACCCTGACACACCCTAATGACGCACCCTGACGACACAACGCACCCTGACGAACCCGAACGACGCACCCTATCGCACCCTAACGACGCACCCTGACACACCCTAACGACGCACCCTGACAACACAACGCACCCTGACGAACCCTAACGACGCACCCTATCGCACCCTAACAACGCACCCTGACGACACAATGCACCCTGACGAACCCTAACGACGCACCCTGACGCACCCTAACGACGCACCCTGACGCACCCTAACAACGCACCCTGACGACACAACGCATCCTGACGAACCCTAACGACGCACCCTATCGCACCCTAACGACGCACCCTGACACACCCTAACGACGCACCCTGACGCACCCTAACAACGCACCCTGACGACACAACGCACCCTGACGAACCCTAACGACGCACCCTATCGCACCCTAACGACGCACCCTGACACACCCTAACGACGCACCCTGACGACACAACGCACCCTGACGAACCCTAACGACGCACCCTATCGCACCCTAACGACGCACCCTGACACACCCTAACGACGCACCCTGACGCACCCTAACAACGCACCCTGACGACACAACGCACCCTGACGAACCCTAACGACGCACCCTGACGAACCCTAACGACGCATCCTGACGCACCCTAACGACACACCCTATCGCACACTAACGACGCACCCTGACACACCCTAACGACGCACCCTGACGAACCCTAACAACGCATCCTGACGCACCCTAACGACGCACCCTGACGCACCCTAACAACGACCCCTGACGACTAAACGCACCCTGACGAACCGTAACGACGCACCCTGACGAACCCTAACGACGCACCCTGACGCACCCTAATGACGCACCCTAAGAACGCACCCTAACGACAGGACGCACCCTGACGCACCCTAACGACGCACCATGACGCACCCTAACAACGCACCCTAACGACAGGACGCACCCTGACGCACCCTAACGACGCAACCTGACGCACCCTAACAACGCACCCTAACGACACAACGCACCTTGACGAACCCTAACGACGCACCCTGACGAACCCTAACGACGCACCCTGACGAACCCTAACGACGCACCCTGACGCACCCTAACGACGCACCCTGACGCACCCTAACAACGCACCCTGACGACACAACGCACCCTGACGAACCCTAACGACGCACCCTGACGAACCCTAACGGCGCACCCTGACGCACCCTAATGACGCACCCTGACACACCCTAATGACGCACCCTGACGACACAACGCACCCTGACGAACCCGAACGACGCACCCTATCGCACCCTAACGACGCACCCTGACACACCCTAACGACGCACCCTGACAACACAACGCACCCTGACGAACCCTAACGACGCACCCTATCGCACCCTAACAACGCACCCTGACGACACAATGCACCCTGACGAACCCTAACGACGCACCCTGACGCACCCTAACGACGCACCCTGACGCACCCTAACAACGCACCCTGACGACACAACGCATCCTGACGAACCCTAACGACGCACCCTATCGCACCCTAACGACGCACCCTGACACACCCTAACGACGCACCCTGACGCACCCTAACAACGCACCCTGACGACACAACGCACCCTGACGAACCCTAACGACGCACCCTATCGCACCCTAACGACGCACCCTGACACACCCTAACGACGCACCCTGACGACACAACGCACCCTGACGAACCCTAACGACGCACCCTATCGCACCCTAACGACGCACCCTGACACACCCTAACGACGCACCCTGACGCACCCTAACAACGCACCCTGACGACACAACGCACCCTGACGAACCCTAACGACGCACCCTGACGAACCCTAACGACGCATCCTGACGCACCCTAACGACACACCCTATCGCACACTAACGACGCACCCTGACACACCCTAACGACGCACCCTGACGAACCCTAACAACGCATCCTGACGCACCCTAACGACGCACCCTGACGCACCCTAACAACGACCCCTGACGACTAAACGCACCCTGACGAACCGTAACGACGCACCCTGACGAACCCTAACGACGCACCCTGACGCACCCTAATGACGCACCCTAAGAACGCACCCTAACGACAGGACGCACCCTGACGCACCCTAACGACGCACCATGACGCACCCTAACAACGCACCCTAACGACAGGACGCACCCTGACGCACCCTAACGACGCAACCTGACGCACCCTAACAACGCACCCTAACGACACAACGCACCTTGACGAACCCTAACGACGCACCCTGACGAACCCTAACGACGCACCCTGACGCACCCTAACGACGCACCCTGACGCACCCTAACGACGCACCCTGACGCACCCTAACAACGCACCCTGACGACACAACGCACCCTGACGAACCCTAACGACGCACCCTGACGAACCCTAACGGCGCACCCTGACGCACCCTAATGACGCACCCTGACACACCCTAATGACGCACCCTGACGACACAACGCACCCTGACGAACCCTAACGACGCACCCTGACACACCCTAACGACGCACCCTGACAACACAACGCACCCTGACGAACCCTAACGACGCACCCTATCGCACCCTAACGACGCACCCTGACACACCCTAACGACGCACCCTGACGCACCCTAACAACGCACCCTGACGACACCCTAACGACGCACCCTGACGCACCCTAACGACGCACCCTGACGCCCCCTAACGACGCACCCTGACGCACCCTAACAACGCACCCTGACGACACAACGCATCCTGATGAACCCTAACGACGCACCCTGACGCACCCTAACGACGCACCCTAACGACGCACCCTGACGCACCCTAACAACGCACCCTGACGACACAACGCACCCTGACGAACCCTAACGACGCACCCTATCGCACCCTAACGACGCACCCTGACACACCCTAACGACGCACCCTGACGACACAACGCACCCTGACGAACCCTAACGACGCACCCTATCGCACCCTAACGACGCACCCTGACACACCCTAACGACGCACCCTGACGCACCCTAACAACGCACCCTGACGACACAACGCACCCTGACGAACCCTAACGACGCACCCTGACGAACCCTAACGACGCACCCTGACGCACCCTAACGACGAACCCTGACGCACCCTAACAACGCACCCTGACGACACAATGCACCCTGACGAACCCTAACGACGCACCCTGACGCACCCTAACGACGCACCCTGACGCACCCTAACAACGCACCCTGACGACACAACGCATCCTGACGAACCCTAACGACGCACCCTGACGCACCCTAACGACGCACCCTGACACACCCTAACGACGCACCCTGACGACACAACGCACCCTGACGAACCCTAACGACGCACCCTATCGCACCCTAACGACGCACCCTGACACACCCTAACGACGCACCCTGACGCACCCTAACAACGCACCCTGACGACACAACGCACCCTGACGAACCCTAACGACGCACCCTGACGAACCCTAACGACGCATCCTGACGCACCCTAACGACGCACCCTGACGCACCCTAACAACGCACCCTGACGACACAACGCACCCTGACGAACCCTAACGACGCACCCTGACGAACCCTAACGACGCACCCTGACGCACCCTAATGACGCACCCTGACGCACCCTAACGACGCACCCTGACGACACAACGCACCCTGACGACACAACGCACCCTGACGAACCCTAACGCACCCCTGCGTCAGGGTGCTTCGTTAGGGTTCGTCAGGGTGCGTTGTGTCGTCAGGGTGCGTTGTTAGGGTGTGTCAGGGTGCGTCGTTAGGGTGCGTCAGGGTGCGTCCTGTCGTTAGGGTGCGTTGTTAGGGTGCGTCAGGGTGCGTCGTTAGGGTGCGTCAGGGTGCGTCCTGTCGTTAGGGTGCGTCGTTAGGGTTCGTCAGGGTGCGTCGTTAGGGTGCGTCAGGGTGCGTCGTTAGGGTGCGTCAGGTTGCGTCGTTAGGGTTCGTCAGGGTGCGTTGTGTCGTCAGGGTGCGTTGTTAGGGTGTGTCAGGGTGCGTCGTTAGGGTGCGTCAGGGTGCGTCGTTAGGGTGCGTCAGGGTGCGTCGTTAGGGTGCGTCAGGGTGCGTCGTTAGGGTGCGATAGGGTGCGTCGTTAGGGTGCGTCGTTAGGGTGCGTCGTTAGGGTGCGTCGTTAGGGTATGTTGTGTCGTCAGGGTGCGTTGTTAAGGTTCGTCAGGGTGCGTCGTTAGGGTGTGTCAGGGTGCGTCGTTATGGTGCGTCAGGGTGCGTCGTTAGGGTGCGGCAGGGTGCGTTGTGTCGTCAGGGTGCGTTGTTAGGGTGCGTCAGGGTGCGTCGTTAGGGTGCGTCAGGGTGCGTCGTTAAGGTTCGTCAGGGTGCGTCGTTAGGGTTCGTCAGGGTCCGTCGTTAGGGTGCGTCAGGGTGCGTCGTTAGGGTGCGTCAGGGTGCGTCGTTAGGGTTCGTCAGGGTGCGTTGTGTCGTCAGGGTGCGTTGTTAAGGTGTGTCAGGGTGCGTCGTTAGGGTGCGATAGGGTGCGTTGTGTCGTCAGGGTGCGTTGTTAGGGTGAGTCAGGTTGCGTCGTTAGGGTGCGTCAGGGTGCGTCGTTAAGGTAAGTCAGGGTGCGTCGTTAGGGTTCGTCAGGGTGCGTCGTTAGGGTGCGTCAGGGTGCGTCGTTAGGGTGCGTCAGGGTGCGTCGTTAGGGTTCGTTAGGGTGCGATAGGGTGCGTCGTTAGGGTGCGTCGTTAGGGTGCGATAGGTTGCGTCGTTAGGGTGCGTCGTTAGGGTTCGTCAGGGTGCGTTGTGTCGTCAGGGTGCGTTGTTAGGGTGCGTCGTTAGGGTGCGTTGTGTCGTCAGGGTGCGTTGTTAGGGTTCGTCAGGGTGCGTCGTTAGGGTGTGTCAGGGTGCGTCGTTATGGTGCGTCAGGGTGCGTCGTTAGGGTGCGGCAGGGTGCGTTGTGTCGTCAGGGTGCGTTGTTAGGGTGCGTCAGGGTGCGTCGTTAGGGTGCGTCAGGGTGCGTCGTTAAGGTTCGTCAGGGTGCGTCGTTAGGGTTCGTCAGGGTGCGTCGTTAGGGTGCGTCAGGGTGCGTCGTTAGGGTGCGTCAGGGTGCGTCGTTAGGGTTCGTCAGGGTGCTTTGTGTCGTCAGGGTGCGTTGTTAGGGTGCGTCGTTAGGGTGCGTCGTTAGGGTGCGTTGTGTCGTCAGGGTGCGTTGTTAGGGTTCGTCAGGGTGCGTCGTTAGGGTGTGTCAGGGTGCGTCGTTATGGTGCGTCAGGGTGCGTCGTTAGGGTGCGGCACCCTGACGCACCCTAACGACGCACCCTAACGACGCACCCTATCGCACCCTGACGACGCACCCTGACGCACCCTAACGACGCACCCTAACGACGCACCCTGACGACACAGCGCACCCTGACGAACCCTAACGACGCACCCTGACGCACCCTAACGACGCACCCTGACGCACCCTAACGACGCACCCTGACGAACCCTAACGACGCACCCTGACGCACCCTAACGACGCACCCTGACGCACCCTAACAACACACCCTGACGACACAACGCACCCTGACGAACCCTAACGACGCACCCTATCGCACCCTAACGACGCACCCTGACACACCCTAACGACGCACCCTGACGCACCCTAACAACGCACCCTGACGACACAACGCACCCTGACGAACCCTAACGACGCACCCTGACGCACCCTAACGACGCACCCTGACGAACCCTAACGACGCACCCTGACGCACCCTAACGACGCACCCTGACGCACCCTAACAACGCACCCTGACGACACAACGCACCCTGACGAACCCTAACGACGCACCCTATAGCACCCTAACGACGCACCCTGACACACCCTAACGACGCACCCTGACGCACCCTAACAACGCACCCTGACGACACAACGCACCCTGACGAACCCTAACGACGCACCCTGACGCACCCTAACGACGCACCCTAACGACGCACCCTATCGCACCCTGACGACGCACCCTGACGACGCACCCTATCGCACCCTGACGACGCACCCTGACGCACCCTAACAACGCACCCTAACGACGCACCCTAACGACGCACCCTGACACACCCTAACGACGCACCCCAACGCACCCTAACGACGCACCCTAACGACACACCCTATCGCACACTAACGACGCACCCTGACACACCCTAACGACGCACCCAGACGAACCCTAACGACGCATCCTGACGCACCCTAACGACGCACCCTGACGCACCCTAACAACGCACCCTGACGACACAACGCACCCTGACGAACTGTAACGACGCACCCTGACGAACCCTAACGACGCACCCTGACGCACCCTAATGACGCACCCTAACAACGCACCCTAACGACAGGACGCACCCTGACGCACCCTAACGACGCACCATGACGCACCCTAACAACGCACCCTAACGACAGGACGCTCCCTGACGCACCCTAACGACGCACCATGACGCACCCTAACAACGCACCCTAACGACAGGACGCACCCTGACGCACCCTAACGACGCAACCTGACGCACCCTAACAACGCACCCTAACGACACAACGCACCTTGACGAACCCTAACGACGCACCCTGACGAACCCTAACGACGCACCATGACGCACCCTAACAACGCACCCTAACGACAGGACGCACCCTGACGCACCCTAACGACGCACCATGACGCACCCTAACAACGCACCCTAACGACAGGACGCTCCCTGACGCACCCTAACGACGCACCCTGACGCCTAACGACGCCCATGACGCACCCTAACAACGCACCCTAACGACAGGACGCACCCTGACGCACCCTAACGACGCAACCTGACGCACCCTAACAACGCACCCTAACGACACAACGCACCTTGACGAACCCTAACGACGCACCCTGACGAACCCTAACGACGCACCCTGACGATCCTTAACGACGCACCCTGACGAACCCTAACGACGCACCCTGACGCACCCTAATGACGCACCCTGACGCACCCTAACGACGCACCCTGACGCACCCTAACGACGCACCCTGACGCACCCTAACAACGCACCCTGACGACACAACGCACCCTGACGACCCTAACGACGCACCCTGACGAACCCTAACGACGCACCCTGACGCACCCTAATGACGCACCCTGACACACCCTAACGACGCACCCTGACGACACAACGCACCCTGACGAACCCGAACGACGCACCCTATCGCACCCTAACCACGCACCCTGACACACCCTAACGACGCACCCTGACGACACAACGCACCCTGACGAACCCTAACGACGCACCCTATCGCACCGTAACGACGCACCCTGACGCACCCTAACGACGCACCCTAACGACGCACCCTATTGCACCCTAACGACGCACCCTGACGCACCCTAACGACGCACCCTGACGAACCCTAACGACGCACCCTGACGCACCCTAACGACGCACCCTGACGAACCCTAACGACGCACCCTGACGCACCCTAACGACGCACCCTAACGACGCACCCTATCGCACCCTAACGACGCACCCTGACACACCCTAATGACGCACCCTGACGCACCATAACGACGCACCCTGACGCACCCTAACAACGCACCCTGACGACACAACGCACCCTGACGAACCCTAACGACGCACCCTATCGCACCCTAACGACGCACCCTGACACACCCTAACGACGCACCCTGACCCTGACGCACCCTAACGACGCACCCTGACGAACCCTAACGACGCACCCTGACACACCCTAACGACGCACCCTGTAGCACCCTAACAACGCACCCTGACGACACAACGCACCCTGACGAACCCTAACGACGCACCCTGACGCACCCTAACGACGCACCCTGACGAACCCTAACGACGCACCCTGATGCACCCTAACGACGCACCCTGACGCACCCTAACAACGCACCCTGACTAACCCTAACGACGCACCCTGACGCACCCTAACGACGCACCCTGACGCACCCTAACGACGCACCCTGACGCACCCTAACAACGCACCCTGACGACACAACGCACCCTGACGAACCCTAACGACGCACCCTGACGCACCCTAACGACGCACCCTATCGCACCCTGACGACGCACCCTGACGCACCCTAACGACGCACCCTAACGACGCACCCTGACGACACAGCGCACCCTGACGAACCCTAACGACGCACCCTGATGCACCCTAACGACGCACCCTGACGCACCCTAACGACGCACCCTGACGAACCCTAACGACGCACCCTGACACACCCTAACGACGCACCCTGTAGCACCCTAACAACGCACCCTGACTACACAACGCACCCTGACGAACCCGAACGACGCACCCTATCGCACCCTAACCACGCACCCTGACACACCCTAACGACGCACCCTGACGACACAACGCACCCTGACGAACCCTAACGACGCACCCTATCGCACCGTAACGACGCACCCTGACGCACCCTAACGACGCACCCTAACGACGCACCCTATTGCACCCTAACGACGCACCCTGACGCACCCTAACGACGCACCCTGACGAACCCTAACGACGCACCCTGACGCACCCTAACGACGCACCCTGACGAACCCTAACGACGCACCCTGACGCACCCTAACGACGCACCCTAACGACGCACCCTATCGCACCCTAACGACGCACCCTGACACACCCTAATGACGCACCCTGACGCACCATAACGACGCACCCTGACGCACCCTAACAACGCACCCTGACGACACAACGCACCCTGACGAACCCTAACGACGCACCCTATCGCACCCTAACGACGCACCCTGACACACCCTAACGACGCACCCTGACCCTGACGCACCCTAACGACGCACCCTGACGAACCCTAACGACGCACCCTGACACACCCTAACGACGCACCCTGTAGCACCCTAACAACGCACCCTGACGACACAACGCACCCTGACGAACCCTAACGACGCACCCTGACGCACCCTAACGACGCACCCTGACGAACCCTAACGACGCACCCTGACGCACCCTAACGACGCACCCTGACGCACCCTAACAACGCACCCTGACGACACAACGCACCCTGACTAACCCTAACGACGCATCCTATCGCACCCTAACGACGCACCCTGACACACCCTAACGACGCACCCTAACGACGCACCCTGACCCTAACGACGCACCCTGACGCACCCTAACGACGCACCCTATCGCACCCTGACGACGCACCCTGACGCACCCTAACGACGCACCCTAACGACGCACCCTGACGACACAGCGCACCCTGACGAACCCTAACGACGCACCCTGACGCACCCTAACGACGCACCCTGACGCACCCTAACGACGCACCCTGACGAACCCTAACGACGCACCCTGACACACCCTAACGACGCACCCTGTAGCACCCTAACAACGCACCCTGACGACACAACGCACCCTGACGAACCCTAACGACACACCCTAACGACGCACCCTGACGCACCCTAACGACGCACCCTAACGACACACCCTATCGCATACTAACGACGCACCCTGACACACCCTAACGACGCACCCTGACGCACCCTAACGACGCACCCTAACGACGCACCCTATCGCACCCTAACGACGCACCCTGACACACCCTAACGACGCACCCTGACGCACCCTAACGACGCACCCTAACGACACACCCTATCGCACACTAACGACGCACCCTGACACACCCTAACGACGCACCCTGACGAACCCTAACAACGCATCCTGACGCACCCTAACGACGCACCCTGACGCACCCTAACAACGACCCCTGACGACTAAACGCACCCTGACGAACCGTAACGACGCACCCTGACGAACCCTAACGACGCACCCTGACGCACCCTAATGACGCACCCTAACAACGCACCCTAACGACAGGACGCACCCTGACGCACCCTAACGACGCACCATGACGCACCCTAACAACGCACCCTAACGACAGGACGCACCCTGACGCACCCTAACGACGCAACCTGACGCACCCTAACAACGCACCCTAACGACACAACGCACCTTGACGAACCCTAACGACGCACCCTGACGAACCCTAACGACGCACCCTGACGCACCCTAACGACGCACCCTGACGCACCCTAACGACGCACTGACGCACCCTAACAACGCACCCTGACGACACAACGCACCCTGACGAACCCTAACCACGCACCCTGACGAACCCTAACGACGCACCCTGACGCACCCTAACGACGCACCCTGACGCACCCTAACGACGCACCCTGACGACACAACGCACCCTGACGAACCCGAACGACGCACCCTATCGCACCCTAACGACGCACCCTGACGCACCCTAACAACGCACCCTGACGACACAACGCACCCTGACGAACCCTAACGACGCACCCTGACGCACCCTAACGACGCACCCTAACGACGCACCCTATCGCACCCTGACGACGCACCCTGACGCATCCTAACGACGCACCCTAACGACGCACCCTGACGACACAGCGCACCCTGACGAACCCTAACGACGCACCCTGACGCACCCTAACGACGCACCCTGACGCACCCTAACGACGCACCCTGACGAACCCTAACGACGCACCCTGACACACCCTAACGACGCACCCTGTAGCACCCTAACAACGCACCCTGACGACACAACGCACCCTGACGAACCCTAACGACGCACCCTGACGCACCCTAACGACGCACCCTGACGAACCCTAACGACGCACCCTGACGCACCCTAACGACGCACCCTGACGCACCCTAACAACGCACCCTGACGACACAACGCACCCTGACTAACCCTAACGACGCATCCTATCGCACCCTAACGACGCACCCTGACACACCCTAACGACGCACCCTGACGCACCCTAACAACGCACCCTGACGACACAACGCACCCTGACGAACCCTAACGACGCACCCTGACGCACCCTAACGACGCACCCTAACGACGCACCCTATCGCACCCTGACGACGCACCCTGACGCACCCTAACGACGCACCCTAACGACGCACCCTGACGACACAGCGCACCCTGACGAACCCTAACGACGCACCCTGATGCACCCTAACGACGCACCCTGACGCACCCTAACGACGCACCCTGACGAACCCTAACGACGCACCCTGACACACCCTAACGACGCACCCTGTAGCACCCTAACAACGCACCCTGACGACACAACGCACCCTGACGAACCCTAACGACGCACCCTGACGCACCCTAACGACGCACCCTGACGAACCCTAACGACGCACCCTGACGCACCCTAACGACGCACCCTGACGCACCCTAACAACGCACCCTGACGACACAACGCACCCTGACTAACCCTAACGACGCATCCTATCGCACCCTAACGACGCACCCTGACACACCCTAACGACGCACCCTGACGAACCCTAACGACGCACCCTGACGACACAACGCACCCTGACGAACCCTAACGACGCACCCTGACGCACCCTAACGACGCACCCTAACGACGCACCCTATCGCACCCTGACGACGCACCCTGACGACGCACCCTATCGCACCCTGACGACGCACCCTGACGCACCCTAACGACGCACCCTATCGCACCCTAACGACGCACCCTGACACACCCTAACGACGCTCCCTGACGCACCCTAACGACACACCCTAACGACACACCCTATCGCACACTAACGACGCACCCTGACACACCCTAACGACGCACCCAGACGAACCCTAACGACGCATCCTGACGCACCCTAACGACGCACCCTGACGCACCCTAACAACGCACCCTGACGACACAACGCACCCTGACGAACCCTAACGACGCACCCTGACGCACCCTAATGACGCACCCTAACAACGCACCCTAACGACAGGACGCACCCTGACGCACCCTAACGACGCACCATGACGCACCCTAACAACGCACCCTAACGACAGGATGCACCCTGACGCACCCTAACGACGCAACCTGACGCACCCTAACAACGCACCCTAACGACACAACGCACCTTGACGAACCCTAACGACGCACCCTGACGAACCCTAACGACGCACCCTGACGAACCCTAACGACGCACCATGACGAACCCTAACGACGCACCCTGACGCACCCTAATGACGCACCCTGACGCACCCTAACAACGCACCCTGACGCACCCTAACGACGCACCCTGACGCACCCTAACAACGCACCCTGACGACACAACGCACCCTGACGAACCCTAACGACGCACCCTGACGAACCCTAACGGCGCACCCTGACGCACCCTAATGACGCACCCTGACACACCCTAACGACGCACCCTGACGACACAACGCACCCTGACGAACCCGAACGACGCACCCTATCGCACCCTAACCACGCACCCTGACACACCCTAACGACGCACCCTGACGACACAACGCACCCTGACGAACCCTAACGACGCACCCTATCGCACCCTAACGACGCACCCTGACGCACCCTAACGACGCACCCTAACGACGCACCCTATCGCACCCTAACGACGCACCCTGACACACCCTAACGACGCACCCTGACGCACCCTAACGACGCACCCTAACGACACACCCTATCGCACACTAACGACGCACCCTGACACACCCTAACGACGCACCCTGACGCACCCTAACGACGCACCCTAACGACGCACCCTATCGCACCCTAACGACGCACCCTGACACACCCTAACGACGCACCCTGACGCACCCTAACGACGCACCCTAACGACACACCCTATCGCACACTAACGACGCACCCTGACACACCCTAACGACGCACCCTGACGAACCCTAACAACGCATCCTGACGCACCCTAACGACGCACCCTGACGCACCCTAACAACGACCCCTGACGACTAAACGCACCCTGACGAACCGTAACGACGCACCCTGACGAACCCTAACGACGCACCCTGACGCACCCTAATGACGCACCCTAACAACGCACCCTAACGACAGGACGCACCCTGACGCACCCTAACGACGCACCATGACGCACCCTAACAACGCACCCTAACGACAGGACGCACCCTGACGCACCCTAACGACGCAACCTGACGCACCCTAACAACGCACCCTAACGACACAACGCACCTTGACGAACCCTAACGACGCACCCTGACGAACCCTAACGACGCACCCTGACGAACCCTAACGACGCACCCTGACGCACCCTAACGACGCACCCTGACGCACCCTAACAACGCACCCTGACGACACAACGCACCCTGACGAACCCTAACGACGCACCCTGACGAACCCTAACGGCGCACCCTGACGCACCCTAATGACGCACCCTGACACACCCTAATGACGCACCCTGACGACACAACGCACCCTGACGAACCCGAACGACGCACCCTATCGCACCCTAACGACGCACCCTGACACACCCTAACGACGCACCCTGACAACACAACGCACCCTGACGAACCCTAACGACGCACCCTATCGCACCCTAACAACGCACCCTGACGACACAATGCACCCTGACGAACCCTAACGACGCACCCTGACGCACCCTAACGACGCACCCTGACGCACCCTAACAACGCACCCTGACGACACAACGCATCCTGACGAACCCTAACGACGCACCCTATCGCACCCTAACGACGCACCCTGACACACCCTAACGACGCACCCTGACGCACCCTAAGAACGCACCCTGACGACACAACGCACCCTGACGAACCCTAACGACGCACCCTATCGCACCCTAACGACGCACCCTGACACACCCTAACGAAGCACCCTGACGACACAACGCACCCTGACGAACCCTAACGACGCACCCTATCGCACCCTAACGACGCACCCTGACACACCCTAACGACGCACCCTGACGCACCCTAACAACGCACCCTGACGACACAACGCACCCTGACGAACCCTAACGACGCACCCTGACGAACCCTAACGACGCATCCTGACGCACCCTAACGACACACCCTATCGCACACTAACGACGCACCCTGACACACCCTAACGACGCACCCTGACGAACCCTAACAATGCATCCTGACGCACCCTAACGACGCACCCTGACGCACCCTAACAACGACCCCTGACGACTAAACGCACCCTGACGAACCGTAACGACGCACCCTGACGAACCCTAACGACGCACCCTGACGCACCCTAATGACGCACCCTAACAACGCACCCTAACGACAGGACGCACCCTGACGCACCCTAACGACGCACCATGACGCACCCTAACAACGCACCCTAACGACAGGACGCACCCTGACGCACCCTAACGACGCAACCTGACGCACCCTAACAACGCACCCTAACGACACAACGCACCTTGACGAACCCTAACGACGCACCCTGACGAACCCTAACGACGCACCCTGACGAACCCTAACGACGCACCCTGACGCACCCTAACGACGCACCCTGACGCACCCTAACAACGCACCCTGACGACACAACGCACCCTGACGAACCCTAACGACGCACCCTGACGAACCCTAACGGCGCACCCTGACGCACCCTAATGACGCACCCTGACACACCCTAATGACGCACCCTGACGACACAACGCACCCTGACGAACCCGAACGACGCACCCTATCGCACCCTAACGACGCACCCTGACACACCCTAACGACGCACCCTGACAACACAACGCACCCTGACGAACCCTAACGACGCACCCTATCGCACCCTAACGACGCACCCTGACACACCCTAACGACGAACCCTGACGCACCCTAACAACGCACCCTGACGACACAATGCACCCTGACGAACCCTAACGACGCACCCTGACGCACCCTAACGACGCACCCTGACGCACCCTAACAACGCACCCTGACGACACAACGCATCCTGATGAACCCTAACGACGCACCCTATCGCACCCTAACGACGCACCCTGACACACCCTAACGACGCACCCTGACGCACCCTAACAACGCACCCTGACGACACAACGCACCCTGACGAACCCTAACGACGCACCCTATCGCACCCTAACGACGCACCCTGACACACCCTAACGACGCACCCTGACGACACAACGCACCCTGACGAACCCTAACGACGCACCCTATCGCACCCTAACGACGCACCCTGACACACCCTAACGACGCACCCTGACGCACCCTAACAACGCACCCTGACGACACAACGCACCCTGACGAACCCTAACGACGCACCCTGACGAACCCTAACGACGCACCCTGACACACCCTAACGACGAACCCTGACGCACCCTAACAACGCACCCTGACGACACAATGCACCCTGACGAACCCTAACGACGCACCCTGACGCACCCTAACGACGCACCCTGACGCACCCTAACAACGCACCCTGACGACACAACGCATCCTGACGAACCCTAACGACGCACCCTGACGCACCCTAACGACGCACCCTGACACACCCTAACGACGCACCCTGACGACACAACGCACCCTGACGAACCCTAACGACGCACCCTATCGCACCCTAACGACGCACCCTGACACACCCTAACGACGCACCCTGACGCACCCTAACAACGCACCCTGACGACACAACGCACCCTGACGAACCCTAACGACGCACCCTGACGAACCCTAACGACGCATCCTGACGCACCCTAACGACGCACCCTGACGCACCCTAACAACGCACCCTGACGACACAACGCACCCTGACGAACCCTAACGACGCACCCTGACGAACCCTAACGACGCACCCTGACGCACCCTAATGACGCACCCTGACGCACCCTAACGACGCACCCTGACGACACAACGCACCCTGACGAACCCTAACGACGCACCCTATCGCACCCTAACGACGCACCCTGACACACCCTAACGACGCACCCTGACGACACAACGCATCCTGACGAACCCTAACGACGCACCCTATCGCACCCTAACGACGCAGCCTGACACACCCTAACGACGCACCCTGACGCACCCTAACAACGCACCCTGACGACACAACGCACCCTGACGAACCCTAACGACGCACCCTGACGCACCCTAACGACGCACCCTGACGCACCCTAACGACGCACCCTGACGCACCCTAACGACGCACCCTGACACACCCTAACAACGCACCCTGACGACACAACGCACCCTGACGAACCCTAACGACGCACCCTGACGCACCCTAACGACGCACCCTGACGCACCCTAACGACGCACCCTGACGAACCCTAATGACGCACCCTAACGACAGGACGCACCCTGACGCACCCTAACAACGCACCCTGACGCACCCTAACAACGCACCCTAACGACAGGACGCACCCTGACGCCCCCTAACGACGCACCCTGACGACACAACGCACCCTGACGTACCCTAACGACGCACCCTGACGCACCCTAACGACGCACCCTGACGCACCCTAACGACGCACTCTGACGAACCCTAACGACGCACCCTAACGACAGGACGCACCCTGACGCACCCTAACGACGCACTCTGACGCACCCTAACAACGCACCCTAACGACAGGACGCACCCTGACGCACCCTAACGACGCAACCTGACGCACCCTAACAACGCACCCTAACGACACAACGCACCTTGACGAACCCTAACGACGCACCCTGACGAACCTTAACGACGCACCCTGACGAACCCTAACGACGCACCCTGACGAACCCTAACGACGCACCCTGACGCACCCTAATGACGCACCCTGACGCACCCTAACGACGCACCCTGATGCACCCTAACGACGCACCCTGACGCACCCTAACAACGCACCCTGACGACACAACGCACCCTGACGAACCCTAACGACGCACCCTGACGAACCCTAACGGCGCACCCTGACGCACCCTAATGACGCACCCTGACACACCCTAACGACGCACCCTGACGACACAACGCACCCTGACGAACCCGAACGACGCACCCTATCGCACCCTAACGACGCACCCTGACACACCCTAACGACGCACCCTGACGCACCCTAACGACGCACCCTGACGAACCCTAACAACGCACCCTGACGACACAACGCACCCTGACGAACCCTAACGACGCACCCTGACGCACCCTAACGACGCACCCTGACGCACCCTAACGACGCACCCTGACGCACCCTAACGACGCACCCTGACACACCCTAACAACGCACCCTGACGACACAACGCACCCTGACGAACCCTAACGACGCACCCTGACGCACCCTAACGACGCACCCTGACGCACCCTAACGACACACCCTGACGAACCCTAACGACGCACCCTAACGACAGGACGCACCCTGACGCACCCTAACGACGCACCCTGACGCACCCTAACAACGCACCCTAACGACAGGACGCACCCTGACGCACCCTAACGACGCACCCTGACGACACAACGCACCCTGACGAACCCTAACTACGCACCCTGACGCACCCTAACGACGCACCCTGACGCACCCTAACGACGCACTCTGACGAACCCTAACGACGCACCCTAACGACAGGACGCACCCTGACGCACCCTAACGACGCACCCTGACGCACCCTAACAACGCACCCTAACGACAGGACGCACCCTGACGCACCCTGACGCACCCTGACGCACCCTAACGACGCACCCTGACGAACCCTAACGACGCACCCTGACGAACCTTAACGACGCACCCTGACGCACCCTAACGACGCAACCTGACTCACCCTAACAACGCACCCTGACGACACAACGCACCCTGACGAACCCTAACAACGCACCCTATCGCACCCTAACGACGCACCCTGACACACCTTAACAACGCACCCTTACGAACCCTAACGACGCACCCTGACGACACAACGCACCCTGACGTACCCTAACGACGCACCCTGACGCACCCTAACGACGCACCCTGACGCACCCTAACGACGCACTCTGACGAACCCTAACGACGCACCCTAACGACAGGACGCACCCTGACGCACCCTAACGACGCACTCTGACGCACCCTAACAACGCACCCTAACGACAGGACGCACCCTGACGCACCCTAACGACGCAACCTGACGCACCCTAACAACGCACCCTAACGACACAACGCACCTTGACGAACCCTAACGACGCACCCTGACGAACCTTAACGACGCACCCTGACGAACCCTAACGACGCACCCTGACGAACCCTAACGACGCACCCTGACGCACCCTAATGACGCACCCTGACGCACCCTAACGACGCACCCTGATGCACCCTAACGACGCACCCTGACGCACCCTAACAACGCACCCTGACGACACAACGCACCCTGACGAACCCTAACGACGCACCCTGACGAACCCTAACGGCGCACCCTGACGCACCCTAATGACGCACCCTGACACACCCTAACGACGCACCCTGACGACACAACGCACCCTGACGAACCCGAACGACGCACCCTATCGCACCCTAACGACGCACCCTGACACACCCTAACGACGCACCCTGACGCACCCTAACGACGCACCCTGACGAACCCTAACAACGCACCCTGACGACACAACGCACCCTGACGAACCCTAACGACGCACCCTGACGCACCCTAACGACGCACCCTGACGCACCCTAACGACGCACCCTGACGCACCCTAACGACGCACCCTGACACACCCTAACAACGCACCCTGACGACACAACGCACCCTGACGAACCCTAACGACGCACCCTGACGCACCCTAACGACGCACCCTGACGCACCCTAACGACACACCCTGACGAACCCTAACGACGCACCCTAACGACAGGACGCACCCTGACGCACCCTAACGACGCACCCTGACGCACCCTAACAACGCACCCTAACGACAGGACGCACCCTGACGCACCCTAATGACGCACCCTGACGACACAACGCACCCTGACGAACCCTAACTACGCACCCTGACGCACCCTAACGACGCACCCTGACGCACCCTAACGACGCACTCTGACGAACCCTAACGACGCACCCTAACGACAGGACGCACCCTGACGCACCCTAACGACGCACCCTGACGCACCCTAACAACGCACCCTAACGACAGGACGCACCCTGACGCACCCTGACGCACCCTGACGCACCCTAACGACGCACCCTGACGAACCCTAACGACGCACCCTGACGAACCTTAACGACGCACCCTGACGCACCCTAACGACGCAACCTGACTCACCCTAACAACGCACCCTGACGACACAACGCACCCTGACGAACCCTAACAACGCACCCTATCGCACCCTAACGACGCACCCTGACACACCTTAACAACGCACCCTTACGAACCCTAACGACGCACCCTGACGACACAACGCACCCTGACGAACCCTAACGACGCACCCTGACGCACCCTAACGACGCACCCTGACGCACCCTAACGACGCACCCTGACGAACCCTAACGACGCACCCTAACGACAGGACGCACCCTGACGCACCCTAACGACGCACCCTGACGCACCCTAACGACGCACCCTGACGCACCCTAACAACGCACCCTAACGACACAACGCACCCTGACGCACCCTAACGACGCACCCTGACGCACCCTAACGACGCACCCTGACGAACCCTAACAACGCACCCTGACGACACAACGCACCCTGACGAACCCTAACAACGCACCCTGACGACACAACGCACCCTGACGAACCCTAACGACGCACCCTGACGCACCCTAACGACGCACCCTGACACACCCTAACGACGCACCCTGACGCACCCTAACAACGCACCATGACGACACAACGCACCCTGACGAACCCTAACGACGCACCCTATCGCACCCTAACGGCGCACCCTGACACACCCTAACGACGCACCCTGACGACACAACGCACCCTGACGAACCCTAACGACGCACCCTATCGCACCCTAACGACGCACCTGACACACCCTAACGACGCACCCTGACGCACCCTAACAACGCACCCTGACGACACAACGCACCCTGACGAACCCTAACGACGCACCCTGACGAACCCTAACGACGCATCCTGACGCACCCTAACGACGCACCCTGACGCACCCTAACAACGCACCCTGAAGACACAACGCACCCTGACGAACCCTAACGACGCACCCTGACGAACCCTAACGACGCACCCTGACGCACCCTAATGACGCACCCTGACGCACCCTAACGACGCACCTTGACGACACAACGCACCCTGACGAACCCTAATGACGCACCCTGACGCACCCTAACGACGCACCCTGACGAACCCTAACGACGCACCCTGACGAACCCTAACGACGCACCCTGACGAACCCTAACGACGCACCCTAACGACGCACCCTATCGCACCCTAACGACGCACCCTGACACACCCTAACGACGCACCCTGACGACACAACGCACCCTGACGAACCCTAACGACGCACCCTATCGCACCCTAACGACGCACCCTGACACACCCTAACGACGCACCCTGACGCACCCTAACGACGCACCCTGACGAACCCTAACAACGCACCCTGACGACACAACGCACCCTGACGAACCCTAACGACGCACCCTGACGCACCCTAACGACGCACCCTGACGCACCCTAACGACGCACCCTGACGCACCCTAACGACGCACCCTGACACACCCTAACAACGCACCCTGACGACACAACGCACCCTGACGAACCCTAACGACGCACCCTGACGCACCCTAACGACGCACCCTGACGCACCCTAACGACACACCCTGACGAACCCTAACGACGCACCCTAACGACAGGACGCACCCTGACGCACCCTAACGACGCACCCTGACGCACCCTAACAACGCACCCTAACGACAGGACGCACCCTGACGCACCCTAACGACGCACCCTGACGACACAACGCACCCTGACGAACCCTAACGACGCACCCTGACGCACCCTAACGACGCACCCTGACGCACCCTAACGACGCACTCTGACGAACCCTAACGACGCACCCTAACGACAGGACGCACCCTGACGCACCCTAACGACGCACCCTGACGCACCCTAACAACGCACCCTAACGACAGGACGCACCCTGACGCACCCTGACGCACCCTGACGCACCCTAACGACGCACCCTGACGAACCCTAACGACGCACCCTGACGATCCTTAACGACGCACCCTGACGCACCCTAACGACGCAACCTGACTCACCCTAACAACGCACCCTGACGACACAACGCACCCTGACGAACCCTAACGACGCACCCTATCGCACCCTAACGACGCACCCTGACACACCTTAACAACGCACCCTGACGACACAACGCACCCTGACGAACCCTAACGACGCACCCTGACGACACAACGCACCCTGACGAACCCTAACGACGCACCCTGACGCACCCTAACGACGCACCCTGACGCACCCTAACGACGCACCCTGACGAACCCTAACGACGCACCCTAACGACAGGACGCACCCTGACGCACCCTAACGACGCACCCTGACGCACCCTAACGACGCACCCTGACGCACCCTAACAACGCACCCTAACGACACAACGCACCCTGACGCACCCTAACGACGCACCCTGACGCACCCTAACGACGCACCCTGACGAACCCTAACAACGCACCCTGACGACACAACGCACCCTGACGAACCCTAACAACGCACCCTGACGACACAACGCACCCTGACGAACCCTAACGACGCACCCTGACGCACCCTAACGACGCACCCTGACACACCCTAACGACGCACCCTGACGCACCCTAACAACGCACCATGACGACACAACGCACTCTGACGAACCCTAACGACGCACCCTATCGCACCCTAACGGCGCACCCTGACACACCCTAACGACGCACCCTGACGACACAACGCACCCTGACGAACCCTAACGACGCACCCTATCGCACCCTAACGACGCACCTGACACACCCTAACGACGCACCCTGACGCACCCTAACAACGCACCCTGACGACACAACGCACCCTGACGAACCCTAACGACACACCCTGACGAACCCTAACGACGCATCCTGACGCACCCTAACGACGCACCCTGACGCACCCTAACAACGCACCCTGAAGACACAACGCACCCTGACGAACCCTAACGACGCACCCTGACGAACCCTAACGACGCACCCTGACGCACCCTAATGACGCACCCTGACGCACCCTAACGACGCACCTTGACGACACAACGCACCCTGACGAACCCTAATGACGCACCCTGACGCACCCTAACGACGCACCCTGACGAACCCTAACGACGCACCCTAACGAACCCTAACGACGCACCCTGACGAACCCTAACGACGCACCCTAACGACGCACCCTATCGCACCCTAACGACGCACCCTGACACACCCTAACGACGCACCCTGACGACACAACGCACCCTGACGAACCCTAACGACGCACCCTATCGCACCCTAACGACGCACCCTGACACACCCTAACGACGCACCCTGACGACACAACGCACCCTGACGAACCCTAACGACGCACCCTGACGCACCCTAACGACGCACCCTGACGCACCCTAACAACGCACCCTGACGACACAACGCACCCTGACGAACCCTAACGACGCACCCTATCGCACCCTAACGACGCACCCTGACACACCCTAACGACGCACCCTGACACACCCTAACAACGCACCCTGACGACACAACGCACCCTGACGAACCCTAACGACGCACCCTGACGCACCCTAACGACGCACCCTGACGCACCCTAACGACGCACCCTGACGAACCCTAACGACGCACCCTAACGACAGGACGCACCCTGACGCACCCTAACGACGCACCCTAACGACGCACCCTGACGCACCCTGACGCACCCTGACGCACCCTAACGACGCACCCTGACGAACCCTAACGACGCACCCTGACGAACCTTAACGGCGCACCCTGACGCACCCTAACGACGCAACCTGACTCACCCTAACAACGCACCCTGACGACACAACGCACCCTGACGAACCCTAACGACGCACCCTATCGCACCCTAACGACGCACCCTGACACACCTTAACAACGCACCCTGACGACACAACGCACCCTGACGCACCCTAACGACGCACCCTGACGCACCCTGACGCACCCTGACGCACCCTAACGACGCACCCTGACGAACCCTAACGACGCACCCTGACGAACCTTAACGGCGCACCCTGATGCACCCTAACGACGCAACCTGACTCACCCTAACAACGCACCCTGACGACACAACGCACCCTGACGAACCCTAACAACGCACCCTATCGCACCCTAACGACGCACCCTGACACACCTTAACAACGCACCCTGACGAACCCTAACAACGCACCCTGACGACACAACGCACCCTGACGAACCCTAACGACGCACCCTGACGCACCCTAACGACGCACCCTGACGCACCCTAACGACGCACCCTGACGAACCCTAAAGACGCACCCTAACGACAGGACGCACCCTGACGCACCCTAACGACGCACCCTGACGCACCCTAACGACGCACCCTGACGAACCCTAACGACGCACCCTGACGCACCCTAACGACGCACCACCCTAACGCACCCTAACGACGCACCCTGACTAACCCTAACGACGCATCCTATCGCACCCTAACGACGCACCCTGACACACCCTAACGACGCACCCTGACGCACCCTAACAACGCACCCTGACGACACAACGCACCCTGACGAACCCTAACGACGCACCCTGACGCACCCTAACGACGCACCCTAACGACGCACCCTATCGCACCCTGACGACGCACCCTGACGCACCCTAACGACGCACCCTAACGACGCACCCTGACGACACAGCGCACCCTGACGAACCCTAACGACGCACCCTGATGCACCCTAACGACGCACCCTGACGCACCCTAACGACGCACCCTGACGAACCCTAACGACGCACCCTGACACACCCTAACGACGCACCCTGTAGCACCCTAACAACGCACCCTGACGACACAACGCACCCTGACGAACCCTAACGACGCACCCTGACGCACCCTAACGACGCACCCTGACGAACCCTAACGACGCACCCTGACGCACCCTAACGACGCACCCTGACGCACCCTAACAACGCACCCTGACGACACAACGCACCCTGACTAACCCTAACGACGCATCCTATCGCACCCTAACGACGCACCCTGACACACCCTAACGACGCACCCTGACGAACCCTAACGACGCACCCTGACGACACAACGCACCCTGACGAACCCTAACGACGCACCCTGACGCACCCTAACGACGCACCCTAACGACGCACCCTATCGCACCCTGACGACGCACCCTGACGACGCACCCTATCGCACCCTGACGACGCACCCTGACGCACCCTAACGACGCACCCTATCGCACCCTAACGACGCACCCTGACACACCCTAACGACGCTCCCTGACGCACCCTAACGACACACCCTAACGACACACCCTATCGCACACTAACGACGCACCCTGACACACCCTAACGACGCACCCAGACGAACCCTAACGACGCATCCTGACGCACCCTAACGACGCACCCTGACGCACCCTAACAACGCACCCTGACGACACAACGCACCCTGACGAACCCTAACGACGCACCCTGACGCACCCTAATGACGCACCCTAACAACGCACCCTAACGACAGGACGCACCCTGACGCACCCTAACGACGCACCATGACGCACCCTAACAACGCACCCTAACGACAGGATGCACCCTGACGCACCCTAACGACGCAACCTGACGCACCCTAACAACGCACCCTAACGACACAACGCACCTTGACGAACCCTAACGACGCACCCTGACGAACCCTAACGACGCACCCTGACGAACCCTAACGACGCACCATGACGAACCCTAACGACGCACCCTGACGCACCCTAATGACGCACCCTGACGCACCCTAACAACGCACCCTGACGCACCCTAACGACGCACCCTGACGCACCCTAACAACGCACCCTGACGACACAACGCACCCTGACGAACCCTAACGACGCACCCTGACGAACCCTAACGGCGCACCCTGACGCACCCTAATGACGCACCCTGACACACCCTAACGACGCACCCTGACGACACAACGCACCCTGACGAACCCGAACGACGCACCCTATCGCACCCTAACCACGCACCCTGACACACCCTAACGACGCACCCTGACGACACAACGCACCCTGACGAACCCTAACGACGCACCCTATCGCACCCTAACGACGCACCCTGACGCACCCTAACGACGCACCCTAACGACGCACCCTATCGCACCCTAACGACGCACCCTGACACACCCTAACGACGCACCCTGACGCACCCTAACGACGCACCCTAACGACACACCCTATCGCACACTAACGACGCACCCTGACACACCCTAACGACGCACCCTGACGCACCCTAACGACGCACCCTAACGACGCACCCTATCGCACCCTAACGACGCACCCTGACACACCCTAACGACGCACCCTGACGCACCCTAACGACGCACCCTAACGACACACCCTATCGCACACTAACGACGCACCCTGACACACCCTAACGACGCACCCTGACGAACCCTAACAACGCATCCTGACGCACCCTAACGACGCACCCTGACGCACCCTAACAACGACCCCTGACGACTAAACGCACCCTGACGAACCGTAACGACGCACCCTGACGAACCCTAACGACGCACCCTGACGCACCCTAATGACGCACCCTAACAACGCACCCTAACGACAGGACGCACCCTGACGCACCCTAACGACGCACCATGACGCACCCTAACAACGCACCCTAACGACAGGACGCACCCTGACGCACCCTAACGACGCAACCTGACGCACCCTAACAACGCACCCTAACGACACAACGCACCTTGACGAACCCTAACGACGCACCCTGACGAACCCTAACGACGCACCCTGACGAACCCTAACGACGCACCCTGACGCACCCTAACGACGCACCCTGACGCACCCTAACAACGCACCCTGACGACACAACGCACCCTGACGAACCCTAACGACGCACCCTGACGAACCCTAACGGCGCACCCTGACGCACCCTAATGACGCACCCTGACACACCCTAATGACGCACCCTGACGACACAACGCACCCTGACGAACCCGAACGACGCACCCTATCGCACCCTAACGACGCACCCTGACACACCCTAACGACGCACCCTGACAACACAACGCACCCTGACGAACCCTAACGACGCACCCTATCGCACCCTAACAACGCACCCTGACGACACAATGCACCCTGACGAACCCTAACGACGCACCCTGACGCACCCTAACGACGCACCCTGACGCACCCTAACAACGCACCCTGACGACACAACGCATCCTGACGAACCCTAACGACGCACCCTATCGCACCCTAACGACGCACCCTGACACACCCTAACGACGCACCCTGACGCACCCTAAGAACGCACCCTGACGACACAACGCACCCTGACGAACCCTAACGACGCACCCTATCGCACCCTAACGACGCACCCTGACACACCCTAACGAAGCACCCTGACGACACAACGCACCCTGACGAACCCTAACGACGCACCCTATCGCACCCTAACGACGCACCCTGACACACCCTAACGACGCACCCTGACGCACCCTAACAACGCACCCTGACGACACAACGCACCCTGACGAACCCTAACGACGCACCCTGACGAACCCTAACGACGCATCCTGACGCACCCTAACGACACACCCTATCGCACACTAACGACGCACCCTGACACACCCTAACGACGCACCCTGACGAACCCTAACAATGCATCCTGACGCACCCTAACGACGCACCCTGACGCACCCTAACAACGACCCCTGACGACTAAACGCACCCTGACGAACCGTAACGACGCACCCTGACGAACCCTAACGACGCACCCTGACGCACCCTAATGACGCACCCTAACAACGCACCCTAACGACAGGACGCACCCTGACGCACCCTAACGACGCACCATGACGCACCCTAACAACGCACCCTAACGACAGGACGCACCCTGACGCACCCTAACGACGCAACCTGACGCACCCTAACAACGCACCCTAACGACACAACGCACCTTGACGAACCCTAACGACGCACCCTGACGAACCCTAACGACGCACCCTGACGAACCCTAACGACGCACCCTGACGCACCCTAACGACGCACCCTGACGCACCCTAACAACGCACCCTGACGACACAACGCACCCTGACGAACCCTAACGACGCACCCTGACGAACCCTAACGGCGCACCCTGACGCACCCTAATGACGCACCCTGACACACCCTAATGACGCACCCTGACGACACAACGCACCCTGACGAACCCGAACGACGCACCCTATCGCACCCTAACGACGCACCCTGACACACCCTAACGACGCACCCTGACAACACAACGCACCCTGACGAACCCTAACGACGCACCCTATCGCACCCTAACGACGCACCCTGACACACCCTAACGACGAACCCTGACGCACCCTAACAACGCACCCTGACGACACAATGCACCCTGACGAACCCTAACGACGCACCCTGACGCACCCTAACGACGCACCCTGACGCACCCTAACAACGCACCCTGACGACACAACGCATCCTGATGAACCCTAACGACGCACCCTATCGCACCCTAACGACGCACCCTGACACACCCTAACGACGCACCCTGACGCACCCTAACAACGCACCCTGACGACACAACGCACCCTGACGAACCCTAACGACGCACCCTATCGCACCCTAACGACGCACCCTGACACACCCTAACGACGCACCCTGACGACACAACGCACCCTGACGAACCCTAACGACGCACCCTATCGCACCCTAACGACGCACCCTGACACACCCTAACGACGCACCCTGACGCACCCTAACAACGCACCCTGACGACACAACGCACCCTGACGAACCCTAACGACGCACCCTGACGAACCCTAACGACGCACCCTGACACACCCTAACGACGAACCCTGACGCACCCTAACAACGCACCCTGACGACACAATGCACCCTGACGAACCCTAACGACGCACCCTGACGCACCCTAACGACGCACCCTGACGCACCCTAACAACGCACCCTGACGACACAACGCATCCTGACGAACCCTAACGACGCACCCTGACGCACCCTAACGACGCACCCTGACACACCCTAACGACGCACCCTGACGACACAACGCACCCTGACGAACCCTAACGACGCACCCTATCGCACCCTAACGACGCACCCTGACACACCCTAACGACGCACCCTGACGCACCCTAACAACGCACCCTGACGACACAACGCACCCTGACGAACCCTAACGACGCACCCTGACGAACCCTAACGACGCATCCTGACGCACCCTAACGACGCACCCTGACGCACCCTAACAACGCACCCTGACGACACAACGCACCCTGACGAACCCTAACGACGCACCCTGACGAACCCTAACGACGCACCCTGACGCACCCTAATGACGCACCCTGACGCACCCTAACGACGCACCCTGACGACACAACGCACCCTGACGAACCCTAACGACGCACCCTATCGCACCCTAACGACGCACCCTGACACACCCTAACGACGCACCCTGACGACACAACGCATCCTGACGAACCCTAACGACGCACCCTATCGCACCCTAACGACGCAGCCTGACACACCCTAACGACGCACCCTGACGCACCCTAACAACGCACCCTGACGACACAACGCACCCTGACGAACCCTAACGACGCACCCTGACGCACCCTAACGACGCACCCTGACGCACCCTAACGACGCACCCTGACGCACCCTAACGACGCACCCTGACACACCCTAACAACGCACCCTGACGACACAACGCACCCTGACGAACCCTAACGACGCACCCTGACGCACCCTAACGACGCACCCTGACGCACCCTAACGACGCACCCTGACGAACCCTAATGACGCACCCTAACGACAGGACGCACCCTGACGCACCCTAACAACGCACCCTGACGCACCCTAACAACGCACCCTAACGACAGGACGCACCCTGACGCCCCCTAACGACGCACCCTGACGACACAACGCACCCTGACGTACCCTAACGACGCACCCTGACGCACCCTAACGACGCACCCTGACGCACCCTAACGACGCACTCTGACGAACCCTAACGACGCACCCTAACGACAGGACGCACCCTGACGCACCCTAACGACGCACTCTGACGCACCCTAACAACGCACCCTAACGACAGGACGCACCCTGACGCACCCTAACGACGCAACCTGACGCACCCTAACAACGCACCCTAACGACACAACGCACCTTGACGAACCCTAACGACGCACCCTGACGAACCTTAACGACGCACCCTGACGAACCCTAACGACGCACCCTGACGAACCCTAACGACGCACCCTGACGCACCCTAATGACGCACCCTGACGCACCCTAACGACGCACCCTGATGCACCCTAACGACGCACCCTGACGCACCCTAACAACGCACCCTGACGACACAACGCACCCTGACGAACCCTAACGACGCACCCTGACGAACCCTAACGGCGCACCCTGACGCACCCTAATGACGCACCCTGACACACCCTAACGACGCACCCTGACGACACAACGCACCCTGACGAACCCGAACGACGCACCCTATCGCACCCTAACGACGCACCCTGACACACCCTAACGACGCACCCTGACGCACCCTAACGACGCACCCTGACGAACCCTAACAACGCACCCTGACGACACAACGCACCCTGACGAACCCTAACGACGCACCCTGACGCACCCTAACGACGCACCCTGACGCACCCTAACGACGCACCCTGACGCACCCTAACGACGCACCCTGACACACCCTAACAACGCACCCTGACGACACAACGCACCCTGACGGACCCTAACGACGCACCCTGACGCACCCTAACGACGCACCCTGACGCACCCTAACGACGCACCCTGACGCACCCGAACGCACCCTGACGACAGGACGCACCCTGACGCACCCTAACGACGCACCCTGACGCACCCTAACAACGCACCCTAACGACAGGACGCACCCTGACGCACCCTAACGACGCACCCTGACGACACAACGCACCCTGACGAACCCTAACTACGCACCCTGACGCACCCTAACGACGCACCCTGACGCACCCTAACGACGCACTCTGACGAACCCTAACGACGCACCCTAACGACAGGACGCACCCTGACGCACCCTAACGACGCACCCTGACGCACCCTAACAACGCACCCTAACGACAGGACGCACCCTGACGCACCCTGACGCACCCTGACGCACCCTAACGACGCACCCTGACGAACCCTAACGACGCACCCTGACGAACCTTAACGACGCACCCTGACGCACCCTAACGACGCAACCTGACTCACCCTAACAACGCACCCTGACGACACAACGCACCCTGACGAACCCTAACAACGCACCCTATCGCACCCTAACGACGCACCCTGACACACCTTAACAACGCACCCTTACGAACCCTAACGACGCACCCTGACGACACAACGCACCCTGACGTACCCTAACGACGCACCCTGACGCACCCTAACGACGCACCCTGACGCACCCTAACGACGCACTCTGACGAACCCTAACGACGCACCCTAACGACAGGACGCACCCTGACGCACCCTAACGACGCACTCTGACGCACCCTAACAACGCACCCTAACGACAGGACGCACCCTGACGCACCCTAACGACGCAACCTGACGCACCCTAACAACGCACCCTAACGACACAACGCACCTTGACGAACCCTAACGACGCACCCTGACGAACCTTAACGACGCACCCTGACGAACCCTAACGACGCACCCTGACGAACCCTAACGACGCACCCTGACGCACCCTAATGACGCACCCTGACGCACCCTAACGACGCACCCTGATGCACCCTAACGACGCACCCTGACGCACCCTAACAACGCACCCTGACGACACAACGCACCCTGACGAACCCTAACGACGCACCCTGACGAACCCTAACGGCGCACCCTGACGCACCCTAATGACGCACCCTGACACACCCTAACGACGCACCCTGACGACACAACGCACCCTGACGAACCCGAACGACGCACCCTATCGCACCCTAACGACGCACCCTGACACACCCTAACGACGCACCCTGACGCACCCTAACGACGCACCCTGACGAACCCTAACAACGCACCCTGACGACACAACGCACCCTGACGAACCCTAACGACGCACCCTGACGCACCCTAACGACGCACCCTGACGCACCCTAACGACGCACCCTGACGCACCCTAACGACGCACCCTGACACACCCTAACAACGCACCCTGACGACACAACGCACCCTGACGAACCCTAACGACGCACCCTGACGCACCCTAACGACGCACCCTGACGCACCCTAACGACACACCCTGACGAACCCTAACGACGCACCCTAACGACAGGACGCACCCTGACGCACCCTAACGACGCACCCTGACGCACCCTAACAACGCACCCTAACGACAGGACGCACCCTGACGCACCCTAATGACGCACCCTGACGACACAACGCACCCTGACGAACCCTAACTACGCACCCTGACGCACCCTAACGACGCACCCTGACGCACCCTAACGACGCACTCTGACGAACCCTAACGACGCACCCTAACGACAGGACGCACCCTGACGCACCCTAACGACGCACCCTGACGCACCCTAACAACGCACCCTAACGACAGGACGCACCCTGACGCACCCTGACGCACCCTGACGCACCCTAACGACGCACCCTGACGAACCCTAACGACGCACCCTGACGAACCTTAACGACGCACCCTGACGCACCCTAACGACGCAACCTGACTCACCCTAACAACGCACCCTGACGACACAACGCACCCTGACGAACCCTAACAACGCACCCTATCGCACCCTAACGACGCACCCTGACACACCTTAACAACGCACCCTTACGAACCCTAACGACGCACCCTGACGACACAACGCACCCTGACGAACCCTAACGACGCACCCTGACGCACCCTAACGACGCACCCTGACGCACCCTAACGACGCACCCTGACGAACCCTAACGACGCACCCTAACGACAGGACGCACCCTGACGCACCCTAACGACGCACCCTGACGCACCCTAACGACGCACCCTGACGCACCCTAACAACGCACCCTAACGACACAACGCACCCTGACGCACCCTAACGACGCACCCTGACGCACCCTAACGACGCACCCTGACGAACCCTAACAACGCACCCTGACGACACAACGCACCCTGACGAACCCTAACAACGCACCCTGACGACACAACGCACCCTGACGAACCCTAACGACGCACCCTGACGCACCCTAACGACGCACCCTGACACACCCTAACGACGCACCCTGACGCACCCTAACAACGCACCATGACGACACAACGCACCCTGACGAACCCTAACGACACACCCTATCGCACCCTAACGGCGCACCCTGACACACCCTAACGACGCACCCTGACGACACAACGCACCCTGACGAACCCTAACGACGCACCCTATCGCACCCTAACGACGCACCTGACACACCCTAACGACGCACCCTGACGCACCCTAACAACGCACCCTGACGACACAACGCACCCTGACGAACCCTAACGACGCACCCTGACGAACCCTAACGACGCATCCTGACGCACCCTAACGACGCACCCTGACGCACCCTAACAACGCACCCTGAAGACACAACGCACCCTGACGAACCCTAACGACGCACCCTGACGAACCCTAACGACGCACCCTGACGCACCCTAATGACGCACCCTGACGCACCCTAACGACGCACCTTGACGACACAACGCACCCTGACGAACCCTAATGACGCACCCTGACGCACCCTAACGACGCACCCTGACGAACCCTAACGACGCACCCTGACGAACCCTAACGACGCACCCTGACGAACCCTAACGACGCACCCTAACGACGCACCCTATCGCACCCTAACGACGCACCCTGACACACCCTAACGACGCACCCTGACGACACAACGCACCCTGACGAACCCTAACGACGCACCCTATCGCACCCTAACGACGCACCCTGACACACCCTAACGACGCACCCTGACGCACCCTAACGACGCACCCTGACGAACCCTAACAACGCACCCTGACGACGCACCCTGACGACACAACGCACCCTGACGAACCCGAACGACGCACCCTATCGCACCCTAACGACGCACCCTGACACACCCTAACGACGCACCCTGACACACCCTAACGACGCACCCTGACGAACCCTAACAACGCACCCTGACGACACAACGCACCCTGACGAACCCTAACGACGCACCCTGACGCACCCTAACGACGCACCCTGACGCACCCTAACGACGCACCCTGACGCACCCTAACGACGCACCCTGACACACCCTAACAACGCACCCTGACGACACAACGCACCCTGACGGACCCTAACGACGCACCCTGACGCACCCTAACGACGCACCCTGACGCACCCTAACGACACACCCTGACAAACCCTAACGACGCACCCTAACGACAGGACGCACCCTGACGCACCCTAACGACGCACCCTGACGCACCCTAACAACGCACCCTAACGACAGGACGCACCCTGACGCACCCTAACGACGCACCCTGACGACACAACGCACCCTGACGAACCCTAACTACGCACCCTGACGCACCCTAACGACGCACCCTGACGCACCCTAACGACGCACTCTGACGAACCCTAACGACGCACCCTAACGACAGGACGCACCCTGACGCACCCTAACGACGCACCCTGACGCACCCTAACAACGCACCCTAACGACAGGACGCACCCTGACGCACCCTGACGCACCCTGACGCACCCTAACGACGCACCCTGACGAACCCTAACGACGCACCCTGACGAACCTTAACGACGCACCCTGACGCACCCTAACGACGCAACCTGACTCACCCTAACAACGCACCCTGACGACACAACGCACCCTGACGAACCCTAACAACGCACCCTATCGCACCCTAACGACGCACCCTGACACACCTTAACAACGCACCCTTACGAACCCTAACGACGCACCCTGACGACACAACGCACCCTGACGTACCCTAACGACGCACCCTGACGCACCCTAACGACGCACCCTGACGCACCCTAACGACGCACTCTGACGAACCCTAACGACGCACCCTAACGACAGGACGCACCCTGACGCACCCTAACGACGCACTCTGACGCACCCTAACAACGCACCCTAACGACAGGACGCACCCTGACGCACCCTAACGACGCAACCTGACGCACCCTAACAACGCACCCTAACGACACAACGCACCTTGACGAACCCTAACGACGCACCCTGACGAACCTTAACGACGCACCCTGACGAACCCTAACGACGCACCCTGACGAACCCTAACGACGCACCCTGACGCACCCTAATGACGCACCCTGACGCACCCTAACGACGCACCCTGATGCACCCTAACGACGCACCCTGACGCACCCTAACAACGCACCCTGACGACACAACGCACCCTGACGAACCCTAACGACGCACCCTGACGAACCCTAACGGCGCACCCTGACGCACCCTAATGACGCACCCTGACACACCCTAACGACGCACCCTGACGACACAACGCACCCTGACGAACCCGAACGACGCACCCTATCGCACCCTAACGACGCACCCTGACACACCCTAACGACGCACCCTGACGCACCCTAACGACGCACCCTGACGAACCCTAACAACGCACCCTGACGACACAACGCACCCTGACGAACCCTAACGACGCACCCTGACGCACCCTAACGACGCACCCTGACGCACCCTAACGACGCACCCTGACGCACCCTAACGACGCACCCTGACACACCCTAACAACGCACCCTGACGACACAACGCACCCTGACGAACCCTAACGACGCACCCTGACGCACCCTAACGACGCACCCTGACGCACCCTAACGACACACCCTGACGAACCCTAACGACGCACCCTAACGACAGGACGCACCCTGACGCACCCTAACGACGCACCCTGACGCACCCTAACAACGCACCCTAACGACAGGACGCACCCTGACGCACCCTAATGACGCACCCTGACGACACAACGCACCCTGACGAACCCTAACTACGCACCCTGACGCACCCTAACGACGCACCCTGACGCACCCTAACGACGCACTCTGACGAACCCTAACGACGCACCCTAACGACAGGACGCACCCTGACGCACCCTAACGACGCACCCTGACGCACCCTAACAACGCACCCTAACGACAGGACGCACCCTGACGCACCCTGACGCACCCTGACGCACCCTAACGACGCACCCTGACGAACCCTAACGACGCACCCTGACGAACCTTAACGACGCACCCTGACGCACCCTAACGACGCAACCTGACTCACCCTAACAACGCACCCTGACGACACAACGCACCCTGACGAACCCTAACAACGCACCCTATCGCACCCTAACGACGCACCCTGACACACCTTAACAACGCACCCTTACGAACCCTAACGACGCACCCTGACGACACAACGCACCCTGACGAACCCTAACGACGCACCCTGACGCACCCTAACGACGCACCCTGACGCACCCTAACGACGCACCCTGACGAACCCTAACGACGCACCCTAACGACAGGACGCACCCTGACGCACCCTAACGACGCACCCTGACGCACCCTAACGACGCACCCTGACGCACCCTAACAACGCACCCTAACGACACAACGCACCCTGACGCACCCTAACGACGCACCCTGACGCACCCTAACGACGCACCCTGACGAACCCTAACAACGCACCCTGACGACACAACGCACCCTGACGAACCCTAACAACGCACCCTGACGACACAACGCACCCTGACGAACCCTAACGACGCACCCTGACGCACCCTAACGACGCACCCTGACACACCCTAACGACGCACCCTGACGCACCCTAACAACGCACCATGACGACACAACGCACCCTGACGAACCCTAACGACACACCCTATCGCACCCTAACGGCGCACCCTGACACACCCTAACGACGCACCCTGACGACACAACGCACCCTGACGAACCCTAACGACGCACCCTATCGCACCCTAACGACGCACCTGACACACCCTAACGACGCACCCTGACGCACCCTAACAACGCACCCTGACGACACAACGCACCCTGACGAACCCTAACGACGCACCCTGACGAACCCTAACGACGCATCCTGACGCACCCTAACGACGCACCCTGACGCACCCTAACAACGCACCCTGAAGACACAACGCACCCTGACGAACCCTAACGACGCACCCTGACGCACCCTAACGACGCACCCTGACGCACCCTAACGACGCACCTAACGACGCACCTTGACGACACAACGCACCCTGACGAACCCTAACGACGCACCCTGACGAACCTTAACGACGCACCCTGACGCACCCTAACGACGCAACCTGACTCACCCTAACAACGCACCCTGACGACACAACGCACCCTGACGAACCCTAACGACGCACCCTATCGCACCCTAACGACGCACCTGACACACCCTAACGACGCACCCTGACGCACCCTAACAACGCACCCTGACGACACAACGCACCCTGACGAACCCTAACGACGCACCCTGACGAACCCTAACGACGCATCCTGACGCACCCTAACGACGCACCCTGACGCACCCTAACAACGCACCCTGAAGACACAACGCACCCTGACGAACCCTAACGACGCACCCTGACGAACCCTAACGACGCACCCTGACGCACCCTAATGACGCACCCTGACGCACCCTAACAACGCACCTTGACGACACAACGCACCCTGACGAACCCTAACGACGCACCCTGACGCACCCTAACGACGCACCCTGACGAACCCTAACGACGCACCCTGACGAACCCTAACGACGCACCCTGACGAACCCTAACGACGCACCCTAACGACGCACCCTATCGCACCCTAACGACGCACCCTGACACACCCTAACGACGCACCCTGACGACACAACGCACCCTGACGAACCCTAACGACGCACCCTATCGCACCCTAACGACGCACCCTGACACACCCTAACGACGCACCCTGACGCACCCTAACGACGCACCCTGACGAACCCTAACAACGCACCCTGACGACACAACGCACCCTGACGAACCCTAACGACGCACCCTGACGCACCCTAACGACGCACCCTGACACACCCTAACGACGCACCCTGACGCACCCTAACGACGCACCCTGACGAACCCTAACAACGCACCCTGACGACACAACGCACCCTGACGAACCCTAACGACGCACCCTGACGCACCCTAACGACGCACCCTGACGCACCCTAACGACGCACCCTGACGCACCCTAACGACGCACCCTGACACACCCTAACAACGCACCCTGACGACACAACGCACCCTGACGGACCCTAACGACGCACCCTGACGCACCCTAACGACGCACCCTGACGCACCCTAACGACACACCCTGACAAACCCTAACGACGCACCCTAACGACAGGACGCACCCTGACGCACCCTAACGACGCACCCTGACGCACCCTAACAACGCACCCTAACGACAGGACGCACCCTGACGCACCCTAACGACGCACCCTGACGACACAACGCACCCTGACGAACCCTAACTACGCACCCTGACGCACCCTAACGACGCACCCTGACGCACCCTAACGACGCACTCTGACGAACCCTAACGACGCACCCTAACGACAGGACGCACCCTGACGCACCCTAACGACGCACCCTGACGCACCCTAACAACGCACCCTAACGACAGGACGCACCCTGACGCACCCTGACGCACCCTGACGCACCCTAACGACGCACCCTGACGAACCCTAACGACGCACCCTGACGAACCTTAACGACGCACCCTGACGCACCCTAACGACGCAACCTGACTCACCCTAACAACGCACCCTGACGACACAACGCACCCTGACGAACCCTAACAACGCACCCTATCGCACCCTAACGACGCACCCTGACACACCTTAACAACGCACCCTTACGAACCCTAACGACGCACCCTGACGACACAACGCACCCTGACGTACCCTAACGACGCACCCTGACGCACCCTAACGACGCACCCTGACGCACCCTAACGACGCACTCTGACGAACCCTAACGACGCACCCTAACGACAGGACGCACCCTGACGCACCCTAACGACGCACTCTGACGCACCCTAACAACGCACCCTAACGACAGGACGCACCCTGACGCACCCTAACGACGCAACCTGACGCACCCTAACAACGCACCCTAACGACACAACGCACCTTGACGAACCCTAACGACGCACCCTGACGAACCTTAACGACGCACCCTGACGAACCCTAACGACGCACCCTGACGAACCCTAACGACGCACCCTGACGCACCCTAATGACGCACCCTGACGCACCCTAACGACGCACCCTGATGCACCCTAACGACGCACCCTGACGCACCCTAACAACGCACCCTGACGACACAACGCACCCTGACGAACCCTAACGACGCACCCTGACGAACCCTAACGGCGCACCCTGACGCACCCTAATGACGCACCCTGACACACCCTAACGACGCACCCTGACGACACAACGCACCCTGACGAACCCGAACGACGCACCCTATCGCACCCTAACGACGCACCCTGACACACCCTAACGACGCACCCTGACGCACCCTAACGACGCACCCTGACGAACCCTAACAACGCACCCTGACGACACAACGCACCCTGACGAACCCTAACGACGCACCCTGACGCACCCTAACGACGCACCCTGACGCACCCTAACGACGCACCCTGACGCACCCTAACGACGCACCCTGACACACCCTAACAACGCACCCTGACGACACAACGCACCCTGACGAACCCTAACGACGCACCCTGACGCACCCTAACGACGCACCCTGACGCACCCTAACGACACACCCTGACGAACCCTAACGACGCACCCTAACGACAGGACGCACCCTGACGCACCCTAACGACGCACCCTGACGCACCCTAACAACGCACCCTAACGACAGGACGCACCCTGACGCACCCTAATGACGCACCCTGACGACACAACGCACCCTGACGAACCCTAACTACGCACCCTGACGCACCCTAACGACGCACCCTGACGCACCCTAACGACGCACTCTGACGAACCCTAACGACGCACCCTAACGACAGGACGCACCCTGACGCACCCTAACGACGCACCCTGACGCACCCTAACAACGCACCCTAACGACAGGACGCACCCTGACGCACCCTGACGCACCCTGACGCACCCTAACGACGCACCCTGACGAACCCTAACGACGCACCCTGACGAACCTTAACGACGCACCCTGACGCACCCTAACGACGCAACCTGACTCACCCTAACAACGCACCCTGACGACACAACGCACCCTGACGAACCCTAACAACGCACCCTATCGCACCCTAACGACGCACCCTGACACACCTTAACAACGCACCCTTACGAACCCTAACGACGCACCCTGACGACACAACGCACCCTGACGAACCCTAACGACGCACCCTGACGCACCCTAACGACGCACCCTGACGCACCCTAACGACGCACCCTGACGAACCCTAACGACGCACCCTAACGACAGGACGCACCCTGACGCACCCTAACGACGCACCCTGACGCACCCTAACGACGCACCCTGACGCACCCTAACAACGCACCCTAACGACACAACGCACCCTGACGCACCCTAACGACGCACCCTGACGCACCCTAACGACGCACCCTGACGAACCCTAACAACGCACCCTGACGACACAACGCACCCTGACGAACCCTAACAACGCACCCTGACGACACAACGCACCCTGACGAACCCTAACGACGCACCCTGACGCACCCTAACGACGCACCCTGACACACCCTAACGACGCACCCTGACGCACCCTAACAACGCACCATGACGACACAACGCACCCTGACGAACCCTAACGACACACCCTATCGCACCCTAACGGCGCACCCTGACACACCCTAACGACGCACCCTGACGACACAACGCACCCTGACGAACCCTAACGACGCACCCTATCGCACCCTAACGACGCACCTGACACACCCTAACGACGCACCCTGACGCACCCTAACAACGCACCCTGACGACACAACGCACCCTGACGAACCCTAACGACGCACCCTGACGAACCCTAACGACGCATCCTGACGCACCCTAACGACGCACCCTGACGCACCCTAACAACGCACCCTGAAGACACAACGCACCCTGACGAACCCTAACGACGCACCCTGACGAACCCTAACGACGCACCCTGACGCACCCTAATGACGCACCCTGACGCACCCTAACGACGCACCTTGACGACACAACGCACCCTGACGCACCCTAACGACGCACCCTGACGCACCCTAACGACGCACCCTGACGAACCTTAACGACGCACCCTGACGCACCCTAACGACGCAACCTGACTCACCCTAACAACGCACCCTGACGACACAACGCACCCTGACGAACCCTAACAACGCACCCTATCGCACCCTAACGACGCACCCTGACACACCTTAACAACGCACCCTTACGAACCCTAACGACGCACCCTGACGACTAACGACAACGCACCCTGACGTACCCTAACGACGCACCCTGACGAACCCTAACGACGCACCCTGACGCACCCTAACGACGCACCCTGACGAACCCTAACGACGCACCCTAACGACAGGACGCACCCTGACGCACCCTAACGACGCACTCTGACGCACCCTAACAACGCACCCTGACGACAGGACGCACCCTGACGCACCCTAACGACGCAACCTGACGCACCCTAACAACGCACCCTAACGACACAACGCACCCTGACGAACCCTAACGACGCACCCTGACGAACCCTAACGACGCACCCTGACGAACCCTAACGACGCACCCTGACGCACCCTAATGACGCACCCTGACGCACCCTAACGACGCACCCTGATGCACCCTAACGACGCACCCTGACGCACCCTAACAACGCACCCTGACGACACAACGCACCCTGACGAACCCTAACGACGCACCCTGACGAACCCTAACGGCGCACCCTGACGCACCCTAATGACGCACCCTGACACACCCTAACGACGCACCCTGACGACACAACGCACCCTGACGAACCCGAACGACGCACCCTATCGCACCCTAACGACGCACCCTGACACACCCTAACGACGCACCCTGACGCACCCTAACGACGCACCCTGACGAACCCTAACAACGCACCCTGACGACACAACGCACCCTGACGAACCCTAACGACGCACCCTGACGCACCCTAACGACGCACCCTGACGCACCCTAACGACGCACCCTGACGCACCCTAACGACGCACCCTGACACACCCTAACAACGCACCCTGACGACACAACGCACCCTGACGAACCCTAACGACGCACCCTGACGCACCCTAACGACGCACCCTGACGCACCCTAACGACACACCCTGACGAACCCTAACGACGCACCCTAACGACAGGACGCACCCTGACGCACCCTAACGACGCACCCTGACGCACCCTAACAACGCACCCTAACGACAGGACGCACCCTGACGCACCCTAATGACGCACCCTGACGACACAACGCACCCTGACGAACCCTAACTACGCACCCTGACGCACCCTAACGACGCACCCTGACGCACCCTAACGACGCACTCTGACGAACCCTAACGACGCACCCTAACGACAGGACGCACCCTGACGCACCCTAACGACGCACCCTGACGCACCCTAACAACGCACCCTAACGACAGGACGCACCCTGACGCACCCTGACGCACCCTGACGCACCCTAACGACGCACCCTGACGAACCCTAACGACGCACCCTGACGAACCTTAACGACGCACCCTGACGCACCCTAACGACGCAACCTGACTCACCCTAACAACGCACCCTGACGACACAACGCACCCTGACGAACCCTAACAACGCACCCTATCGCACCCTAACGACGCACCCTGACACACCTTAACAACGCACCCTTACGAACCCTAACGACGCACCCTGACGACACAACGCACCCTGACGAACCCTAACGACGCACCCTGACGCACCCTAACGACGCACCCTGACGCACCCTAACGACGCACCCTGACGAACCCTAACGACGCACCCTAACGACAGGACGCACCCTGACGCACCCTAACGACGCACCCTGACGCACCCTAACGACGCACCCTGACGCACCCTAACAACGCACCCTAACGACACAACGCACCCTGACGCACCCTAACGACGCACCCTGACGCACCCTAACGACGCACCCTGACGAACCCTAACAACGCACCCTGACGACACAACGCACCCTGACGAACCCTAACAACGCACCCTGACGACACAACGCACCCTGACGAACCCTAACGACGCACCCTGACGCACCCTAACGACGCACCCTGACACACCCTAACGACGCACCCTGACGCACCCTAACAACGCACCATGACGACACAACGCACCCTGACGAACCCTAACGACACACCCTATCGCACCCTAACGGCGCACCCTGACACACCCTAACGACGCACCCTGACGACACAACGCACCCTGACGAACCCTAACGACGCACCCTATCGCACCCTAACGACGCACCTGACACACCCTAACGACGCACCCTGACGCACCCTAACAACGCACCCTGACGACACAACGCACCCTGACGAACCCTAACGACGCACCCTGACGAACCCTAACGACGCATCCTGACGCACCCTAACGACGCACCCTGACGCACCCTAACAACGCACCCTGAAGACACAACGCACCCTGACGAACCCTAACGACGCACCCTGACGAACCCTAACGACGCACCCTGACGCACCCTAATGACGCACCCTGACGCACCCTAACGACGCACCTTGACGACACAACGCACCCTGACGAACCCTAATGACGCACCCTGACGCACCCTAACGACGCACCCTGACGAACCCTAACGACGCACCCTGACGAACCCTAACGACGCACCCTGACGAACCCTAACGACGCACCCTAACGACGCACCCTATCGCACCCTAACGACGCACCCTGACACACCCTAACGACGCACCCTGACGACACAACGCACCCTGACGAACCCTAACGACGCACCCTATCGCACCCTAACGACGCACCCTGACACACCCTAACGACGCACCCTGACGCACCCTAACGACGCACCCTGACGAACCCTAACAACGCACCCTGACGACACAACGCACCCTGACGAACCCTAACGACGCACCCTGACGCACCCTAACGACGCACCCTGACGCACCCTAACGACGCACCCTGACGCACCCTAACGACGCACCCTGACACACCCTAACAACGCACCCTGACGACACAACGCACCCTGACGAACCCTAACGACGCACCCTGACGCACCCTAACGACGCACCCTGACGCACCCTAACGACACACCCTGACGAACCCTAACGACGCACCCTAACGACAGGACGCACCCTGACGCACCCTAACGACGCACCCTGACGCACCCTAACAACGCACCCTAACGACAGGACGCACCCTGACGCACCCTAACGACGCACCCTGACGACACAACGCACCCTGACGAACCCTAACGACGCACCCTGACGCACCCTAACGACGCACCCTGACGCACCCTAACGACGCACTCTGACGAACCCTAACGACGCACCCTAACGACAGGACGCACCCTGACGCACCCTAACGACGCACCCTGACGCACCCTAACAACGCACCCTAACGACAGGACGCACCCTGACGCACCCTGACGCACCCTGACGCACCCTAACGACGCACCCTGACGAACCCTAACGACGCACCCTGACGATCCTTAACGACGCACCCTGACGCACCCTAACGACGCAACCTGACTCACCCTAACAACGCACCCTGACGACACAACGCACCCTGACGAACCCTAACGACGCACCCTATCGCACCCTAACGACGCACCCTGACACACCTTAACAACGCACCCTGACGACACAACGCACCCTGACGAACCCTAACGACGCACCCTGACGACACAACGCACCCTGACGAACCCTAACGACGCACCCTGACGCACCCTAACGACGCACCCTGACGCACCCTAACGACGCACCCTGACGAACCCTAACGACGCACCCTAACGACAGGACGCACCCTGACGCACCCTAACGACGCACCCTGACGCACCCTAACGACGCACCCTGACGCACCCTAACAACGCACCCTAACGACACAACGCACCCTGACGCACCCTAACGACGCACCCTGACGCACCCTAACGACGCACCCTGACGAACCCTAACAACGCACCCTGACGACACAACGCACCCTGACGAACCCTAACAACGCACCCTGACGACACAACGCACCCTGACGAACCCTAACGACGCACCCTGACGCACCCTAACGACGCACCCTGACGCACCCTAACGACGCACCCTGACGCACCCTAACAACGCACCATGACGACACAACGCACTCTGACGAACCCTAACGACGCACCCTATCGCACCCTAACGGCGCACCCTGACACACCCTAACGACGCACCCTGACGACACAACGCACCCTGACGAACCCTAACGACGCACCCTATCGCACCCTAACGACGCACCTGACACACCCTAACGACGCACCCTGACGCACCCTAACAACGCACCCTGACGACACAACGCACCCTGACGAACCCTAACGACACACCCTGACGAACCCTAACGACGCATCCTGACGCACCCTAACGACGCACCCTGACGCACCCTAACAACGCACCCTGAAGACACAACGCACCCTGACGAACCCTAACGACGCACCCTGACGAACCCTAACGACGCACCCTGACGCACCCTAATGACGCACCCTGACGCACCCTAACGACGCACCTTGACGACACAACGCACCCTGACGAACCCTAATGACGCACCCTGACGCACCCTAACGACGCACCCTGACGAACCCTAACGACGCACCCTAACGAACCCTAACGACGCACCCTGACGAACCCTAACGACGCACCCTAACGACGCACCCTATCGCACCCTAACGACGCACCCTGACACACCCTAACGACGCACCCTGACGACACAACGCACCCTGACGAACCCTAACGACGCACCCTATCGCACCCTAACGACGCACCCTGACACACCCTAACGACGCACCCTGACGACACAACGCACCCTGACGAACCCTAACGACGCACCCTGACGCACCCTAACGACGCACCCTGACGCACCCTAACAACGCACCCTGACGACACAACGCACCCTGACGAACCCTAACGACGCACCCTATCGCACCCTAACGACGCACCCTGACACACCCTAACGACGCACCCTGACACACCCTAACAACGCACCCTGACGACACAACGCACCCTGACGAACCCTAACGACGCACCCTGACGCACCCTAACGACGCACCCTGACGCACCCTAACGACGCACCCTGACGAACCCTAACGACGCACCCTAACGACAGGACGCACCCTGACGCACCCTAACGACGCACCCTAACGACGCACCCTGACGCACCCTGACGCACCCTGACGCACCCTAACGACGCACCCTGACGAACCCTAACGACGCACCCTGACGAACCTTAACGGCGCACCCTGACGCACCCTAACGACGCAACCTGACTCACCCTAACAACGCACCCTGACGACACAACGCACCCTGACGAACCCTAACGACGCACCCTATCGCACCCTAACGACGCACCCTGACACACCTTAACAACGCACCCTGACGACACAACGCACCCTGACGCACCCTAACGACGCACGCACCCTGACGCACCCTAACGACGCACCCTGACGAACCCTAACGACGCACCCTGACGAACCTTAACGGCGCACCCTGACGCACCCTAACGACGCAACCTGACTCACCCTAACAACGCACCCTGACGACACAACGCACCCTGACGAACCCTAACAACGCACCCTATCGCACCCTAACGACGCACCCTGACACACCTTAACAACGCACCCTTACGAACCCTAACGACGCACCCTGACGACACAACGCACCCTGACGAACCCTAACGACGCACCCTGACGCACCCTAACGACGCACCCTGACGCACCCTAACGACGCACCCTGACGAACCCTAAAGACGCACCCTAACGACACAACGCACCCTAACGACGCACCCTAACGACGACGCACCCTAACGACGCACCCTGACACACCCTAACAACGCACCCTGACGACACAACGCACCCTGACGCACCCTAACGACGCACCCTGACGCACCCTAACGACGCACCCTGACGAACCCTAACAACGCACCCTGACGACACAACGCACCCTGACGAACCCTAACAACGCACCCTGACGACACAACGCACCCTGACGAACCCTAACGACGCACCCTGACGCACCCTAACGACGCACCCTGACACACCCTAACGACGCACCCTGACGCACCCTAACAACGCACCATGACGACACAACGCACCCTGACGAACCCTAACGACGCACCCTATCGCACCCTAACGACGCACCCTGACACACCCTAACGACGCACCCTGACGACACAACGCACCCTGACGAACCCTAACGACGCACCCTATCGCACCCTAACGACGCACCTGACACACCCTAACGACGCACCCTGACGCACCCTAACAACGCACCCTGACGACACAACGCACCCTGACGAACCCTAACGACGCACCCTGACGAACCCTAACGACGCATCCTGACGCACCCTAACGACGCACCCTGACGCACCCTAACAACGCACCCTGAAGACACAACGCACCCTGACGAACCCTAACGACGCACCCTGACGAACCCTAACGACGCACCCTGACGCACCCTAATGACGCACCCTGACGCACCCTAACGACGCACCTTGACGACACAACGCACCCTGACGAACCCTAATGACACACCCTGACGCACCCTAACGACGCACCCTGACGAACCCTAACGACGCACCCTGACGAACCCTAACGACGCACCCTGACGAACCCTAACGACGCACCCTAACGACGCACCCTATCGCACCCTAACGACGCACCCTGACACACCCTAACGACGCACCCTGACGACACAACGCACCCTGACGAACCCTAACGACGCACCCTATCGCACCCTAACGACGCACCCTGACGCACCCTAACGACGCACCCTGACGCACCCTAACGACGCACCCTGACGAACCCTAACAACGCACCCTGACGACACAACGCACCCTGACGAACCCTAACGACGCACCACCCTAACGCACCCTAACGACGCAACCTGACGCACCCTAACGACGCACCCTGACGCACCCTAACAACGCACCCTGACGACACAACGCACCCTGACGAACCCTAACGACGCACCCTGACGCACCCTAACGACGCACCCTGACGCACCCTAACGACACACCCTGACGAACCCTAACGACGCACCCTAACGACAGGACGCACCCTGACGCACCCTAACGACGCACCCTGACGCACCCTAACAACGCACCCTAACGACAGGACGCACCCTGACGCACCCTAACGACGCACCCTGACGACACAACGCACCCTGACGAACCCTAACGACGCACCCTGACGCACCCTAACGACGCACCCTGACGCACCCTAACGACGCACTCTGAAGAACCCTAACGACGCACCCTAACGACAGGACGCACCCTGACGCACCCTAACGACGCACCCTGACGCACCCTAACAACGCACCCTAACGACAGGACGCACCCTGACGCACCCTGACGCACCCTGACGCACCCTAACGACGCACCCTGACGAACCCTAACGACGCACCCTGACGAACCTTAACGACGCACCCTGACGCACCCTAACGACGCAACCTGACTCACCCTAACAACGCACCCTGACGACACAACGCACCCTGACGAACCCTAACGACGCACCCTATCGCACCCTAACGACGCACCCTGACACACCTTAACAACGCACCCTGACGACACAACGCACCCTGACGAACCCTAACGACGCACCCTGACGACACAACGCACCCTGACGAACCCTAACGACGCACCCTGACGCACCCTAACGACGCACCCTGACGCACCCTAACGACGCACCCTGACGAACCCTAACGACGCACCCTAACGACAGGACGCACCCTGACGCACCCTAACGACGCACCCTGACGCACCCTAACGACGCACCCTGACGCACCCTAACAACGCACCCTAACGACACAACGCACCCTGACGCACCCTAACGACGCACCCTGACGCACCCTAACGACGCACCCTGACGAACCCTAACAACGCACCCTGACGACACAACGCACCCTGACGAACCCTAACAACGCACCCTGACGACACAACGCACCCTGACGAACCCTAACGACGCACCCTGACGCACCCTAACGACGCACCCTGACACACCCTAACGACGCACCCTGACGCACCCTAACAACGCACCATGACGACACAACGCACCCTGACGAACCCTAACGACGCACCCTATCGCACCCTAACGACGCACCTGACACACCCTAACGACGCACCCTGACGCACCCTAACAACGCACCCTGACGACACAACGCACCCTGACGAACCCTAACGACGCACCCTGACGAACCCTAACGACGCATCCTGACGCACCCTAACGACGCACCCTGACGCACCCTAACAACGCACCCTGAAGACACAACGCACCCTGACGAACCCTAACGACGCACCCTGACGCACCCTAACGACGCACCCTGACGCACCCTAATGACGCACCCTGACGCACCCTAACGACGCACCTTGACGACACAACGCACCCTGACGAACCCTAACGACGCACCCTGACGCACCCTAACGACGCACCCTGACGAACCCTAACGACGCACCCTGACGAACCCTAACGACGCACCCTGACGAACCCTAACGACGCACCCTAACGACGCACCCTATCGCACCCTAACGACGCACCCTGACACACCCTAACGACGCACCCTGACGACACAACGCACCCTGACGAACCCTAACGACGCACCCTATCGCACCCTAACGACGCACCCTGACACACCCTAACGACGCACCCTGACACACCCTAACAACGCACCCTGACGACACAACGCACCCTGACGAACCCTAACGACGCACCCTGACGCACCCTAACGACGCACCCTGACACACCCTAACGACGCACCCTGACGCACCCTAACAACGCACCATGACGACACAACGCACCCTGACGAACCCTAACGACGCACCCTGACGCACCCTAACGACGCACCCTGACGCACCCTAACGACGCACCCTGACGCACCCTAACAACGCACCCTGACGACACAACGCACCCTGACGAACCCTAACGACGCACCCTATCGCACCCTAACGACGCACCCTGACACACCCTAACGACGCACCCTGACACACCCTAACAACGCACCCTGACGACACAACGCACCCTGACGACGCACCCTAACGACGCACCCTGACGACACAACGCACCCTGACGAACCCTAACGACGCACCCTAACGACGCACCCTAACGACGCACCCTGACACACCCTAACGACGCACCCTGACGCACCCTAACAACGCACCCTGACGACACAACGCAACCTGACGAACCCTAACGACGCACCCTGACGCACCCTAACGACGCACCCTGACGCACCCTAACGACGCACCCTGACGCACCCTAACGACGCACCCTGACACACCCTAACAACGCACCCTGACGACACAACGCACCCTGACGAACCCTAACGACGCACCCTGACGCACCCTAACGACGCACCCTGACGCACCCTAACGACGCACCCTGACGAACCCTAACGACGCACCCTAACGACAGGACGCACCCTGACGCACCCTAATGACGCACCCTGACGCACCCTAACAACGCACCCTAACGACAGGACGCACCCTGACGCACCCTAACGACGCACCCTGACACACCCTAACAACGCACCCTAACGACAGGACGCACCCTGACGAACCCTAACGACGCACCCTAACGACAGGACGCACCCTGACGCACCCTAATGACGCACCCTGACGCACCCTAACAACGCACCCTAACGACAGGACGCACCCTGACGCACCCTAACGACGCACCCTGACACACCCTAACAACGCACCCTAACGACAGGACGCACCCTGACGAACCCTAACGACGCACCCTAACGACAGGACGCACCCTGACGAACCCTAACGACGCACCCTAACAACAGGACGCACCCTGACGCACCCTAACGACGCACCCTGACGCACCCTAACAACGCACCCTAACGACAGGACGCACCCTGACGCACCCTAACGACGCACCCTGACGCACCCTAACGACGCACCCTGACGAACCCTAACGACGCACCCTAACGACAGGACGCACACTGACGCACCCTAACGACGCACCCTGACGCACCCTAACAACGCACCCTAACGACAGGACGCACCCTGACGCACCCTAACGACGCACCCTGACGCACCCTAACAACGCACCATAACGACACAACGCACCCTGACGCACCCTAACGACGCACCCTGACGCACCCTAACGACGCACCCTGACGCACCCTAACGACGCACCCTGACGCACCCTAACAACGCACCATGACGACACAACGCACCCTGACGAACCCTAACGACGCACCCTGACGCACCCTAACGACGCACCCTGACGCACCCTAACGACGCACCCTGACGCACCCTAACAACGCACCCTGACGACACAACGCACCCTGACGAACCCTAACGACGCACCCTATCGCACCCTAACGACGCACCCTGACACACCCTAACGACGCACCCTGACACACCCTAACAACGCACCCTGACGACACAACGCACCCTGACGACGCACCCTAACGACGCACCCTGACGACACAACGCACCCTGACGAACCCTAACGACGCACCCTAACGACGCAACCTATCGCACCCTAACGACGCACCCTAACGACGCACCCTGACACACCCTAACGACGCACCCTGACGCACCCTAACAACGCACCCTAACGACAGGACGCACCCTGACGCACCCTAACGACGCACCCTGATGACACAACGCACCCTGACGAACCCTAACGACGCACCCTGACGCACCCTAACGACGCACCCTGACGCACCCTAACGACGCACTCTGACGAACCCTAACGACGCACCCTAACGACAGGACGCACCCTGACGCACCCTAACGACGCACCCTGACGCACCCTAACAACGCACCCTAACGACAGGACGCACCCTGACGCACCCTGACGCACCCTAACGACGCACCCTGACGAACCCTAACGACGCACCCTGACGAACCTTAACGACGCACCCTGACGCACCCTAACGACGCAACCTGACTCACCCTAACAACGCACCCTGACGACACAACGCACCCTGACGATCCCTAACGACGCACCCTGACGAACCCTAACGACGCATCCTGACGCACCCTAACGACGCACCCTGACGCACCCTAACAACGCACCATGACAACACAACGCACCCTGACGAACCCTAACGACGCACCCTATTGCACCCTAACGGCGCACCCTGACACACCCTAACGACGCACCCTGACGACACAACGCACCCTGACGAACCCTAACGACGCACCCTATCGCACCCTAACGACGCACCTGACACACCCTAACGACGCACCCTGACGCACCCTGACAACGCACCCTGACGACACAACGCACCCTGACGATCCCTAACGACGCACCCTGACGAACCCTAACGACGCATCCTGACGCACCCTAACGACGCACCCTAACGCAACGCACCCTGACGACACAACGCACCCTGACGAACCCTAACGACGCACCCTGACGAACCCTAACGACGCACCCTGACGCACCCTAATGACGCACCCTGACGCACCCTAACGACGCACCTTGACGACACAACGCACCCTGACGAACCCTAATGACGCACCCTGACGCACCCTAACGACGCACCCTGACGAACCCTAACGACGCACCCTGACGAACCCTAACGACGCACCCTGACGAACCCTAACGACGCACCCTAACGACGCACCCTATCGCACCCTAACGACGCACCCTGACACACCCTAACGACGCACCCTGACGCACCCTAACAACGCACCCTGACGACACAACGCACCCTGACGAACCCTAACGACGCACCCTATCGCACCCTAACGACTCACCCTGACACACCCTAACGACGCACCCTGACGACAAAACGCACCCTGACGAACCCTAACGACGCACCCTGACGCACCCTAACGACGCACCCTGACGCACCCTAACAACGCACCCTGACGAACCCTAACAACGCACCCTGACGACACAACGCACCCTGACGAACCCTAACGACGCACCCTGACGCACCCTAACGACGCACCCTGACGCACCCTAACAACGCACCCTGACGACACAACGCACCCTGACGAACCCTAACGACGCACCCTATCGCACCCTAACGACGCACCCTGACACACCCTAACGACGCACCCTGACACACCCTAACAACGCACCCTGACGACACAACGCACCCTGACGAACCCTAACGACGCACCCTGACGCACCCTAACGACGCACCCTGACACACCCTAACGACGCACCCTGACGCACCCTAACAACGCACCATGACGACACAACGCACCCTGACGAACCCTAACGACGCACCCTATCGCACCCTAACGGCGCACCCTGACACACCCTAACGACGCACCCTGACGACACAACGCACCCTGACGAACCCTAACGACGCACCCTATCGCACCCTAACGACGCACCTGACACACCCTAACGACGCACCCTGACGCACCCTAACAACGCACCCTGACGACACAACGCACCCTGACGAACCCTAACGACGCACCCTGACGAACCCTAACGACGCATCCTGACGCACCCTAACGACGCACCCTGACGCACCCTAACAACGCACCCTGACGACACAACGCACCCTGACGAACCCTAACGACGCACCCTGACGCACCCTAACGACGCACCCTGACGCACCCTAACGACGCACCCTGACGAACCCTAACGACGCACCCTAACGACAGGACGCACCCTGACGCACCCTAACGACGCACCCTGACGCACCCTGACGCACCCTGACGCACCCTAACGACGCACCCTGACGAACCCTAACGACGCACCCTGACGAACCTTAACGGCGCACCCTGACGCACCCTAACGACGCAACCTGACTCACCCTAACAACGCACCCTGACGACACAACGCACCCTGACGAACCCTAACGACGCACCCTATCGCACCCTAACGACGCACCCTGACACACCTTAACAACGCACCCTGACGACACAACGCACCCTGACGAACCCTAACGACGCACCCTGACGCACCCTAACGACGCACCCTGACGCACCCTAACGACGCACCCTGACGAACCCTAACGACGCACCCTGACGAACCTTAACGACGCACCCTGACGCACCCTAACGACGCACCCTGACGCACCCTAACAACGCACCCTGACGACACAACGCACCCTGCCGCACCCTAACGACGCACCCTGACGCACCCTAACGACGCACCCTGACGACCCAACGCACCCTGACGAACCCTAACGACGCACCCTATCGCACCCTAACGACGCACCCTGACACACCCTAACGACTCACCCTGACGCACCCTAACAACGCACCCTGACGACACAACGCACCCTGACGAACCCTAACGACGCACCCTGACGAACCCTAACGACGCATCCTGAAGCACCCTAACGACGCACCCTGACGCACCCTAACAACGCACCCTGACGACACAACGCACCCTGACGAACCCTAACGACGCACCCTGACGAACCCTAACGACGCACCCTGACGCACCCTAATGACGCACCCTGACGCACCCTAACGACGCACCCTGACGACACAACGCACCAGGACGAACCCTAACGACGCACCCTATCGCACCCTAACGACGCACCCTGACACACCCTAACGACGCACCCTGACGACACAACGCACCCTGACGAACCCTAACGACGCACCCTATCGCACCCTAACGACGCACCCTGACACACCCTAACGACGCACCCTGACGCACCCTAACAACGCACCCTGACGACACGACGCACCCTGACGAACCCTAACGACGCACCCTGAGGCACCCTAACGACGCACCCTGACACACCCTAACAACGCACCCTGACGACACAACGCACCCTGACGAACCCTAACGACGCACCCTATCGCACCCTAACGACGCACCCTGAAACACCCTAACTACGCACCCTGACGCACCCTAACAACGCACCCTGACGACACAACGCACCCTGACGAACCCTAACGACGCACCCTGACGCACCCTAATGACGCACCCTAACAACGCACCCTAACGACAGGACGCACCCTGACGCACCCTAACGATGCACCATGACGCACCCTAACAAATCACCCTAACGACAGGACGCACCCTGACGCACCCTAACGACGCAACCTGACGCACCCTAACAACGCACCCTAACGACACAACGCACCCTGACGAACCCTAACGACGCACCCTATCGCACCCTAACGACGCACCCTGACACACCCTAACGACGCACCCTGACGAACCCTAACAACGCACCCTGACGACACAACGCACCCTGACGACGCACCCTAACGACGCACCCTGACGACACAACGCACCCTGACGAACCCTAACGACGCACCCTAACGACGCAACCTATCGCACCCTAACGACGCACCCTAACGACGCACCCTATCGCACCCTAACGCACCCTAACGACGCACCCTGACACACCCTAACGACGCACCCTGACGCACCCTAACAACGCACCCTGACAACACAACGCAACCTGACGAACCCTAACGACGCACCCTGACGCACCCTAACGACGCACCCTGACGCACCCTAACGACGCACCCTGACGCACCCTAACGACGCACCCTGACACACCCTAACAACGCACCCTGACGACACAACGCACCCTGACGAACCCTAACGACGCACCCTGACGCACCCTAACGACGCACCCTGACGCACCCTAACGACGCACCCTGACGAACCCTAACGACGCACCCTAACGACAGGACGCACCCTGACGCACCCTAATGACGCACCCTGACGCACCCTAACAACGCACCCTAACGACAGGACGCACCCTGACGCACCCTAACGACGCACCCTGACACACCCTAACAACGCACCCTAACGACAGGACGCACCCTGACGAACCCTAACGACGCACCCTAACGACAGGACGCACCCTGACGAACCCTAACGACGCACCCTAACGACAGGACGCACCCTGACGCACCCTAATGACGCACCCTGACGCACCCTAACAACGCACCCTAACGACAGGACGCACCCTGACGCACCCTAACGACGCACCCTGACGCACCCTAACGACGCACTCTGACGAACCCTAACGACGCACCCTAACGACAGGACGCACACTGACGCACCCTAACGACGCACCCTGATGCACCCTAACAACGCACCCTAACGACAGGACGCACCCTGATGCACCCTGACGCACCCTGACGCACCCTAACAACGCACCCTAACGACACAACGCACCCTGACGCACCCTAACGACGCACCCTGACGCACCCTAACGACGCACCCTGACGCACCCTAACGACGCACCCTGACGAACCCTAACAACGCACCCTGACGACACAACGCACCCTGACGAACCCTAACGACGCACCCTGACGCACCCTAACGACGCACCCTGACGCACCCTAACGACGCACCCTGACGCACCCTAACGACGCGCCCTGACACACCCTAACAACGCACCCTGACGACACAACGCACCCTGACGAACCCTAACGACGCACCCTGACGCACCCTAACGACGCACCCTGACGCACCCTAACGACGCACCCTGACGAACCCTAACGACGCACCCTAACGACAGGACGCACCCTGACGCACCCTAACGACGCACCCTGCACCCTAACAACGCACCCTAACGACGCACCCTGACGCACCCTAACGACGCACCCTGATGACACAACGCACCCTGACGAACCCTAACGACGCACCCTGACGCACCCTAACGACGCACCCTGACGCACCCTAACGACGCACTCTGACGAACCCTAACGACGCACCCTAACGACAGGACGCACCCTGACGCACCCTAACGACGCACCCTGACGCACCCTAACAACGCACCCTAACGACAGGACGCACCCTGACGCACCCTGACGCACCCTAACGACGCACCCTGACGAACCCTAACGACGCACCCTGACGAACCTTAACGACGCACCCTGACGCACCCTAACGACGCAACCTGACTCACCCTAACAACGCACCCTGACGACACAACGCACCCTGACGAACCCTAACGACGCACCCTGACGAACCCTAACGACGCACCCTGACGCACCCTAACGACGCACCCTGACGCACCCTAACAACGCACCCTGACGACACAACGCACCCTGACGAACCCTACCGACGCACCCTGACGAACCCTAACGACGCACCCTGACGCACCCTAACGACGCACCCTGACGACACAATGCACCCTGACGAACCCTAACGACGCACCCTGACGAACCCTAACGACGCACCCTATCGCACCCTAACGACGCACCCTGACACACCCTAACGACGCACCCTGACGCACCCTAACAACGCACCCTGACGACACAACGCACCCTGACGAACCCTAACGACGCACCCTGACGAACCCTAACGACGCACCCTGACGCACCCTAACGACGCACCCTGACGCACGACACAACGCACCCTGACGAACCCTAACGACGCACCCTGACGAACCCTAACGACGCACCCTGACGCACCCTAATGACGCACCCTGACGCACCCTAACGACGCACCTTGACGACACAACGCACCCTGACGAACCCTAACGACGCACCCTGACGCACCCTAACGACGCACCCTGACGCACCCTAACGACGCACCCTGACGAACCCTAACGACGCACCCTGACGAACCCTAACGACGCACCCTAACGACGCACCCTATCGCACCCTAACGACGCACCCTGACACACCCTAACGACGCACCCTGACGCACCCTAACAACGCACCCTGACGACACAACGCACCCTGACGAACCCTAACGACGCACCCTATCGCACCCTAACGACTCACCCTGACACACCCTAACGACGCACCCTGACGACAAAACGCACCCTGACGAACCCTAACGACGCACCCTGACGCACCCTAACGACGCACCCTGACGCACCCTAACAACGCACCCTGACGACACAACGCACCCTGACGAACCCTAACGACGCACCCTATCGCACCCTAACGACGCACCCTGACACACCCTAACGACGCACCCTGACGAACCCTAACAACGCACCCTGACGACACAACGCACCCTGACGAACCCTAACGACGCACCCTGACGCACCCTAACGACGCACCCTGACGCACCCTAACAACGCACCCTGACGACACAACGCACCCTGACGAACCCTAACGACGCACCCTATCGCACCCTAACGACGCACCCTGACACACCCTAACGACGCACCCTGACACACCCTAACAACGCACCCTGACGACACAACGCACCCTGACGAACCCTAACGACGCACCCTGACGCACCATAACGACGCACCCTGACACACCCTAACGACGCACCCTGACGCACCCTAACAACGCACCATGACGACACAACGCACCCTGACGAACCCTAACGACGCACCCTATCGCACCCTAACGGCGCACCCTGACACACCCTAACGACGCACCCTGACGACACAACGCACCCTGACGACCCCTAACGACGCACCCTATCGCACCCTAACGACGCACCTGACACACCCTAACGACGCACCCTGACGCACCCTAACAACGCACCCTGACGACACAACGCACCCTGACGAACCCTAACGACGCACCCTGACGAACCCTAACGACGCACCCTGACACACCCTAACGACGCACCCTGACACACCCTAACAACGCACCCTGACGACACAACGCACCCTGACGAACCCTAACGACGCACCCTGACGCACCATAACGACGCACCCTGACACACCCTAACGACGCACCCTGACGCACCCTAACAACGCACCATGACGACACAACGCACCCTGACGAACCCTAACGACGCACCCTATCGCACCCTAACGGCGCACCCTGACACACCCTAACGACGCACCCTGACGACACAACGCACCCTGACGACCCCTAACGACGCACCCTATCGCACCCTAACGACGCACCTGACACACCCTAACGACGCACCCTGACGCACCCTAACAACGCACCCTGACGACACAACGCACCCTGACGAACCCTAACGACGCACCCTGACGAACCCTAACGACGCATCCTGACGCACCCTAACGACGCACCCTGACGCACCCTAACAACGCACCCTGACGACACAACGCACCCTGACGAACCCTAACGACGCACCCTGACGCACCCTAACGACGCACCCTGACGCACCCTAACGACGCACCCTGACGAACCCTAACGACGCACCCTGACGAACCTTAACGACGCACCCTGACGCACCCTAACGACATACCCTGACGCACCCTAACAACGCACCCTGACGACACAACGCACCCTGCCGCACCCTAACGACGCACCCTGACGCACCCTAACGACGCACCCTGACGACCCAACGCACCCTGACGAACCCTAACGACGCACCCTATCGCACCCTAACGACGCACCCTGACACACCCTAACGACTCACCCTGACGCACCCTAACAACGCACCCTGACGACACAACGCACCCTGACGAACCCTAACGACGCACCCTGACGAACCCTAACGACGCATCCTGACGCACCCTAACGACGCACCCTGACGCACCCTAACAACGCACCCTGACGACACAACGCACCCTGACGAACCCTAACGACGCACCCTGACGAACCCTAACGACGCACCCTGACGCACCCTAATGACGCACCCTGACGCACCCTAACGACGCACCCTGACGACACAACGCACCCTGACGAACCCTAACGACGCACCCTATCGCACCCTAACGACGCACCCTGACACACCCTAATGACGCACCCTGACGACACAACGCACCCTGACGAACCCTAACGACGCACCCTATCGCACCCTAACGACGCACCCTGACACACCCTAACGACGCACCCTGACGTACCCTAACAACGCACCCTGACGACACGACGCACCCTGACGAACCCTAACGACGCACCCTGAGGCACCCTAACGACGCACCCTGACACACCCTAACAACGCACCCTGACGACACAACGCACCCTGACGAACCCTAACGACGCACCCTATCGCACCCTAACGACGCACCCTGAAACACCCTAACTACGCACCCTGACGCACCCTAACAACGCACCCTGACGACACAACGCACCCTGACGAACCCTAACGACGCACCCTGACGCACCCTAACAACGCACCCTGACGACACAACGCACCCTGACGAACCCTAACGACGCACCCTGACGAACCCTAACGACGCACCCTGACGCACCCTAATGACGCACCCTGACGCACCCTAACGACGCACCTTGACGACACAACGCACCCTGACGAACCCTAATGACGCACCCTGACGCACCCTAACGACGCACCCTGACGAACCCTAACGACGCACCCTGACGAACCCTAACGACGCACCCTGACGAACCCTAACGACGCACCCTAACGACGCACCCTATCGCACCCTAACGACGCACCCTGACACACCCTAACGACGCACCCTGACGCACCCTAACAACGCACCCTGACGACACAACGCACCCTGACGAACCCTAACGACGCACCCTATCGCACCCTAACGACTCACCCTGACACACCCTAACGACGCACCCTGACGACAAAACGCACCCTGACGAACCCTAACGACGCACCCTGACGCACCCTAACGACGCACCCTGACGCACCCTAACAACGCACCCTGACGACACAACGCACCCTGACGAACCCTAACGACGCACCCTATCGCACCCTAACGACGCACCCTGACACACCCTAACGACGCACCCTGACGAACCCTAACAACGCACCCTGACGACACAACGCACCCTGACGAACCCTAACGACGCACCCTGACGCACCCTAACGACGCACCCTGACGCACCCTAACAACGCACCCTGACGACACAACGCACCCTGACGAACCCTAACGACGCACCCTATCGCACCCTAACGACGCACCCTGACACACCCTAACGACGCACCCTGACACACCCTAACAACGCACCCTGACGACACAACGCACCCTGACGAACCCTAACGACGCACCCTGACGCACCATAACGACGCACCCTGACACACCCTAACGACGCACCCTGACGCACCCTAACAACGCACCATGACGACACAACGCACCCTGACGAACCCTAACGACGCACCCTATCGCACCCTAACGGCGCACCCTGACACACCCTAACGACGCACCCTGACGACACAACGCACCCTGACGACCCCTAACGACGCACCCTATCGCACCCTAACGACGCACCTGACACACCCTAACGACGCACCCTGACGCACCCTAACAACGCACCCTGACGACACAACGCACCCTGACGAACCCTAACGACGCACCCTGACGAACCCTAACGACGCACCCTGACACACCCTAACGACGCACCCTGACACACCCTAACAACGCACCCTGACGACACAACGCACCCTGACGAACCCTAACGACGCACCCTGACGCACCATAACGACGCACCCTGACACACCCTAACGACGCACCCTGACGCACCCTAACAACGCACCATGACGACACAACGCACCCTGACGAACCCTAACGACGCACCCTATCGCACCCTAACGGCGCACCCTGACACACCCTAACGACGCACCCTGACGACACAACGCACCCTGACGACCCCTAACGACGCACCCTATCGCACCCTAACGACGCACCTGACACACCCTAACGACGCACCCTGACGCACCCTAACAACGCACCCTGACGACACAACGCACCCTGACGAACCCTAACGACGCACCCTGACGAACCCTAACGACGCATCCTGACGCACCCTAACGACGCACCCTGACGCACCCTAACAACGCACCCTGACGACACAACGCACCCTGACGAACCCTAACGACGCACCCTGACGCACCCTAACGACGCACCCTGACGCACCCTAACGACGCACCCTGACGAACCCTAACGACGCACCCTGACGAACCTTAACGACGCACCCTGACGCACCCTAACGACATACCCTGACGCACCCTAACAACGCACCCTGACGACACAACGCACCCTGCCGCACCCTAACGACGCACCCTGACGCACCCTAACGACGCACCCTGACGACCCAACGCACCCTGACGAACCCTAACGACGCACCCTATCGCACCCTAACGACGCACCCTGACACACCCTAACGACTCACCCTGACGCACCCTAACAACGCACCCTGACGACACAACGCACCCTGACGAACCCTAACGACGCACCCTGACGAACCCTAACGACGCATCCTGACGCACCCTAACGACGCACCCTGACGCACCCTAACAACGCACCCTGACGACACAACGCACCCTGACGAACCCTAACGACGCACCCTGACGAACCCTAACGACGCACCCTGACGCACCCTAATGACGCACCCTGACGCACCCTAACGACGCACCCTGACGACACAACGCACCCTGACGAACCCTAACGACGCACCCTATCGCACCCTAACGACGCACCCTGACACACCCTAATGACGCACCCTGACGACACAACGCACCCTGACGAACCCTAACGACGCACCCTATCGCACCCTAACGACGCACCCTGACACACCCTAACGACGCACCCTGACGTACCCTAACAACGCACCCTGACGACACGACGCACCCTGACGAACCCTAACGACGCACCCTGAGGCACCCTAACGACGCACCCTGACACACCCTAACAACGCACCCTGACGACACAACGCACCCTGACGAACCCTAACGACGCACCCTATCGCACCCTAACGACGCACCCTGACACACCCTAACTACGCACCCTGACGCACCCTAACAACGCACCCTGACGACACAACGCACCCTGACGAACCCTAACGACGCACCCTGACGCACCCTAACAACGCACCCTGACGACACAACGCACCCTGACGCACCCTGACGCACCCTAACGACGCACCCTGACGCACCCTAATGACGCACCCTGACGCACCCTAACGACGCACCCTGACGACACAACGCACCCTGACGAACCCTAATGACGCACCCTGACGCACCCTAACGACGCACCCTGACGAACCCTAACGACGCACCCTGACGAACCCTAACGACGCACCCTGACGAACCCTAACGACGCACCCTAACGACGCACCCTATCGCACCCTAACGACGCACCCTGACACACCCTAACGACGCACCCTGACGCACCCTAACAACGCACCCTGACGACACAACGCACCCTGACGAACCCTAACGACGCACCCTATCGCACCCTAACGACTCACCCTGACACACCCTAACGACGCACCCTGACGACAAAACGCACCCTGACGAACCCTAACGACGCACCCTGACGCACCCTAACGACGCACCCTGACGCACCCTAACAACGCACCCTGACGACACAACGCACCCTGACGAACCCTAACGACGCACCCTATCGCACCCTAACGACGCACCCTGACACACCCTAACGACGCACCCTGACGAACCCTAACAACGCACCCTGACGACACAACGCACCCTGACGAACCCTAACGACGCACCCTGACGAACCCTAACGACGCATCCTGACGCACCCTAACGACGCACCCTGACGCACCCTAACAACGCACCCTGACGACACAACGCACCCTGACGAACCCTAACGACGCACCCTGACGCACCCTAACGACGCACCCTGACGCACCCTAACGACGCACCCTGACGAACCCTAACGACGCACCCTGACGAACCTTAACGACGCACCCTGACGCACCCTAACGACATACCCTGACGCACCCTAACAACGCACCCTGACGACACAACGCACCCTGCCGCACCCTAACGACGCACCCTGACGCACCCTAACGACGCACCCTGACGACCCAACGCACCCTGACGAACCCTAACGACGCACCCTATCGCACCCTAACGACGCACCCTGACACACCCTAACGACTCACCCTGACGCACCCTAACAACGCACCCTGACGACACAACGCACCCTGACGAACCCTAACGACGCACCCTGACGAACCCTAACGACGCATCCTGACGCACCCTAACGACGCACCCTGACGCACCCTAACAACGCACCCTGACGACACAACGCACCCTGACGAACCCTAACGACGCACCCTGACGAACCCTAACGACGCACCCTGACGCACCCTAATGACGCACCCTGACGCACCCTAACGACGCACCCTGACGACACAACGCACCCTGACGAACCCTAACGACGCACCCTATCGCACCCTAACGACGCACCCTGACACACCCTAATGACGCACCCTGACGACACAACGCACCCTGACGAACCCTAACGACGCACCCTATCGCACCCTAACGACGCACCCTGACACACCCTAACGACGCACCCTGACGTACCCTAACAACGCACCCTGACGACACGACGCACCCTGACGAACCCTAACGACGCACCCTGAGGCACCCTAACGACGCACCCTGACGCACCCTAACGACGCACCCTGACGACACAACGCACTGACACCCTATCGCACCCTAACGACGCACCCTGAAACACCCTAACGACGCACCCTGACGCACCCTAACAACGCACCCTAACGACACAACGCACCCTGACGAACCCTAACGACGCACCCTGACGCACCCTAATGACGCACCCTAACAACGCACCCTAACGACAGGACGCACCCTGACGCACCCTAACGACGCACCATGACGCACCCTAACAAATCACCCTAACGACAGGACGCACCCTGACGCACCCTAACGACGCAACCTGACGCACCCTAACAACGCACCCTAACGACACAACGCACCCTGGCGAACCCTAACGACGCACCCTGACGAACCCTAACGACGCATCCTGACGCACCCTAACAACGCACCCTGACGACACAACGCACCCTGACGAACCCTAACGACGCACCCTGACGAACCCTAACGACGCACCCTGACGCACCCTAATGACACACCCTGACGAACCCTAACGACGCACCCTATCGCACCCTAACGGCGCACCCTGACACACCCTAACGACGCACCCTGACGACACAACGCACCCTGACGACCCCTAACGACGCACCCTATCGCACCCTAACGACGCACCTGACACACCCTAACGACGCACCCTGACGCACCCTAACAACGCACCCTGACGACACAACGCACCCTGACGAACCCTAACGACGCACCCTGACGAACCCTAACGACGCATCCTGACGCACCCTAACGACGCACCCTGACGCACCCTAACAACGCACCCTGACGACACAACGCACCCTGACGAACCCTAACGACGCACCCTGACGCACCCTAACGACGCACCCTGACGCACCCTAACGACGCACCCTGACGAACCCTAACGACGCACCCTGACGAACCTTAACGACGCACCCTGACGCACCCTAACGACATACCCTGACGCACCCTAACAACGCACCCTGACGACACAACGCACCCTGCCGCACCCTAACGACGCACCCTGACGCACCCTAACGACGCACCCTGACGACCCAACGCACCCTGACGAACCCTAACGACGCACCCTATCGCACCCTAACGACGCACCCTGACACACCCTAACGACTCACCCTGACGCACCCTAACAACGCACCCTGACGACACAACGCACCCTGACGAACCCTAACGACGCACCCTGACGAACCCTAACGACGCATCCTGACGCACCCTAACGACGCACCCTGACGCACCCTAACAACGCACCCTGACGACACAACGCACCCTGACGAACCCTAACGACGCACCCTGACGAACCCTAACGACGCACCCTGACGCACCCTAATGACGCACCCTGACGCACCCTAACGACGCACCCTGACGACACAACGCACCCTGACGAACCCTAACGACGCACCCTATCGCACCCTAACGACGCACCCTGACACACCCTAATGACGCACCCTGACGACACAACGCACCCTGACGAACCCTAACGACGCACCCTATCGCACCCTAACGACGCACCCTGACACACCCTAACGACGCACCCTGACGTACCCTAACAACGCACCCTGACGACACGACGCACCCTGACGAACCCTAACGACGCACCCTGAGGCACCCTAACGACGCACCCTGACACACCCTAACAACGCACCCTGACGACACAACGCACCCTGACGAACCCTAACGACGCACCCTATCGCACCCTAACGACGCACCCTGAAACACCCTAACTACGCACCCTGACGCACCCTAACAACGCACCCTGACGACACAACGCACCCTGACGAACCCTAACGACGCACCCTGACGCACCCTAACAACGCACCCTGACGACACAACGCACCCTGACGAACCCTAACGACGCACCCTGACGAACCCTAACGACGCACCCTGACGCACCCTAATGACGCACCCTGACGCACCCTAACGACGCACCTTGACGACACAACGCACCCTGACGAACCCTAATGACGCACCCTGACGCACCCTAACGACGCACCCTGACGAACCCTAACGACGCACCCTGACGAACCCTAACGACGCACCCTGACGAACCCTAACGACGCACCCTAACGACGCACCCTATCGCACCCTAACGACGCACCCTGACACACCCTAACGACGCACCCTGACGCACCCTAACAACGCACCCTGACGACACAACGCACCCTGACGAACCCTAACGACGCACCCTATCGCACCCTAACGACTCACCCTGACACACCCTAACGACGCACCCTGACGACAAAACGCACCCTGACGAACCCTAACGACGCACCCTGACGCACCCTAACGACGCACCCTGACGCACCCTAACAACGCACCCTGACGACACAACGCACCCTGACGAACCCTAACGACGCACCCTATCGCACCCTAACGACGCACCCTGACACACCCTAACGACGCACCCTGACGAACCCTAACAACGCACCCTGACGACACAACGCACCCTGACGAACCCTAACGACGCACCCTGACGAACCCTAACGACGCATCCTGACGCACCCTAACGACGCACCCTGACGCACCCTAACAACGCACCCTGACGACACAACGCACCCTGACGAACCCTAACGACGCACCCTGACGCACCCTAACGACGCACCCTGACGCACCCTAACGACGCACCCTGACGAACCCTAACGACGCACCCTGACGAACCTTAACGACGCACCCTGACGCACCCTAACGACATACCCTGACGCACCCTAACAACGCACCCTGACGACACAACGCACCCTGCCGCACCCTAACGACGCACCCTGACGCACCCTAACGACGCACCCTGACGACCCAACGCACCCTGACGAACCCTAACGACGCACCCTATCGCACCCTAACGACGCACCCTGACACACCCTAACGACTCACCCTGACGCACCCTAACAACGCACCCTGACGACACAACGCACCCTGACGAACCCTAACGACGCACCCTGACGAACCCTAACGACGCATCCTGACGCACCCTAACGACGCACCCTGACGCACCCTAACAACGCACCCTGACGACACAACGCACCCTGACGAACCCTAACGACGCACCCTGACGAACCCTAACGACGCACCCTGACGCACCCTAATGACGCACCCTGACGCACCCTAACGACGCACCCTGACGACACAACGCACCCTGACGAACCCTAACGACGCACCCTATCGCACCCTAACGACGCACCCTGACACACCCTAATGACGCACCCTGACGACACAACGCACCCTGACGAACCCTAACGACGCACCCTATCGCACCCTAACGACGCACCCTGACACACCCTAACGACGCACCCTGACGTACCCTAACAACGCACCCTGACGACACGACGCACCCTGACGAACCCTAACGACGCACCCTGAGGCACCCTAACGACGCACCCTGACACACCCTAACAACGCACCCTGACGACACAACGCACCCTGACGAACCCTAACGACGCACCCTATCGCACCCTAACGACGCACCCTGAAACACCCTAACTACGCACCCTGACGCACCCTAACAACGCACCCTGACGACACAACGCACCCTGACGAACCCTAACGACGCACCCTGACGCACCCTAATGACGCACCCTAACAACGCACCCTAACGACAGGACGCACCCTGACGCACCCTAACGACGCACCATGACGCACCCTAACAAATCACCCTAACGACAGGACGCACCCTGACGCACCCTAACGACGCAACCTGACGCACCCTAACAACGCACCCTAACGACACAACGCACCCTGGCGAACCCTAACGACGCACCCTGACGAACCCTAACGACGCATCCTGACGCACCCTAACAACGCACCCTGACGACACAACGCACCCTGACGAACCCTAACGACGCACCCTGACGAACCCTAACGACGCACCCTGACGCACCCTAATGACACACCCTGACGCACCCTAACGACGCACCCTGACGACACAACGCACCCTGACGAACCCTAACGACGCACCCTATCGCACCCTAACGACGCACCTGACACACCCTAACGACGCACCCTGACGCACCCTAACAACGCACCCTGACGACACAACGCACCCTGACGATCCCTAACGACGCACCCTGACGAACCCTAACGACGCATCCTGACGCACCCTAACGACGCACCCTGACGCACCCTAACAACGCACCCTGACGACACAACGCACCCTGACGAACCCTAACGACGCACCCTGACGAACCCTAACGACGCACCCTGACGCACCCTAATGACGCACCCTGACGCACCCTAACGACGCACCTTGACGACACAACGCACCCTGACGAACCCTAACGACGCACCCTGACGAACCCTAACGACGCACCCTGACGCACCCTAATGACGCACCCTGACGCACCCTAACGACGCACCTTGACGACACAACGCACCCTGACGAACCCTAATGACGCACCCTGACGCACCCTAACGACGCACCCTGACGAACCCTAACGACGCACCCTGACGAACCCTAACGACGCACCCTGACGAACCCACGACGCACCCTAACGACGCACCCTATCGCACCCTAACGACGCACCCTGACACAACCTAACGACGCACCCTGACGCACCCTAACGACGCACCCTGACGACACAACGCACCCTGACGAACCCTAACGACGCACCCTATCGCACCCTAACGACGCACCCTGACACACCCTAACGACGCACCCTGACGACACAACGCACCCTGACGAACCCTAACGACGCACCCTGACGCACCCTAACGACGCACCCTGACGCACCCTAACAACGCACCCTGACGACACAACGCACCCTGACGAACCCTAACGACGCACCCTATCGCACCCTAACGACGCACCCTGACACACCCTAACGACGCACCCTGACACACCCTAACAACGCACCCTGACGACACAACGCACCCTGACGAACCCTAACGACGCACCCTGACGCACCCTAACGACGCACCCTGACGCACCCTAACGACGCACCCTGACGAACCCTAACGACGCACCCTAACGACAGGACGCACCCTGACGCACCCTAACGACGCACCCTGACGCACCCTGACGCACCCTGACGCACCCTAACGACGCACCCTGACGAACCTTAACGGCGCACCCTGACGCACCCTAACGACGCAACCTGACTCACCCTAACAACGCACCCTGACGACACAACGCACCCTGACGAACCCTAACGACGCACCCTATCGCACCCTAACGACGCACACTGACACACCTTAACAACGCACCCTGACGACACAACGCACCCTGACGAACCCTAACGACGCACCCTGACGCACCCTAACGACGCACCCTGACGCACCCTAACGACGCACCCTGACGAACCCTAACGACGCACCCTGACGAACCTTAACGACGCACCCTGACGCACCCTAACGACGCACCCTGACGCACCCTAACAACGCACCCTGACGACACAACGCACCCTGCCGCACCCTAACGACGCACCCTGACGCACCCTAACGACGCACCCTGACGACCCAACGCACCCTGACACCCTGACGAACCCTAACGACGCACCCTGACACACCCTAACGACTCACCCTGACGCACCCTAACAACGCACCCTGACGACACAACGCACCCTGACGAACCCTAACGACGCACCCTGACGAACCCTAACGACGCACCCTGACGCACCCTAACGACGCACCCTGACGTACCCTAACGACGCACCCTGACGACACAACGCACCCTGACGAACCCTAACGACGCACCCTATCGCACCCTAACGACGCACCCTGACACACCCTAACGACGCACCCTGACACACCCTAACAACGCACCCTGACGACACAACGCACCCTGACGAACCCTAACGACGCACCCTGACGCACCCTAACGACGCACCCTGACGCACCCTAACGACGCACCCTGACGAACCCTAACGACGCACCCTAACGACAGGACGCACCCTGACGCACCCTAACGACGCACCCTGACGCACCCTGACGCACCCTGACGCACCCTAACGACGCACCCTGACGAACCCTAACGACGCACCCTGACGAACCTTAACGGCGCACCCTGACGCACCCTAACGACGCAACCTGACTCACCCTAACAACGCACCCTGACGACACAACGCACCCTGACGAACCCTAACGACGCACCCTATCGCACCCTAACGACGCACCCTGACACACCTTAACAACGCACCCTGACGACACAACGCACCCTGACGAACCCTAACGACGCACCCTGACGCACCCTAACGACGCACCCTGACGCACCCTAACGACGCACCCTGACGAACCCTAACGACGCACCCTGACGAACCTTAACGACGCACCCTGACGCACCCTAACGACGCACCCTGACGCACCCTAACAACGCACCCTGACGACACAACGCACCCTGCCGCACCCTAACGACGCACCCTGACGCACCCTAACGACGCACCCTGACGACCCAACGCACCCTGACGAACCCTAACGACGCACCCTGACGCACCCTAACGACGCACCCTGACACACCCTAACGACTCACCCTGACGCACCCTAACAACGCACCCTGACGACACAACGCACCCTGACGAACCCTAACGACGCACCCTGACGAACCCTAACGACGCACCCTGACGCACCCTAACGGCGCACCCTGACGCACCCTAACAACGCACCCTGACGACACAACGCACCCTGGCGAACCCTAACGACGCACCCTGACGAACCCTAACGACGCACCCTGACGCACCCTAATGACGCACCCTGACGCACCCTAACAACGCACCCTGACGACACAACGCACCCTGACGAACCCTAACGACGCACCCTGACGAACCCTAACGACGCACCCTGACGCACCCTAACGACGCACCCTGACGCACCCTAACAACGCACCCTGACGACACAACGCACCCTGACGAACCCTAACGACGCACCCTGACGAACCCTAACGACGCACCCTAACGCACCCTAACGACGCACCCTGACGCACCCTAACGACGCACCCTGACGACACAACGCACCCTGACGAACCCTAACGACGCACCCTATCGCACCCTAACAAAGCACCCTGACACACCCTAATGACGCACCCTGACGACACAACGCACCCTGACGAACCCTAACGACGCACCCTATCGCACCCTAACGACGCACCCTGACACACCCTAACGACGCACCCTGACGCACCCTAACAACGCACCCTGACGACACGACGCACCCTGACGAACCCTAACGACGCACCCTGAGGCACCCTAACGACGCACCCTGACGCACCCTAACGACACAACGCACCCTGACGAACCCTAACGACGCACCCTATCGCACCCTAACGACGCACCCTGAAACACCCTAACTACGCACCCTGACGCACCCTAACAACGCACCCTGACGACACAACGCACCCTGACGAACCCTAACGACGCACCCTGACGCACCCTAATGACGCACCCTAACAACGCACCCTAACGACAGGACGCACCCTGACGCACCCTAACGACGCAACCTGACGCACCCTAACAACGCACCCTAACGACACAACGCACCCTGGCGAACCCTAACGACGCACCCTGACGAACCCTAACGACGCATCCTGACGCACCCTAACAACGCACCCTGACGACACAACGCACCCTGACGAACCCTAACGACGCACCCTGACGAACCCTAACGACGCACCCTGACGCACCCTAATGACACACCCTGACGGACCCTAACGACGCACCCTGACGACACAACGCACCCTGACGAACCCTAACGACGCACCCTATCGCACCCTAACGACGCACCTGACACACCCTAACGACGCACCCTGACGCACCCTAACGACGCACCCTGACACACCCTAACGACGCACCCTGACGCACCCTAACAACGCACCCTGACGACACGACGCACCCTGACGAACCCTAACGACGCACCCTGAGGCACCCTAACGACGCACCCTGACACACCCTAACAACGCACCCTGACGACACAACGCACCCTGACGAACCCTAACGACGCACCCTATCGCACCCTAACGACGCACCCTGAAACTGTTATGCTGGTGAATGAGGACCCAAAAGCGACGTAATAGTAACAGAGTCTTTATTCCAGTATTAAACAAATAATGATTCTCCTGGATATTATCAATGGTCAATCCAAAACAGGAACTGAAATCCTCTCGTCAATAGAGAGGAACGACTGGAGACGCGACCACAGACTGCAGGTCGCTTCAGGAAGGCACTGGCCGTAGCTGACATAGACACCTGCTCACACGCAGCATCTGAAGAAGGCAAAGAACACGACAGGGCGGAAACAAGGACACAGGAACAGCAAACATCAAACAAGAATCCGACCAGGCAGAAGCGGAAAACAGAGGGAGAAATAGGGACTCTAATCAGAGGGCAAAATAGGGGACAGGTGAGAAAGAGTAAATGAGGTCGTTAGGAGAATGAGAAACAGCTGGGAGCAGGAACGGAACGATAGAGAGAGAGAGCGGGAGAGGGAGAGAGGGAGGAGGAGAGAGAGAGAGAGAAAGAGGGAAAGAACCTAATAAGACCAGCAGAGGGAAGCACAGGGACAAGACATGAAGATCAAAGACAAAACATGACAGTACCCCCCCACTCACCGAGCGCCTCCTGGCGCACTCGAGGAGGAACCCTGGCGGCAACGAAGGAAATCATCAATCAACGAACGGTCCAGCACGTCCCGAGATGGAACCCAACTCCTCTCCTCAGGACCGTAACCCTCCCAATCCACTAAGTACTGGTGACCACGTCCCCGAGAACGCATGTCCATGATCCTTCGTACCTTGTAAATAGGAGCGCCCTCGACAAGGACGGGGGGGGGGAGGGAAGACGAACGGGGGCGCGAAGAAAAGGCTTGACACAAGAGACATGGAAGACAGGGTGGACGCGACGAAGATGTCGCGGAAGAAGCAGTCGCACAGCGACAGGATTGACGACCTGAGAGACACGGAACGGACCAATGAACCGCGGAGTCAACTTGCGAGAAGCTGTCGTAAGGGGAAGGTTACGAGTGGAAAGCCACACTCTCTGACCGCGACAATACCTAGGACTCCTAATCCTACGTTTATTGGCGGCTCTCACAGTCTGCGCCCTGTAACGGCAAAGTGCAGACCTGACCCTCCTCCAGGTGCGCTCACAACGTTGGACAAAAGCCTGAGCGGAGGGAACGCTGGACTCGGCGAGCTGGGACGAGAACAGAGGAGGCTGGTACCCAAGACTACTCTGAAACGGAGATAGCCCGGTAGCAGACGAAGGAAGCGAGTTGTGAGCGTACTCAGCCCAGGGGAGCTGTTCTGCCCAAGACGCAGGGTTTCGAAACGAAAGGCTGCGTAATATGCGACCAATCGACTGATTGGCCCTTTCTGCTTGACCGTTAGACTGGGGATGAAACCCGGAAGAGAGACTGACAGAAGCACCAATCAAACGACAGAACTCCCTCCAAAACTGTGACGTGAATTGCGGACCTCTGTCTGAAACGGCGTCTAACGGGAGGCCATGAATTCTGAACACATTCTCAATGATGATTTGTGCCGTCTCCTTAGCGGAAGGAAGCTTAGCGAGGGGAATGAAATGTGCCGCCTTAGAGAACCTATCGATAACCGTAAGAATCACAGTCTTCCCCGCAGACGAAGGCAGACCGGTAATAAAGTCTAAGGCGATGTGAGACCATGGTCGAGAAGGAATGGGAAGCGGTCTGAGACGACCGGCAGGAGGAGAGTTACCTGACTTAGTCTGCGCGCAGTCCGAACAAGCAGCCACGAAACGGCGCGTGTCCCGCTCCTGAGTAGGCCACCAAAACCGCTGGCGAATAGAAGCAAGCGTACCCCGAACGCCGGGATGGCCAGCTAACTTGGCAGAGTGAGCCCACTGAAGAACAGCCAGACGAGTAGAGACAGGAACGAACAGAAGGTTACTAGGACAAGCGCGCGGCGACGCAGTGTGAGTGAGTGCTTGCTTTACCTGTCTCTCAATTCCCCAGACAGTCAACCCGACAACACGCCCTTCAGGGAGAATCCCCTCGGGGTCGGTAGAAGCCACAGAAGAACTAAAGAGACGGGATAAGGCATCAGGCTTGGTGTTCTTATTTCCCGGACGATAGGAAATCACGAACTCGAAACGAGCGAAAAACAACGCCCAACGAGCCTGACGTGCATTAAGTCGTTTGGCAGAACGGATGTACTCAAGGTTCTTATGGTCAGTCCAAACGACAAAAGGAACGGTCGCCCCCTCCAACCACTGTCGCCATTCGCCTATGGCTAAGCGGATGGCGAGCAGTTCGCGGTTACCCACATCATAGTTGCGTTCCGATGGCGAAAGGCGATGAGAAAAGTAAGCGCAAGGATGGACCTTATCGTCAGACTGGAAGCGCTGAGACAGAATGGCTCCCACGCCCACCTCTGAAGCGTCAACCTCGACAATGAATTGTTTAGTGACGTCAGGAGTAACAAGGATAGGGGCGGATGTAAAACGCTTCTTGAGGAGATCAAAAGCTCCCTGGGCGGAACCGGACCACTTAAAGCAAGTCTTGACAGAAGTCAGAGCTGTGAGAGGGGCAGCCACTTGACCGAAATTACGAATGAAACGCCGATAGAAATTAGCGAAACCGAGAAAGCGCTGCAACTCGACACGTGACTTAGGAACGGGCCAATCGCTGACAGCCTGGACCTTAGCGGGATCCATCTGAATGCCTTCAGCGGAAATAACAGAACCGAGAAATGTGACAGAGGAGACATGAAAGGCGCACTTCTCAGCCTTCACGTAGAGACAATTCTCTAAAAGGCGCTGGAGTACACGTCGAACGTGCTGAACATGAATCTCGAGTGACGGTGAAAAAATCAGGATATCGTCAAGGTAAACGAAAACAAAAATGTTCAGCATGTCTCTCAGTACATCATTAACTAATGCCTGAAAGACAGCTGGAGCATTAGCGAGACCGAACGGCAGAACCCGGTATTCAAAATGCCCTAACGGAGTGTTAAACGCCGTTTTCCACTCGTCCCCCTCTCTGATGCGTACGAGATGGTAAGCGTTACGAAGGTCCAACTTAGTAAAGAACCTGGCTCCCTGCAAAATCTCGAAGGCTGACGACATAAGGGGAAGCGGATAACGATTCTTAACCGTTATGTCATTCAGCCCTCGATAATCCACGCAGGGGCGCAGAGTACCGTCCTTCTTCTTAACAAAGAAAAATCCCGCTCCGGCGGGAGAGGAAGAAGGCACCACGGTACCGGCGTTGAGAGAAACAGACAGATAATCCTCGAGAGCCTTACGTTCGGGAGCCGACAGAGAGTATAGTCTACCCCGAGGGGGAGTGGTCCCCGGAAGGAGATCAATACAACAATCATACGACCGGTGAGGAGGAAGGGAGCTGGCTCTGGACCGACTGAAGACCGTGCGCAGATCATGATATTCCTCCGGCACTCCTGTCAAATCACCAGGTTCCTCCTGAGTAGAGGGGACAGAAGACACAGGAGGGATAGCAGACATTAAACACTTCACATGACAAGAAACGTTCCAGGATAGGATAGAATTACAAGACCAATCAATAGAAGGATTATGACATACTAGCCAGGGATGACCCAAAACAACAGGTGTAAAAGGTGAACGAAAAATCAAAAAGGAAATGGTCTCATTTCGGCACCTCCGTACCTTCAGGCTCTGATCAGGCCCTACACCCAAACAAGGGCACTGCGTTCATCCACCTCTGGCCTGCTCGCCTCCCTACCTCTGAGGAAGTACAGTTCCCGCTCAGCCCAGTCAAAACTGTTCGCTGCTCTGGCACCCCAATGGTGGAACAAACTCCCTCACGACGCCAGGTCAGCGGAGTCAATCACCACCTTCCGGAGACACCTGAAACCCCACCTCTTTAAGGAATACCTAGGATAGGATAAAGTAATCCTTCTAACCCCCCCCCCCCTTAAAAGAGTTAGATGCACTATTGTAAAGTGGTTGTTCCACTGGATATCATAAGGTGAATGCACCAATTTGTAAGTCGCTCTGGATAAGAGCGTCTGCTAAATGACTTAAATGTAAATGTAAAATGTCTCACTGTGGTTACCAGATACTGTGAGGGTTAAAGGTAGTGTCTCACATCTGATACTGGGGAGAAGACTACCATCTAAGGCGAACATGGGCGTGGGCTTCCCTAACTGTCTGAGAGGAATGTCATGTTTCCGAGCCCATGCTTCGTCCATAAAACAACCCTCAGCCCCAGAGTCTATCAAGGCACTGCAGGAAGCAGCTGAACCGGTCCAGCGTAGATGGACCGACAAGGTAGTACAGGATCTTGATGGAGAGACCTGAGTAGTAGCGCTCACCAGTAGCCCTCCGCTTACTGATGAGCTCTGGCTTTTACTGGACATGACATGACAAAATGTCCAGCAGAACCGCAATAGAGGCAAAGGCGGTTGGTGATTCTCCGTTCCCTCTCCTTAGTCGAGATGCGAATACCTCCCAGCTGCATGGGCTCAGTCTCTGAGCCGGTGGGAGGAGATGGTTGAGATGCGGAGAGGGGAAACACCGTTAACGCGAGCTCTCTTCCACGAGCTCGGTGACGAAGATCTACCCGTCGTTCTATGCGGATGGCGAGTGCAATCAAAGAGTCCACGCTGGAAGGAACCTCCCGGGAGAGAATCTCATCCTTAACCTCAGCGTGAAGTCCCTCCAGAAAACGAGCGAGCAACGCCGGCTCGTTCCAGTCACTGGAGGCAGCAAGAGTGCGAAACTCTATAGAGTAATCCGTTATGGATCGATCACCTTGACATAGGGAAGCCAGGGCCCTGGAAGCCTCCTTCCCAAAAACTGAACGATCAAAGACCCGTATCATCTCCTCTTTAAAGTTCTGATAATCGTTAGAACACTCAGCCCTTGCCTCCCAGATAGCTGTGCCCCACTCCCGAGCCCGACCAGTAAGGAGTGATATGACGTAAGCGATCCGAGCTCTCTCTCTTGAGTACGTGTTGGGCTGGAGAGAGAACACAATATCACACTGGGTGAGAAAGGAGCGACACTCAGTGGGCTGCCCAGAGTAACATGGTGGGTTATTAACCCTAGGTTCCGGAGACTCGGAAGACCAGGAAGTAGCTGGTGGCACGAGATGAAGACTCTGAAACTGTCCAGAGAGATCGGAGACCTGAGCGGCCAGGGTCTCAACGGCATGACGAGCAGCAAACAATTCCTGCTCGTGTCTGCCGAGCATTGCTCCCTGGAACTCGACGGCAGTGTTGAGAGAATCCATAGTCGCTGGGTCCATCTTGGTCGGATTCTTCTGTTATGCTGGTGAATGAGGACCCAAAAGCGACGTAATAGTAACAGAGTCTTTATTCCAGTATTAAACAAATAATGATTCTCCTGGATATTATCAATGGTCAATCCAAAACAGGAACTGAAATCCTCTCGTCAATAGAGAGGAACGACTGGAGACGCGACCACAGACTGCAGGTCGCTTCAGGAAGGCACTGGCCGTAGCTGACATAGACACCTGCTCACACGCAGCATCTGAAGAAGGCAAAGAACACGACAGGGCGGAAACAAGGACACAGGAACAGCAAACATCAAACAAGAATCCGACCAGGCAGAAGCGGAAAACAGAGGGAGAAATAGGGACTCTAATCAGAGGGCAAAATAGGGGACAGGTGAGAAAGAGTAAATGAGGTCGTTAGGAGAATGAGAAACAGCTGGGAGCAGGAACGGAACGATAGAGAGAGAGAGCGGGAGAGGGAGAGAGGGAGGAGGAGAGAGAGAGAGAGAAAGAGGGAAAGAACCTAATAAGACCAGCAGAGGGAAGCACAGGGACAAGACATGAAGATCAAAGACAAAACATGACAGAAACACCCTAACTACGCACCCTGACGCACCCTAACAACGCACCCTGACGACACAACGCACCCTGACGAACCCTAACGACGCACCCTGACGCACCCTAATGACGCACCCTAACAAATCACCCTAACGACAGGACGCACCCTGACGCACCCTAACGACGCAACCTGACGCACCCTAACAACGCACCCTAACGACACAACGCACCCTGGCGAACCCTAACGACGCACCCTGACGAACCCTAACGACGCATCCTGACGCACCCTAACAACGCACCCTGACGACACAACGCACCCTGACGATCCCTAACGACGCACCCTGACGCACCCTAACGACGCATCCTGACGCACCCTAACGACGCACCCTGACGCACCCTAACAACGCACCCTGACGACACAACGCACCCTGACGAACCCTAACGACGCACCCTGACGAACCCTAACGACGCACCCTGACGCACCCTAATGACGCACCCTGACGCACCCTAACGACGCACCTTGACGACACAACGCACCCTGACGAACCCTAACGACGCACCCTGACGAACCCTAACGACGCACCCTGACGCACCCTAATGACGCACCCTGACGCACCCTAACGACGCACCTTGACGACACAACGCACCCTGACGAACCCTAATGACGCACCCTGACGCACCCTAACGACGCACCCTGACGAACCCTAACGACGCACCCTGACGAACCCTAACGACGCACCCTGACGAACCCTAACGACGCACCCTAACGACGCACCCTATCGCACCCTAACGACGCACCCTGACACACCCTAACGACGCACCCTGACGCACCCTAACGACGCACCCTGACGACACAACGCACCCTGACGAACCCTAACGACGCACCCTAACGACAGGACGCACCCTGACGCACCCTAACGACGCACCCTGACGCACCCTGACGCACCCTGACGCACCCTAACGACGCACCCTGACGAACCCTAACGACGCACCCAGACGAACCTTAACGGCGCACCCTGACGCACCCTAACGACGCAACCTGACTCACCCTAACAACGCACCCTGACGACACAACGCACCCTGACGAACCCTAACGACGCACCCTATCGCACCCTAACGACGCACCCTGACACACCTTAACAACGCACCCTGACGACACAACGCACCCTGACGAACCCTAACGACGCACCCTGACGCACCCTAACGACGCACCCTGACGCACCCTAACGACGCACCCTGACGAACCCTAACGACGCACCCTGACGAACCTTAACGACGCACCCTGACGCACCCTAACGACGCACCCTGACGCACCCTAACAACGCACCCTGACGACACAACGCACCCTGCCGCACCCTAACGACGCACCCTGACGCACCCTAACGACGCACCCTGACGACCCAACGCACCCTGACGAACCCTAACGACGCACACTATCGCACCCTAACGACGCACCCTGACACACCCTAACGACTCACCCTGACGCACCCTAACAACGCACCCTGACGACACAACGCACCCTGACGAACCCTAACGACGCACCCTGACGAACCCTAACGACGCACCCTGACGCACCCTAATGACGCACCCTGACGCACCCTAACGACGCACCTTGACGACACAACGCACCCTGACGAACCCTAACGACGCACCCTGACGAACCCTAACGACGCACCCTGACGCACCCTAATGACGCACCCTGACGCACCCTAACGACGCACCCTGACGACACAACGCACCCTGACGAACCCTAACGACGCACCCTATCGCACCCTAACGACGCACCCTGACACACCCTAACGACGCACCCTGACACACCCTAACAACGCACCCTGACGACACAACGCACCCTGACGAACCCTAACGACGCACCCTGACGCACCCTAACGACGCACCCTGACGCACCCTAACGACGCACCCTGACGAACCCTAACGACGCACCCTAACGACAGGACGCACCCTGACGCACCCTAACGACGCACCCTGACGCACCCTGACGCACCCTGACGCACCCTAACGACGCACCCTGACGAACCCTAACGACGCACCCTGACTCACCTTAACGGCGCACCCTGACGCACCCTAACGACGCAACCTGACTCACCCTAACAACGCACCCTGACGACACAACGCACCCTGACGAACCCTAACGACGCACCCTATCGCACCCTAACGACGCACCCTGACACACCTTAACAACGCACCCTGACGACACAACGCACCCTGACGAACCCTAACGACGCACCCTGACGCACCCTAACGACGCACCCTGACGCACCCTTACGACGCACCCTGACGAACCCTAACGACGCACCCTGACGAACCTTAACGACGCACCCTGACGCACCCTAACGACGCACCCTGACGCACCCTAACAACGCACCCTGACGACACAACGCACCCTGCCGCACCCTAACGACGCACCCTGACGCACCCTAACGACGCACCCTGACGACCCAACGCACCCTGACGCACCCTAACGACGCACCCTATCGCACCCTAACGACGCACCCTGACACACCCTAACGACGCACCCTGACGCACCCTAACAACGCACCCTGACGACACAACGCACCCTGACGAACCCTAACGACGCACCCTGACGAACACTAACGACGCATCCTGACGCACCCTAACGACGCACCCTGACGCACCCTAACAACGCACCCTGACGACACAACGCACCCTGACGAACCCTAACGACGCACCCTGACGAACCCTAACGACGCACCCTGACGCACCCTAATGACGCACCCTGACGCACCCTAACGACGCACCCTGACGACACAACGCACCCTGACGAACCATAACGACGCACCCTATCGCACCCTAACAACGCACCCTGACACACCCTAACGACGCACCCTGACGAACCCTAACGACGCACCCTGACGAACCTTAACGACGCACCCTGACACACCCTAACGACGCACCCTGACGCACCCTAACAACGCACCCTGACGACACGACGCACCCTGACGAACCCTAACGACGCACCCTGACGCACCCTAACGACGCACCCTGACACACCCTAACAACGCACCCTGACGACACAACGCACCCTGACGAACCCTAACGACGCACCCTATCGCACCCTAACGACGCACCCTGAAACACCCTAACTACGCACCCTGACGCACCCTAACAACGCACCCTGACGACACAACGCACCCTGACGAACCCTAACGACGCACCCTGACGCACCCTAATGACGCACCCTAACAAATCACCCTAACGACAGGACGCACCCTGACGCACCCTAACGACGCAACCTGACGCACCCTAACAACGCACCCTAACGACACAACGCACCCTGGCGAACCCTAACGACGCACCCTGACGAACCCTAACGACGCATCCTGACGCACCCTAACAACGCACCCTGACGACACAACGCACCCTGACGATCCCTAACGACGCACCCTGACGCACCCTAACGACGCATCCTGACGCACCCTAACGACGCACCCTGACGCACCCTAACAACGCACCCTGACGACACAACGCACCCTGACGAACCCTAACGACGCACCCTGACGAACCCTAACGACGCACCCTGACGCACCCTAATGACGCACCCTGACGCACCCTAACGACGCACCTTGACGACACAACGCACCCTGACGAACCCTAACGACGCACCCTGACGAACCCTAACGACGCACCCTGACGCACCCTAATGACGCACCCTGACGCACCCTAACGACGCACCTTGACGACACAACGCACCCTGACGAACCCTAATGACGCACCCTGACGCACCCTAACGACGCACCCTGACGAACCCTAACGACGCACCCTGACGAACCCTAACGACGCACCCTGACGAACCCTAACGACGCACCCTAACGACGCACCCTATCGCACCCTAACGACGCACCCTGACACACCCTAACGACGCACCCTGACGCACCCTAACGATGCACCCTGACGACACAACGCACCCTGACGAACCCTAACGACGCACCCTAACGACAGGACGCACCCTGACGCACCCTAACGACGCACCCTGACGCACCCTGACGCACCCTGACGCACCCTAACGACGCACCCTGACGAACCCTAACGACGCACCCTGACGAACCTTAACGGCGCACCCTGACGCACCCTAACGACGCAACCTGACTCACCCTAACAACGCACCCTGACGACACAACGCACCCTGACGAACCCTAACGACGCACCCTATCGCACCCTAACGACGCACCCTGACACACCTTAACAACGCACCCTGACGACACAACGCACCCTGACGAACCCTAACGACGCACCCTGACGCACCCTAACGACGCACCCTGACGCACCCTAACGACGCACCCTGACGAACCCTAACGACGCACCCTGACGAACCTTAACGACGCACCCTGACGCACCCTAACGACGCACCCTGACGCACCCTAACAACGCACCCTGACGACACAACGCACCCTGCCGCACCCTAACGACGCACCCTGACGCACCCTAACGACGCACCCTGACGACCCAACGCACCCTGACGAACCCTAACGACGCACACTATCGCACCCTAACGACGCACCCTGACACACCCTAACGACTCACCCTGACGCACCCTAACAACGCACCCTGACGACACAACGCACCCTGACGAACCCTAACGACGCACCCTGACGAACCCTAACGACGCACCCTGACGCACCCTAATGACGCACCCTGACGCACCCTAACGACGCACCTTGACGACACAACGCACCCTGACGAACCCTAACGACGCACCCTGACGAACCCTAACGACGCACCCTGACGCACCCTAATGACGCACCCTGACGCACCCTAACGACGCACCCTGACGACACAACGCACCCTGACGAACCCTAACGACGCACCCTATCGCACCCTAACGACGCACCCTGACACACCCTAACGACGCACCCTGACACACCCTAACAACGCACCCTGACGACACAACGCACCCTGACGAACCCTAACGACGCACCCTGACGCACCCTAACGACGCACCCTGACGCACCCTAACGACGCACCCTGACGAACCCTAACGACGCACCCTAACGACAGGACGCACCCTGACGCACCCTAACGACGCACCCTGACGCACCCTGACGCACCCTGACGCACCCTAACGACGCACCCTGACGAACCCTAACGACGCACCCTGACTCACCTTAACGGCGCACCCTGACGCACCCTAACGACGCAACCTGACTCACCCTAACAACGCACCCTGACGACACAACGCACCCTGACGAACCCTAACGACGCACCCTATCGCACCCTAACGACGCACCCTGACACACCTTAACAACGCACCCTGACGACACAACGCACCCTGACGAACCCTAACGACGCACCCTGACGCACCCTAACGACGCACCCTGACGCACCCTTACGACGCACCCTGACGAACCCTAACGACGCACCCTGACGAACCTTAACGACGCACCCTGACGCACCCTAACGACGCACCCTGACGCACCCTAACAACGCACCCTGACGACACAACGCACCCTGCCGCACCCTAACGACGCACCCTGACGCACCCTAACGACGCACCCTGACGACCCAACGCACCCTGACGAACCCTAACGACGCACCCTATCGCACCCTAACGACGCACCCTGACACACCCTAACGACTCACCCTGACGCACCCTAACAACGCACCCTGACGACACAACGCACCCTGACGAACCCTAACGACGCACCCTGACGAACCCTAACGACGCATCCTGACGCACCCTAACGACGCACCCTGACGCACCCTAACAACGCACCCTGACGACACAACGCACCCTGACGAACCCTAACGACGCACCCTGACGAACCCTAACGACGCACCCTGACGCACCCTAATGACGCACCCTGACGCACCCTAACGACGCACCCTGACGACACAACGCACCCTGACGAACCATAACGACGCACCCTATCGCACCCTAACAACGCACCCTGACACACCCTAATGACGCACCCTGACGACACAACGCACCCTGACGAACCCTAACGACGCACCCTATCGCACCTTAACGACGCACCCTGACACACCCTAACGACGCACCCTGACGCACCCTAACAACGCACCCTGACGACACGACGCACCCTGACGAACCCTAACGACGCACCCTGAGGCACCCTAACGACGCACCCTGACACACCCTAACAACGCACCCTGACGACACAACGCACCCTGACGAACCCTAACGACGCACCCTATCGCACCCTAACGACGCACCCTGAAACACCCTAACTACGCACCCTGACGCACCCTAACAACGCACCCTGACGACACAACGCACCCTGACGAACCCTAACGACGCACCCTGACGCACCCTAATGACGCACCCTAACAAATCACCCTAACGACAGGACGCACCCTGACGCACCCTAACGACGCAACCTGACGCACCCTAACAACGCACCCTAACGACACAACGCACCCTGGCGAACCCTAACGACGCACCCTGACGAACCCTAACGACGCATCCTGACGCACCCTAACAACGCACCCTGACGACACAACGCACCCTGACGAACCCTAACGACGCACCCTATCGCACCCTAACGACGCACCCTGACACACCTTAACAACGCACCCTGACGACACAACGCACCCTGACGAACCCTAACGACGCACCCTGACGCACCCTAACGACGCACCCTGACGCACCCTAACGACGCACCCTGACGAACCCTAACGACGCACCCTGACGAACCTTAACGACGCACCCTGACGCACCCTAACGACGCACCCTGACGCACCCTAACAACGCACCCTGACGACACAACGCACCCTGCCGCACCCTAACGACGCACCCTGACGCACCCTAACGACGCACCCTGACGACCCAACGCACCCTGACGAACCCTAACGACGCACACTATCGCACCCTAACGACGCACCCTGACACACCCTAACGACTCACCCTGACGCACCCTAACAACGCACCCTGACGACACAACGCACCCTGACGAACCCTAACGACGCACCCTGACGAACCCTAACGACGCACCCTGACGCACCCTAATGACGCACCCTGACGCACCCTAACGACGCACCTTGACGACACAACGCACCCTGACGAACCCTAACGACGCACCCTGACGAACCCTAACGACGCACCCTGACGCACCCTAATGACGCACCCTGACGCACCCTAACGACGCACCCTGACGACACAACGCACCCTGACGAACCCTAACGACGCACCCTATCGCACCCTAACGACGCACCCTGACACACCCTAACGACGCACCCTGACACACCCTAACAACGCACCCTGACGACACAACGCACCCTGACGAACCCTAACGACGCACCCTGACGCACCCTAACGACGCACCCTGACGCACCCTAACGACGCACCCTGACGAACCCTAACGACGCACCCTAACGACAGGACGCACCCTGACGCACCCTAACGACGCACCCTGACGCACCCTGACGCACCCTGACGCACCCTAACGACGCACCCTGACGAACCCTAACGACGCACCCTGACTCACCTTAACGGCGCACCCTGACGCACCCTAACGACGCAACCTGACTCACCCTAACAACGCACCCTGACGACACAACGCACCCTGACGAACCCTAACGACGCACCCTATCGCACCCTAACGACGCACCCTGACACACCTTAACAACGCACCCTGACGACACAACGCACCCTGACGAACCCTAACGACGCACCCTGACGCACCCTAACGACGCACCCTGACGCACCCTAACGACGCACCCTGACGAACCCTAACGACGCACCCTGACGAACCTTAACGACGCACCCTGACGCACCCTAACGACGCACCCTGACGCACCCTAACAACGCACCCTGACGACACAACGCACCCTGCCGCACCCTAACGACGCACCCTGACGCACCCTAACGACGCACCCTGACGACCCAACGCACCCTGACGAACCCTAACGACGCACCCTATCGCACCCTAACGACGCACCCTGACACACCCTAACGACTCACCCTGACGCACCCTAACAACGCACCCTGACGACACAACGCACCCTGACGAACCCTAACAACGCACCCTGACGAACCCTAACGACGCATCCTGACGCACCCTAACGACGCACCCTGACGCACCCTAACAACGCACCCTGACGACACAACGCACCCTGACGAACCCTAACGACGCACCCTGACGAACCCTAACGACGCACCCTGACGCACCCTAATGACGCACCCTGACGCACCCTAACGACGCACCCTGACGACACATCGCACCCTGACGAACCCTAACGACGCACCCTATCGCACCCTAACGACGCACCCTGACACACCCTAACGACGCACCCTGACGCACCCTAACAACGCACCCTGACGACACGACGCACCCTGACGAACCCTAACGACGCACCCTGAGGCACCCTAACGACGCACCCTGACACACCCTAACAACGCACCCTGACGACACAACGCACCCTGACGAACCCTAACGACGCACCCTATCGCACCCTAACGACGCACCCTGAAACACCCTAACTACGCACCCTGACGCACCCTAACAACGCACCCTGACGACACAACGCACCCTGACGAACCCTAACGACGCACCCTGACGCACCCTAATGACGCACCCTAACAAATCACCCTAACGACAGGACGCACCCTGACGCACCCTAACGACGCAACCTGACGCACCCTAACAACGCACCCTAACGACACAACGCACCCTGGCGAACCCTAACGACGCACCCTGACGAACCCTAACGACGCATCCTGACGCACCCTAACAACGCACCCTGACGACACAACGCACCCTGACGAACCCTAACGACGCACCCTGACGAACCCTAACGACGCACCCTGACGCACCCTAATGACACACCCTGACGCACCCTAACGACGCACCCTGACGACACAACGCACCCTGACGAACCCTAACGACGCACCCTATCGCACCCTAACGACGCACCTGACACACCCTAACGACGCACCCTGACGCACCCTAACGACGCACCCTGACACACCCTAACGACGCACCCTGACGCACCCTAACAACGCACCCTGACGACACGACGCACCCTGACGAACCCTAACGACGCACCCTGAGGCACCCTAACGACGCACCCTGACACACCCTAACAACGCACCCTGACGACACAACGCACCCTGACGAACCCTAACGACGCACCCTATCGCACCCTAACGACGCACCCTGAAACACCCTAACTACGCACCCTGACGCACCCTAACAACGCACCCTGACGACACAACGCACCCTGACGAACCCTAACGACGCACCCTGACGCACCCTAATGACGCACCCTAACAACGCACCCTAACGACAGGACGCACCCTGACGCACCCTAACGACGCAACCTGACGCACCCTAACAACGCACCCTAACGACACAACGCACCCTGACGAACCCTAACGACGCACCCTGACGCACCCTAATGACGCACCCTAACAAATCACCCTAACGACAGGACGCACCCTGACGCACCCTAACGACGCAACCTGACGCACCCTAACAACGCACCCTAACGACACAACGCACCCTGACGAACCCTAACGACGCACCCTGACGCACCCTAACGACGCACCTTGACGCACCCTAACGACGCACCCTGACGAACCCTAACGACGCACCCTGACGCACCCTAACGACGCACCCTGACGAACCCTAACGACGCACCCTGACGAACCCTAACGACGCACCCTGACGAACCCTAACGACGCACCCTAACGACGCACCCTATCGCACCCTAACGACGCACCCTGACACACCCTAACGACGCACCCTGACGCACCCTAACGACGCACCCTGACGACACAACGCACCCTGACGAACCCTAACGACGCACCCTAACGACAGGACGCACCCTGACGCACCCTAACGACGCACCCTGACGCACCCTGACGCACCCTGACGCACCCTAACGACGCACCCTGACGAACCCTAACGACGCACCCTGACGAACCTTAACGGCGCACCCTGACGCACCCTAACGACGCAACCTGACTCACCCTAACAACGCACCCTGACGACACAACGCACCCTGACGAACCCTAACGACGCACCCTATCGCACCCTAACGACGCACCCTGACACACCTTAACAACGCACCCTGACGACACAACGCACCCTGACGAACCCTAACGACGCACCCTGACGCACCCTAACGACGCACCCTGACGCACCCTAACGACGCACCCTGACGAACCCTAACGACGCACCCTGACGAACCTTAACGACGCACCCTGACGCACCCTAACGACGCACCCTGACGCACCCTAACAACGCACCCTGACGACACAACGCACCCTGCCGCACCCTAACGACGCACCCTGACGCACCCTAACGACGCACCCTGACGACCCAACGCACCCTGACGAACCCTAACGACGCACACTATCGCACCCTAACGACGCACCCTGACACACCCTAACGACTCACCCTGACGCACCCTAACAACGCACCCTGACGACACAACGCACCCTGACGAACCCTAACGACGCACCCTGACGAACCCTAACGACGCACCCTGACGCACCCTAATGACGCACCCTGACGCACCCTAACGACGCACCTTGACGACACAACGCACCCTGACGAACCCTAACGACGCACCCTGACGAACCCTAACGACGCACCCTGACGCACCCTAATGACGCACCCTGACGCACCCTAACGACGCACCCTGACGACACAACGCACCCTGACGAACCCTAACGACGCACCCTATCGCACCCTAACGACGCACCCTGACACACCCTAACGACGCACCCTGACACACCCTAACAACGCACCCTGACGACACAACGCACCCTGACGAACCCTAACGACGCACCCTGACGCACCCTAACGACGCACCCTGACGCACCCTAACGACGCACCCTGACGAACCCTAACGACGCACCCTAACGACAGGACGCACCCTGACGCACCCTAACGACGCACCCTGACGCACCCTGACGCACCCTGACGCACCCTAACGACGCACCCTGACGAACCCTAACGACGCACCCTGACTCACCTTAACGGCGCACCCTGACGCACCCTAACGACGCAACCTGACTCACCCTAACAACGCACCCTGACGACACAACGCACCCTGACGAACCCTAACGACGCACCCTATCGCACCCTAACGACGCACCCTGACACACCTTAACAACGCACCCTGACGACACAACGCACCCTGACGAACCCTAACGACGCACCCTGACGCACCCTAACGACGCACCCTGACGCACCCTTACGACGCACCCTGACGAACCCTAACGACGCACCCTGACGAACCTTAACGACGCACCCTGACGCACCCTAACGACGCACCCTGACGCACCCTAACAACGCACCCTGACGACACAACGCACCCTGCCGCACCCTAACGACGCACCCTGACGCACCCTAACGACGCACCCTGACGACCCAACGCACCCTGACGAACCCTAACGACGCACCCTATCGCACCCTAACGACGCACCCTGACACACCCTAACGACTCACCCTGACGCACCCTAACAACGCACCCTGACGACACAACGCACCCTGACGAACCCTAACGACGCACCCTGACGAACCCTAACGACGCATCCTGACGCACCCTAACGACGCACCCTGACGCACCCTAACAACGCACCCTGACGACACAACGCACCCTGACGAACCCTAACGACGCACCCTGACGAACCCTAACGACGCACCCTGACGCACCCTAATGACGCACCCTGACGCACCCTAACGACGCACCCTGACGACACAACGCACCCTGACGAACCATAACGACGCACCCTATCGCACCCTAACAACGCACCCTGACACACCCTAATGACGCACCCTGACGACACAACGCACCCTGACGAACCCTAACGACGCACCCTATCGCACCTTAACGACGCACCCTGACACACCCTAACGACGCACCCTGACGCACCCTAACAACGCACCCTGACGACACGACGCACCCTGACGAACCCTAACGACGCACCCTGAGGCACCCTAACGACGCACCCTGACACACCCTAACAACGCACCCTGACGACACAACGCACCCTGACGAACCCTAACGACGCACCCTATCGCACCCTAACGACGCACCCTGAAACACCCTAACTACGCACCCTGACGCACCCTAACAACGCACCCTGACGACACAACGCACCCTGACGAACCCTAACGACGCACCCTGACGCACCCTAATGACGCACCCTAACAAATCACCCTAACGACAGGACGCACCCTGACGCACCCTAACGACGCAACCTGACGCACCCTAACAACGCACCCTAACGACACAACGCACCCTGGCGAACCCTAACGACGCACCCTGACGAACCCTAACGACGCATCCTGACGCACCCTAACAACGCACCCTGACGACACAACGCACCCTGACGAACCCTAACGACGCACCCTATCGCACCCTAACGACGCACCCTGACACACCTTAACAACGCACCCTGACGACACAACGCACCCTGACGAACCCTAACGACGCACCCTGACGCACCCTAACGACGCACCCTGACGCACCCTAACGACGCACCCTGACGAACCCTAACGACGCACCCTGACGAACCTTAACGACGCACCCTGACGCACCCTAACGACGCACCCTGACGCACCCTAACAACGCACCCTGACGACACAACGCACCCTGCCGCACCCTAACGACGCACCCTGACGCACCCTAACGACGCACCCTGACGACCCAACGCACCCTGACGAACCCTAACGACGCACACTATCGCACCCTAACGACGCACCCTGACACACCCTAACGACTCACCCTGACGCACCCTAACAACGCACCCTGACGACACAACGCACCCTGACGAACCCTAACGACGCACCCTGACGAACCCTAACGACGCACCCTGACGCACCCTAATGACGCACCCTGACGCACCCTAACGACGCACCTTGACGACACAACGCACCCTGACGAACCCTAACGACGCACCCTGACGAACCCTAACGACGCACCCTGACGCACCCTAATGACGCACCCTGACGCACCCTAACGACGCACCCTGACGACACAACGCACCCTGACGAACCCTAACGACGCACCCTATCGCACCCTAACGACGCACCCTGACACACCCTAACGACGCACCCTGACACACCCTAACAACGCACCCTGACGACACAACGCACCCTGACGAACCCTAACGACGCACCCTGACGCACCCTAACGACGCACCCTGACGCACCCTAACGACGCACCCTGACGAACCCTAACGACGCACCCTAACGACAGGACGCACCCTGACGCACCCTAACGACGCACCCTGACGCACCCTGACGCACCCTGACGCACCCTAACGACGCACCCTGACGAACCCTAACGACGCACCCTGACTCACCTTAACGGCGCACCCTGACGCACCCTAACGACGCAACCTGACTCACCCTAACAACGCACCCTGACGACACAACGCACCCTGACGAACCCTAACGACGCACCCTATCGCACCCTAACGACGCACCCTGACACACCTTAACAACGCACCCTGACGACACAACGCACCCTGACGAACCCTAACGACGCACCCTGACGCACCCTAACGACGCACCCTGACGCACCCTAACGACGCACCCTGACGAACCCTAACGACGCACCCTGACGAACCTTAACGACGCACCCTGACGCACCCTAACGACGCACCCTGACGCACCCTAACAACGCACCCTGACGACACAACGCACCCTGCCGCACCCTAACGACGCACCCTGACGCACCCTAACGACGCACCCTGACGACCCAACGCACCCTGACGAACCCTAACGACGCACCCTATCGCACCCTAACGACGCACCCTGACACACCCTAACGACTCACCCTGACGCACCCTAACAACGCACCCTGACGACACAACGCACCCTGACGAACCCTAACAACGCACCCTGACGAACCCTAACGACGCATCCTGACGCACCCTAACGACGCACCCTGACGCACCCTAACAACGCACCCTGACGACACAACGCACCCTGACGAACCCTAACGACGCACCCTGACGAACCCTAACGACGCACCCTGACGCACCCTAATGACGCACCCTGACGCACCCTAACGACGCACCCTGACGACACATCGCACCCTGACGAACCCTAACGACGCACCCTATCGCACCCTAACGACGCACCCTGACACACCCTAACGACGCACCCTGACGCACCCTAACAACGCACCCTGACGACACGACGCACCCTGACGAACCCTAACGACGCACCCTGAGGCACCCTAACGACGCACCCTGACACACCCTAACAACGCACCCTGACGACACAACGCACCCTGACGAACCCTAACGACGCACCCTATCGCACCCTAACGACGCACCCTGAAACACCCTAACTACGCACCCTGACGCACCCTAACAACGCACCCTGACGACACAACGCACCCTGACGAACCCTAACGACGCACCCTGACGCACCCTAATGACGCACCCTAACAAATCACCCTAACGACAGGACGCACCCTGACGCACCCTAACGACGCAACCTGACGCACCCTAACAACGCACCCTAACGACACAACGCACCCTGGCGAACCCTAACGACGCACCCTGACGAACCCTAACGACGCATCCTGACGCACCCTAACAACGCACCCTGACGACACAACGCACCCTGACGAACCCTAACGACGCACCCTGACGAACCCTAACGACGCACCCTGACGCACCCTAATGACACACCCTGACGCACCCTAACGACGCACCCTGACGACACAACGCACCCTGACGAACCCTAACGACGCACCCTATCGCACCCTAACGACGCACCTGACACACCCTAACGACGCACCCTGACGCACCCTAACGACGCACCCTGACACACCCTAACGACGCACCCTGACGCACCCTAACAACGCACCCTGACGACACGACGCACCCTGACGAACCCTAACGACGCACCCTGAGGCACCCTAACGACGCACCCTGACACACCCTAACAACGCACCCTGACGACACAACGCACCCTGACGAACCCTAACGACGCACCCTATCGCACCCTAACGACGCACCCTGAAACACCCTAACTACGCACCCTGACGCACCCTAACAACGCACCCTGACGACACAACGCACCCTGACGAACCCTAACGACGCACCCTGACGCACCCTAATGACGCACCCTAACAAATCACCCTAACGACAGGACGCACCCTGACGCACCCTAACGACGCAACCTGACGCACCCTAACAACGCACCCTAACGACACAACGCACCCTGGCGAACCCTAACGACGCACCCTGACGAACCCTAACGACGCATCCTGACGCACCCTAACAACGCACCCTGACGACACAACGCACCCTGACGAACCCTAACGACGCACCCTGACGAACCCTAACGACGCACCCTGACGCACCCTAATGACACACCCTGACGCACCCTAACGACGCACCCTGACGACACAACGCACCCTGACGAACCCTAACGACGCACCCTATCGCACCCTAACGACGCACCTGACACACCCTAACGACGCACCCTGACGCACCCTAACAACGCACCCTGACGACACAACGCACCCTGACGATCCCTAACGACGCACCCTGACGAACCCTAACGACGCATCCTGACGCACCCTAACGACGCACCCTGACGCACCCTAACAACGCACCCTGACGAACCCTAACGACGCACCCTGACGCACCCTAATGACGCACCCTAACAAATCACCCTAACGACAGGACGCACCCTGACGCACCCTAACGACGCAACCTGACGCACCCTAACAACGCACCCTAACGACACAACGCACCCTGGCGAACCCTAACGACGCACCCTGACGAACCCTAACGACGCACCCTGACGAACCCTAACGACGCACCCTGACGCACCCTAACAACGCACCCTGACGACACAACGCACCCTGACGAACCCTAACGACGCACCCTGACGAACCCTAACGACGCACCCTGACGCACCCTAATGACACACCCTGACGCACCCTAACGACGCACCCTGACGACACAACGCACCCTGACGAACCCTAACGACGCACCCTATCGCACCCTAACGACGCACCTGACACACCCTAACGACGCACCCTGACGCACCCTAACAACGCACCCTGACGACACAACGCACCCTGACGAACCCTAACGACGCACCCTGATGCACCCTAATGACGCACCCTGACGCACCCTAACGACGCAACTTGACGACACAACGCACCCTGACGAACCCTAACGACGCACCCTGACGCACCCTAACGACGCACCCTGACGAACCCTAACGACGCACCCTGACGAACCCTAACGACGCACCCTGACGAACCCTAACGACGCACCCTAACGACGCACCCTATCGCACCCTAACGACGCACCCTGACGAACCCTAACGACGCAACCTATCGCACCCTAACGACGCACCCTAACGACGCACCCTATCGCACCCTAACGCACCCTAACGACGCACCCTGACACACCCTAACGACGCACCCTGACGCACCCTAACAACGCACCCTGACGACACAACGCAACCTGACGAACCCTAACGACGCACCCTGACGCACCCTAACGACGCACCCTGACGCACCCGAACGACGCACCCTGACGCACCCTAACGACGCACCCTGACACACCCTAACAACGCACCCTGACGACACAACGCACCCTGACGAACCCTAACGACGCACCCTGACGCACCCTAACGACGCACCCTGACGCACCCTAACGACGCACCCTGACGCACCCTAACGACGCACCCTAACGACAGGACGCACCCTGACGCACCCTAACAACGCACCCTAACGACAGGACGCACCCTGACGCACCCTAACGACGCACCCTGACACACCCTAACAACGCACCCTGACGACACAACGCACCCTGACGAACCCTAACGACGCACCCTGACGCACCCTAACGACGCACCCTGACGCACCCTAACGACGCACTCTGACGAACCCTAACGACGCACCCTAACGACAGGACGCACACTGACGCACCCTAACGACGCACCCTGATGCACCCTAACAACGCACCCTAACGACAGGACGCACCCTGATGCACCCTGACGCACCCTGACGCACCCTAACAACGCACCCTAACGACACAACGCACCCTGACGCACCCTAACGACGCACCCTGACGCACCCTAACGACGCACCCTGACGCACCCTAACGACGCACCCTGACGAACCCTAACAACGCACCCTGACAACACAACGCACCCTGACGAACCCTAACGACGCACCCTGACGCACCCTATCGACGCACCCTGACGCACCCTAACGACGCACCCTGACGCACCCTAACGACGCACCCTGACACACCCTAACAACGCACCCTGACGACACAACGCACCCTGACGAACCCTAACGACGCACCCTGACGCACCCTAACGACGCACCCTGACGCACCCTAACGACGCACCCTGACGAACCCTAACGACGCACCCTAACGACAGGACGCACCCTGACGCACCCTAACGACGCACCCTGACGCACCCTAACAACGCACCCTAACGACAGGACGCACCCTGACGCACCCTAACGACGCACCCTGATGACACAACGCACCCTGACGAACCCTAACGACGCACCCTGACGCACCCTAACGACGCACCCTGACGCACCCTAACGACGCACCCTGACGAACCCTAACGACGCACCCTAACGACAGGACGCACCCTGACGCACCCTAACGACGCACCCTGACGCACCCTAACAACGCACCCTAACGACAGGACGCACCCTGACGCACCCTGACGCACCCTAACGACGCACCCTGACGAACCCTAACGACGCACCCTGACGAACCTTAACGACGCACCCTGACGCACCCTAACGACGCAACCTGACTCACCCTAACAACGCACCCTGACGACACAACGCACCCTGACGAACCCTAACGACGCACCCTATCGCACCCTAACGACGCACCCTGACACACCTTAACAACGCACCCTGACGACACAACGCACCCTGACGAACCCTAACGACGCACCCTGACGCACCCTAACGACGCACCCTGACGCACCCTAACGACGCACCCTGACGAACCCTAACGACGCACCCTGACGAACCTTAACGACGCACCCTGACGCACCCTAACGACGCACCCTGACGCACCCTAACAACGCACCCTGACGACACAACGCACCCTGACGCACCCTAACGACGCACCCTGACGCACCATAACGACGCACCCTGACACACCCTAACGACCCTGACGCACCCTAACAACGCACCCTAACGACAGGATGGACCCTGACGCACCCTAACGACGCACCCTGACGACACAACGCACCCTGACGAACCCTAACGACGCACCCTGACGCACCCTAACGACGCACCCTGACGCACCCTAACGACGCACTCTGACGAACCCTAACGACGCACCCTAACGACAGGACGCACCCTGACGCACCCTAACGCACCCTAACGACTCACCCTGACGCACCCTAACAACGCACCCTAACGACAGGACGCACCCTGACGCACCCTGACGCACCCTGACGCACCCTAACGACGCACCCTGACGAACCCTAACGACGCACCCTGACGAACCTTAACGACGCACCCTGACGCACCCTAACGACGCAACCTGACTCACCCTAACAACGCACCCTGACGACACAACGCACCCTGACGAACCCTAACGACGCACCCTATCGCACCCTAACGACGCACCCTGACGCACCCTAACGACGCACCCTGACGAACCCTAACAACGCACCCTGAAGAACCTTAACGACGCACCCTGACGCACCCTAACGACGCACCCTGACGCACCCTAACAACGCACCCTGACAACACAACGCACCCTGCCGCACCCTAACGACGCACCCTGACGAACCTTAACGACGCACCCTGACGCACCCTAACAACGCACCCTGACAACACAACGCACCCTGCCGCACCCTAACGACGCACCCTGACGAACCTTAACGACGCACCCTGACGCACCCTAACGACGCACCCTGACGCACCCTAACAACGCACCCTGACAACACAACGCACCCTGCCGCACCCTAACGACGCACCCTGACGCACCATAACGACGCACCCTGACACACCCTAACGACGCACCCTGACGAACCCTAACAACGCACCCTGACGACACAACGCACCCTAACGACGCACCCTAACGACGCACCCTAACAACGCACCCTGACGACACAACGCACCCTGACGAACCCTAACGACGCACCCTAACGACGCAACCTATCGCACCCTAACGACGCACCCTAACGACGCACCCTATCGCACCCTAACGCACCCTAACGACGCACCCTGACACACCCTAACGACGCACCCTGACGCACCCTAACAACGCACCCTGACGACACAACGCACCCTGACGAACCCTAACGACGCACCCTGACGCACCCTAACGACGCACCCTGATGCACCCTAACGACGCACCCTGACACACCCTAACAACGCACCCTGACGACACAACGCACCCTGACGAACCCTAACGACGCACCCTGACGCACCCTAACGACGCACCCTGACGCACCCTAACGACGCACCCTGACGAACCCTAACGACGCACCCTAACGACAGGACGCACCCTGACGCACCCTAACGACGCACCCTGACGAACCCTAACGACGCACCCTGACGAACCTTAACGACGCACCCTGACGCACCCTAACGACGCAACCTGACTCACCCTAACAACGCACCCTGACGACACAACGCACCCTGACGAACCCTAACGACGCACCCTATCGCACCCTAACGACGCACCCTGACACACCTTAACAACGCACCCTGACGACACAACGCACCCTGACGAACCCTAACGACGCACCCTGACGCACCCTAACGACGCACCCTGACGCACCCTAACGACGCACCCTGACGAACCCTAACAACGCACCCTGACGAACCTTAACGACGCACCCTGATGCACCCTAACGACGCACCCTGACGCACCCTAACAACGCACCCTGACAACACAACGCACCCTGCCGCACCCTAACGACGCACCCTGACGAACCCTAACGACGCACCCTGACGCACCCTAACAACGCACCCTGACAACACAACGCACCCTGCCGCACCCTAACGACGCACCCTGACGAACCTTAACGACGCACCCTGACGCACCCTAACGACGCACCCTGACGCACCCTAACAACGCACCCTGACAACACAACGCACCCTGCCGCACCCTAACGACGCACCCTGACGCACCATAACGACGCACCCTGACACAACCCTAACGACGCACCCTGACGAACCCTAACAACGCACCCTGACGACACAACGCACCCTAACGACGCACCCTAACGACGCACCCTAACAACGCACCCTGACGACACAACGCACCCTGACGAACCCTAACGACGCACCCTAACGACGCAACCTTTCGCACCCTAACGACGCACCCTAACGACGCACCCTATCGCACCCTAACGCACCCTAACGACGCACCCTGACACACCCTAACGACGCACCCTGACGCACCCTAACAACGCACCCTGACGACACAACGCACCCTGACGAACCCTAACGACGCACCCTGACGCACCCTAACGACGCACCCTGATGCACCCTAACGACGCACCCTGACACACCCTAACAACGCACCCTGACGACACAACGCACCCTGACGAACCCTAACGACGCACCCTGACGCACCCTAACGACGCACCCTGACGCACCCTAACGACGCACCCTGACGAACCCTAACGACGCACCCTAACGACAGGACGCACCCTGACGCACCCTAACGACGCACCCTGACGCACCCTAACAACGCACCCTAACGACAGGACGCACCCTGACGCACCCTAACGACGCACCCTGACACACCCTAACAACGCACCCTGACGACACAACGCACCCTGACGAACCCTAACGACGCACCCTGACGCACCCTAACGACGCACCCTGACGCACCCTAACGACGCACTCTGACGAACCCTAACGACGCACTCTGACGCACCCTAACAACGCACACTAACGACAGGATGCACCCTGACGCACCCTGACTCACCCTGACGCACCCTGACGCACCCTAACAACGCACCCTAACGACACAACGCACCCTGATGCACCCTAACGACGCACCCTGACGCACCCTAACGACGCACCCTGACGCACCCTAACGACGCACCCTGACGAACCCTAACAACGCACCCTGACGACACAACGCACCCTGACGAACCCTAACGACGCACCCTGACGCACCCTAACGACGCACCCTGACGCACCCTAACGACGCACCCTGACGCACCCTAACGACGCACCCTGACACACCCTAACAACGCACCCTGACGACACAACGCACCCTGACGAACCCTAACGACGCGCCCTGACGCACCCTAACGACGCACCCTGACGCACCCTAACGACGCACCCTGACGAACCCTAACGACGCACCCTAACGACAGGACGCACCCTGACGCACCCTAACGACGCACCCTGACGACACAACGCACCCTGACGAACCCTAACGACGCACCCTGACGCACCCTAACGACGCACCCTGACGCACCTTAAAGACGCACTCTGACGAACCCTAACGACGCACCCTAACGACAGGACGCACCCTGACGCACCCTAACGACGCACCCTGACGCACCCTAACAACGCACCCTAACGACAGGACGCACCCTGACGCACCCTGACGCACCCTAACGACGCACCCTGACGAACCCTAACGACGCAACCTGACGAACCTTAACGACGCACCCTGACGCACCCTAACGACGCAACCTGACTCACCCTAACAACGCACCCTGACGACACAACGCACTCTGACGAACCCTAACGACGCACCCTATCGCACCCTAACGACGCACCCTGACACACCTTAACAACGCACCCTGACGACACAACGCACCCTGACGAACCCTAACGACGCACCCTGACGCACCCTAACGACGCACCCTGACACACCCTAACGACGCACCCTGACACACCCTAACAACGCACCCTGACGACACAACGCACCCTGACGAACCCTAACGACGCACCCTGACGCACCCTAACGACGCACCCTGACGCACCCTAACGACGCACCCTGACGCACCCTAACGACGCACCCTGACACACCCTAACAACGCACCCTGACGACACAACGCACCCTGACGCACCCTAACGACGCACCCGGACGCACCCTAACGACGCACCCTGACGAACCCTAACGACGCACCCTAACGACCCTAACGACGCACCCTGACGCACCCTAACGACGCTCCCTGACGCACCCTAACAACGCACCCTGACGACACAACGCACCCTGACGAACCCTAACGACGCACCCTGACGCACCCTAACGACGCACCCTGACGCACCCTAACGACGCACTCTGACGAACCCTAACGACGCACCCTAACGACAGGACGCACCCTGACGCACCCTAACGACGCACCCTGACGCACCCTAACAACGCACCCTATCGACAGGACGCACCCTGACGCACCCTAACGACGCACCCTGACGCACCCTAACGACGCACCCTGACGAACCCTAACGACGCACCCTGACGAACCTTAACGACGCACCCTGACGCACCCTAACGACGCAACCTGACTCACCCTAACAACGCACCCTGACGACACAACGCACCCTGACGAACCCTAACGACGCACCCTAACGACGCACCCTGACGAACCCTAACGACGCACCCTGACGAACCTTAACGACGCACCCTGACGCACCCTAACGACGCACCCTGACGCACCCTAACAACGCACCCTGACGACACAACGCACCCTACCCTAACGACGCACCCTGACGCACCATAACGACGCACCCTGACACACCCTAACGACGCACCCTGACACACCCTAACAACGCACCCTGACGACACAACGCACCCTGACGAACCCTAACGACGCACCCTGACGCACCCTAACGACGCACCCTGACGCACCCTAACGACGCACCCTGACGCACCCTATCGACGCACCCTGACGCACCCTGACGACACAACGCACCCTGACGCACCCTAACGACGCACCCGGACGCACCCTAACGACGCACCCTGACGAACCCTAACGACGCACCCTAACGACAGGACGCACCCTGACGCACCCTAACGACGCTCCCTGACGCACCCTAACAACGCACCCTAACGACAGGACGCACCCTGACGCACCCTAACGACGCACCCTGACGACACAACGCACCCTGACGAACCCTAACGACGCACCCTGACGCACCCTAACGACGCACCCTGACGCACCCTAACGACGCACCCTGACGAACCCTAACGACACACCCTAACGACAGGACGCACCCTGACGCACCCTAACGACGCACCCTGACGCACCCTAACAACGCACCCTATCGACAGGACGCACCCTGACGCACCATGACGCACCCTGACGCACCCTAACGACGCACCCTGACGAACCCTAACGACGCACCCTGACGAACCTTAACGACGCACCCTGACGCACCCTAACGACGCAACCTGACTCACCCTAACAACGCACCCTGACGACACAACGCACCCTGACGAACCCTAACGACGCACCCTGACGAACCCTAACGACGCACCCTGACGAACCCTAACGACGCACCCTGACGAACCTTAACGACGCACCCTGACGCACCTTAACGACGCACCCTGACGCACCCTAACAACGCACCCTGACGACACAACGCACCCTGCCGCACCCTAACGACGCACCCTGACGCACCATAACGACGCACCCTGACACACCCTAACGACGCACCCTGACGAACCCTAACAACGCACCCTGACGATACACAACGCACCCTAACGGCGCACCCTAATGACGCACCCTAACAACGCACCCTGACGACACAACGCACCCTGACGAACCCTAACGACGCACCCTAACGACGCAACCTATCGCACCCTAACGACGCACCCTAACGACGCACCCTATCGCACCCTAACGCACCCTAACGACGCACCCTGACACACCCTAACGACGCACCCTGACGCACCCTAACAACGCACCCTGACGACACAACGCACCCTGACGAACCCTAACGACGCACTCTGACGCACCCTAACGACGCACCCTGACGCACCCTAACGACGCACCCTGACGCACCCTAACGACGCACCCTGACACCACCCTAACAACGCACCCTGACGACACAACGCACCCTGACGAACCCTAACGACGCACCCTGACGCACCCTAACGACGCACCCTGACGAACCCTAACGATGCACCCTAACGACAGGACGCACCCTGACGCACCCTAACGACGCACCCTGACGCACCCTAACGACGCACCCTGACGCACCCTAACGACGCACCCTGACACACCCTAACAACGCACCCTGACGACACAACGCACCCTGACGAACCCTAACGACGCACCCTGACGCACCCTAACGACGCACCCTGACGAACCCTAACGACGCACCCTAACGACAGGACGCACCCTGACGCACCCTAACGACGCACCCTGACGCACCCTAACGACGCACCCTGACGCACCCTAACGACGCACTCTGACGAACCCTAACGACGCACCCTAACGACAGGACGCACCCTGACGCACCCTAACGACGCACCCTGACGCACCCTAACAACGCACCCTATCGACAGGACGCACCCTGACGCACCATGACGCACCCTGACGCACCCTAACGACGCACCCTGACGAACCCTAACGACGCACCCTGACGAACCTTAACGACGCACCCTGACGCACCCTAACGACGCAACCTGACTCACCCTAACAACGCACCCTGACGACACAACGCACCCTGACGAACCCTAACGACGCACCCTGACGAACCCTAACGACGCACCCTGACGAACCCTAACGACGCACCCTGACGAACCTTAACGACGCACCCTGACGCACCCTAACGACGCACCCTGACGCACCCTAACAACGCACCCTGACGACACAACGCACCCTGCCGCACCCTAACGACGCACCCTGACGCACCATAACGACGCACCCTGACACACCCTAACGACGCACCCTGACGAACCCTAACAACGCACCCTGACGACACAACGCACCCTAACGGCGCACCCTAATGACGCACTCTGACGAACCCTAACGACGCACCCTAACGACAGGACGCACCCTGACGCACCCTAACGACGCACCCTGACGCACCCTAACGACGCACCCTGACACACCCTAACAACGCACCCTGACGACACAACGCACCCTGACGAACCCTAACGACGCACCCTGACGCACCCTAACGACGCACCCTGACGCACCCTAACGACGCACCCTGACGCACCCTAACGACGCACCCTGACACACCCTAACAACGCACCCTGACGACACAACGCACCCTGACGCACCCTAACGACGCACCCGGACGCACCCTAACGACGCACCCTGACGAACCCTAACGACGCACCCTAACGACAGGACGCACCCTGACGCACCCTAACGACGCACCCTGACGCACCCTAACAACGCACCCTAACGACAGGACGCACCCTGACGCACCCTAACGACGCACCCTGACGACACAATGCACCCTGACGAACCCTAACGACGCACCCTGACGCACCCTAACGACGCACCCTGACGCACCCTAACGACGCACTCTGACGAACCCTAACGACGCACCCTAACGACAGGACGCACCCTGACGCACCCTAACGACGCACCCTGACGCACCCTAACAACGCACCCTATCGACAGGACGCACCCTGACGCACCATGACGCACCCTGACGCACCCTAACGACGCACCCTGACGAACCCTAACGACGCACCCTGACGAACCTTAACGACGCACCCTGACGCACCCTAACGACGCAACCTGACTCACCCTAACAACGCACCCTGACGACACAACGCACCCTGACGAACCCTAACGACGCACCCTATCGCACCCTAACGACGCACCCTGACACACCTTAACAACGCACCCTGACGACACAACGCACCCTGACGAACCCTAACGACGCACCCTGACGAACCCTAACGACGCACCCTGACTAACCCTAACGACGCACCCTGACGAACCTTAACGACGCACCCTGACGCACCCTAACGACGCACCCTGACGCACCCTAACAACGCACCCTGACGACACAACGCACCCTGCCGCACCCTAACGACGCACCCTGACGCACCATAACGACGCACCCTGACACACCCTAACGACGCACCCTGACGAACCCTAACAACGCACCCTGACGACACAACGCACCCTAACGGCGCACCCTAATGACGCACCCTAACAACGCACCCTGACGACACAACGCACCCTGACGAACCCTAACGACGCACCCTAACGACGCAACCTATCGCACCCTAACGACGCATCCTAACGACGCACCCTATCGCACCCTAACGCACCCTAACGACGCACCCTGACACACCCTAACGACGCACCCTGACGCACCCTAACAACGCACCCTGACGACACAACGCACCCTGACGAACCCTAACGACGCACTCTGACGCACCCTAACGACGCACCCTGACGCACCCTAACGACGCACCCTGACGCACCCTAACGACGCACCCTGACACCACCCTAACAACGCACCCTGACGACAGGACGCACCCTGACGCACCCTAACGACGCACCCTGACGCACCCTAACAACGCACCCTATCGACAGGACGCACCCTGACGCACCATGACGCACCCTGACGCACCCTAACGACGCACCCTGACGAACCCTAACGACGCACCCTGACGAACCTTAACGACGCACCCTGACGCACCCTAACGACGCAACCTGACTCACCCTAACAACGCACCCTGACGACACAACGCACCCTGACGAACCCTAACGACGCACCCTATCGCACCCTAACGACGCACCCTGACACACCTTAACAACGCACCCTGATGACACAACGCACCCTGACGAACCCTAACGACGCACCCTGACGAACCCTAACGACGCACCCTGACCCTAACGACGCACCCTGACGAACCTTAACTTCTTGCGACTACAGGGGGTGCTGTTTTCTCATTAGCATAATTGCATTACAGATTAAACGGCTTCCTACTAAATTCTTGCTCGTACAATATGCATATTATTACTATTATTGGATAGAAAACAGTCTCCAGTTTCTATAGGCGTTGGAATTTTGTCTCTGAGTGGAACAGAACAAATTCTAGAGCAATTTCCCTGACATGGAGTCAGATTTCACACATTTTGGCCCCTGATCTGGAGTCAGTTTAAAGGCCACTGTTATTGCTATGAGGATACGGACACTGCTTACGTCTTCCCCTGGATGTCAGTACGTGATGACGCTTTGAATGGTATCGATTGCGCAATCAGGGGCTGCATAAAAGAGCAAATACCGGAAGTAGCATCCCTTTGCTGCCTGCCTCTTGCGCACGGAGGACGTCGGACTCGCCTCCTTCCAAGCGTTTGTTTAGCCAGTAATATTTCTCCGGTCATGTTTTTACTCGTTAGAGGTGTTAAAAACATCATAAGGTAGTTAATTTAAACCGTTTTATAGCAATTTATATCCGTTTAGTGCGATTTTGACCCATTTATTTCTGACGCACTTTGAACAGCTGGGCACGTTTCCAGTTCATGCCGAACGCAGTGGGCATTTCCACATGGCAAGAGGACAGCTTTCGACCAAAAGACGATTAGACCCAAGAAAGGATTCTTTGCCCAAGATTCTGATGGAAGAACGGCTCACAGTAAGAACAATTTATGATGATAAATCGTGTTTCTGTCGATAAATGTTAAACGTTTATGTCGCCATCTTGTTTGCTATAGCTTCGCTTGGCGCAACCTGTATTGAAAAGTAAGGATAATTAAAAAAATGTAAATCAGCGATTGCATTAAGAACTAATTTGTCTTTCGATTCCTGTCAACCCTGTATTTTTTAGTCAAGTATATGATTAGCTTTCAATTAAACTAGATCACTCTGATAGATGACGTCAGACATATTGAGGCTTGATTTCCTAGTATTTTTATTGTGTAACCACGGTTTTGTATGGCTAAATATGCACCTTTTCGGACAAACTGTATATGTATGTTGTAAAATGATGTTACAGGAGTGTCATCGGAAGAATTCTGAGAAGGTTAGTGAAAAAATTAATATATTTTGGCGGTGATTACGTTATAGCGCTCTTTGGCTGGAATCGATGCTCTGGTAACGTTTGCACATGTGGTATGCTAACTTATCGATTTATTGTGTTTTCGCTGAAAAACGCTTAGAAAATCTGAAATATGGTCTGAAATCACAAGAACTGGGTCTTTCCATTGCTATGCTTTGTCTATTTTTATGAAATGTTTTATGATGAGTAAATTGGTCATACACGTTGCTCTATCTAGTAATTCTAGTCGATTTGTGATGGTCGGTGCAATTGTAAACTGTGATTTCTACCTGAAATATGCACTTTTTTCTAACAACACCTATCCTATACCATAAATATGTTATCAGACTGTCATCTGAAGAGGTTTTTTATAGGTTATTGGCTATCAATATCTTAGTTTAGCCGAATTGGTGATAGCACCTGAAGGAGTAAGAAACTGATGGAGTTAGAAAAGTGGTGTATTTTGCTAACGTGTTTAGCTAATAGATTTACATATTGTGTCTTCCCTGTAAAACATTTAAAAAATCTGAAATGGTGGCTTTATTCACAAGATCTGTATCTTTCATCTGGTGTCTTGGACTTGTGATTTAATGATATTTAGATGCTACTATCTACTTGTGAAGCTATGCTAGCTATGCTAATCAGTGTGTGGGGGGGGTGGGGGGTGATCCCGGACCCGGGGTAGAGGCTCGTGAAAGGTTAACGACGCACCCTGACGCACCCTAACGACGCACCCTGACGCACCCTAACAACGCACCCTGACGACACAACGCACCCTGCCGCACCCTAACGACGCACCCTGACGCACCATAACGACGCACCCTGACACACCCTAACGACGCACCCTGACGAACCCTAACAACGCACCCTGACGACACAACGCACCCTAACGGCGCACCCTAATGACGCACCCTAACAACGCACCCTGACGACACAACGCACCCTGACGAACCCTAACGACGCACCCTAACGACGCAACCTATCGCACCCTAACGACGCACCCTAACGACGCACCCTATCGCACCCTAACGCACCCTAACGACGCACCCTGACACACCCTAACGACGCACCCTGACGCACCCTAACAACGCACCCTGACGACACAACGCACCCTGACGAACCCTAACGACGCACTCTGACGCACCCTAACGACGCACCCTGACGCACCCTAACGACGCACCCTTAAGCACCCTAACGACGCACCCTGACACCACCCTAACAACGCACCCTGACGACAGGACGCACCCTGACGCACCCTAACGACGCACCCTGACGCACCCTAACAACGCACCCTATCGACAGGACGCACCCTGACGCACCATGACGCACCCTGACGCACCCTAACGACGCACCCTGACGAACCCTAACGACGCACCCTGACGCACCCTAACGACGCACTCTGACGAACCCTAACGACGCACCCTAACGACAGGACGCACCCTGACGCACCCTAACGACGCACCCTGACGCACCCTAACAACGCACCCTATCGACAGGACGCACCCTGACGCACCATGACGCACCCTGACGCACCCTAACGACGCACCCTAACGAACCCTGACGCACCCTGACGAACCTTAACGACGCACCCTGACGCACCCTAACGACGCACCCTGACGCACCCTAACAACGCACCCTGACGACACAACGCACCCTGCCGCACCCTAACGACGCACCCTGACGCACCATAACGACGCACCCTGACACACCCTAACGACGCACCCTGACGAACCCTAACAACGCACCCTGACGACACAACGCACCCTAACGGCGCACCCTAATGACGCACCCTAACAACGCACCCTGACGACACAACGCACCCTGACGAACCCTAACGACGCACCCTAACGACGCAACCTATCGCACCCTAACGACGCACCCTAACGACGCACCCTATCGCACCCTAACGCACCCTAACGACGCACCCTGACACACCCTAACGACGCACCCTGACGCACCCTAACAACGCACCCTGACGACACAACGCACCCTGACGAACCCTAACGACGCACTCTGACGCACCCTAACGACGCACCCTGACGCACCCTAACGACGCACCCTTAAGCACCCTAACGACGCACCCTGACACCACCCTAACAACGCACCCTGACGACAGGACGCACCCTGACGCACCCTAACGACGCACCCTGACGCACCCTAACAACGCACCCTATCGACAGGACGCACCCTGACGCACCATGACGCACCCTGACGCACCCTAACGACGCACCCTGACGCACCCTAACGACGCACCCTGACGCACCCTAACGACGCACTCTGACGAACCCTAACGACGCACCCTAACGACAGGACGCACCCTGACGCACCCTAACGACGCACCCTGACGCACCCTAACAACGCACCCTATCGACAGGACGCACCCTGACGCACCATGACGCACCCTGACGCACCCTAACGACGCACCCTGACGAACCCTAACGACGCACCCTGACGAACCTTAACGACGCACCCTGACGCACCCTAACGACGCAACCTGACTCACCCTAACAACGCACCCTGACGACACAACGCACCCTGACGAACCCTAACGACGCACCCTATCGCACCCTAACGACGCACCCTGACACACCTTAACAACGCACCCTGACGACACAACGCACCCTAACGAACCCTAACGACGCACCCTGACGAACCCTAACGACGCACCCTGACGAACCCTAACGACGCACCCTGACGAACCTTAACGACGCACCCTGACGCACCCTAACGACGCACCCTGACGCACCCTAACAACGCACCCTGACGACACAACGCACCCTGCCGCACCCTAACGACGCACCCTGACGCACCATAACGACGCACCCTGACACACCCTAACGACGCACCCTGACGAACCCTAACAACGCACCCTGACGACACAACGCACCCTAACGGCGCACCCTAATGACGCACCCTAACAACGCACCCTGACGACACAACGCACCCTGACGAACCCTAACGACGCACCCTAACGACGCTACCTATCGCACCCTAACGACGCACCCTAACGACGCACCCTATCGCACCCTAACGCACCCTAACGACGCACCCTGACACACCCTAACGACGCACCCTGACGCACCCTAACAACGCACCCTGACGACACAACGCACCCTGACGAACCCTAACGACGCACTCTGACGCACCCTAACGACGCACCCTGACGCACCCTAACAACGCACCCTGACGACACAACGCACCCTGACGAACCCTAACGACGCACTCTGACGCACCCTAACGACGCACCCTGACGCACCCTAACGACGCACCCTGACGAACCCTAACAACGCACCCTGACACCACCCTAACAACGCACCCTGACGACAGGACGCACCCTGACGCACCCTAACGACGCACCCTGACGCACCCTAACAACGCACCCTATCGACAGGACGCACCCTGACGCACCATGACGCACCCTGACGCACCCTAACGACGCACCCTGACGAACCCTAACGACGCACCCTGACGAACCTTAACGACGCACCCTGACGCACCCTAACGACGCAACCTGACTCACCCTAACAACGCACCCTGACGACACAACGCACCCTGACGAACCCTAACGACGCACCCTATCGCACCCTAACGACGCACCCTGACACACCTTAACAACGCACCCTGATGACACAACGCACCCTGACGAACCCTAACGACGCACCCTGACGAACCCTAACGACGCACCCTGACGAACCCTAACGACGCACCCTGACGAACCTTAACGACGCACCCTGACGCACCCTAACGACGCACCCTGACGCACCCTAACAACGCACCCTGACGACACAACGCACCCTGCCGCACCCTAACGACGCACCCTGACGCACCATAACGACGCACCCTGACACACCCTAACGACGCACCCTGACGAACCCTAACAACGCACCCTGACGACACAACGCACCCTAACGGCGCACCCTAATGACGCACCCTAACAACGCACCCTGACGACACAACGCACCCTGACGAACCCTAACGACGCACCCTAACGACGCAACCTATCGCACCCTAACGACGCACCCTAACGATGCACCCTATCGCACCCTAACGCACCCTAACGACGCACCCTGACACACCCTAACGACGCACCCTGACGCACCCTAACAACGCACCCTGACGACACAACGCACCCTGACGAACCCTAACGACGCACTCTGACGCACCCTAACGACGCACCCTGACGCACCCTAACGACGCACCCTGACGCACCCTAACGACGCACCCTGACACCACCCTAACAACGCACCCTGACGACACAACGCACCCTGACGAACCCTAACGACGCACCCTGACGCACCCTAACGACGCACCCTGACGCACCCTAACGACGCACCCTGACGAACCCTAACGACGCACCCTGACACACCCTAACGACGCACCCTGACGCACCCTAACGACGCACCCTGACGCACCCTAACGACGCACCCTGACGCACCCTAACGACGCACCCTGACACACCCTAACGACGCACCCTGACGCACCCTAACAACGCACCCTGACGACACAACGCACCCTGACGAACCCTAACGACGCACCCTGACGCACCCTAACGACGCACCCTGACGAACCCTAACGATGCACCCTGACGCACCCTAACGACGCACCCTGACGCACCCTAACGACGGACCCTGACACACCCTAACAACGCACCCTGACGACACAACGCACCCTGACGAACCCTAACAACGCACCCTGACGCACCCTAACGACGCACCCTGACGCACCCTAACGACGCACCCTGACGAACCCTAACGACGCACCCTAACGACAGGACGCACCCTGACGCACCCTAACGACGCACCCTGACGCACCCTAACAACGCACCCTAACGACAGGACGCACCCTGACGCACCCTAACGACGCACCCTGACGACACAACGCACCCTGACGAACCCTAACGACGCACCCTGACGCACCCTAACGACGCACCCTGACGCACCCTAACGACGCACTCTGACGAACCCTAACGACGCACCCTAACGACAGGACGCACCCTGACGCACCCTAACGACGCACCCTGACGCACCCTAACAACGCACCCTATCGACAGGACGCACCCTGACGCACAATGACGCACCCTGACGCACCCTAACGACGCACCCTGACGAACCCTAACGACGCACCCTGACGAACCTTAACGACGCACCCTGACGCACCGTAACGACGCAACCTGACTCACCCTAACAACGCACCCTGACGACACAACGCACCCTGACGAACCCTAACGACGCACCCTGACACACCTTAACAACGCACCCTGACGACACAACGCACCCTGACGAACCCTAACGACGCACCCTGACGAACCCTAACGACGCACCCTGACGAACCCTAACGACGCACCCTGACGAACCTTAACGACGCACCCTGACGCACCCTAACGACGCACCCTGACGCACCCTAACAACGCACCCTGACGACACAACGCACCCTGCCGCACACTAACGACGCACCCTGACGCACCATAACGACGCACCCTGACACACCCTAACGACGCACCCTGACGAACCCTAACAACGCACCCTGACGACACAACGCACCCTAACGGCGCACCCTAATGACGCACCCTAACAACGCACCCTGACGACACAACGCACCCTGACGAACCCTAACGACGCACCCTAACGACGCAACCTATCGCACCCTAACGACGCACCCTAACGACGCACCCTATCGCACCCTAACGCACCCTAACGACGCACCCTGACACACCCTAACGACGCACCCTGACGACACAACGCACCCTGACGAACCCTAACGACGCACCCTGACGCACCCTAACGACGCACCCTGACGAACCCTAACGATGCACCCTAACGACAGGACGCACCCTGACGCACCCTAACGACGCACCCTGACGCACCCTAACAACGCACCCTAACGACAGGACGCACCCTGACGCACCCTAACGACGCACCCTGACACACCCTAACAACGCACCCTGACGACACAACGCACCCTGACGAAACCTAACGACGCACCCTGACGCACCCTAACGACGCACCCTGACGCACCCTAACGACGCACTCGGACGAACCCTAACGACGCACCCTAACGACGCAACCTGACTCACCCTAACAACGCACCCTGACGACACAACGCACCCTGACGAACCCTAACGACGCACCCTATCGCACCCTAACGACGCACCCTGACACACCTTAACAACGCACCCTGACGACACAACGCACCCTGACGAACCCTAACGTTGCGTACCCTGACGAACCCTAACGACGCACCCTGACGAACCCTAACGACGCACCCTGACGAACCTTAACGACGCACCCTGACGCACCCTAACGACGCACCCTGACGCACCCTAACAACGCACCCTGACGACACAACGCACCCTGCCGCACCCTAACGACGCACCCTGACGCACCATAACGACGCACCCTGACACACCCTAACGACGCACCCTGACGAACCCTAACAACGCACCCTGACGACACAACGCACCCTAACGGCGCACCCTAATGACGCACCCTAACAACGCACCCTGACGACACAACGCACCCTGACGAACCCTAACGACGCACCCTAACGACGCAACCTATCGCACCCTAACGACGCACCCTAACGACGCACCCTATCGCACCCTAACGCACCCTAACGACGCACCCTGACACACCCTAACGACGCACCCTGACGCACCCTAACAACGCACCCTGACGACACAACGCACCCTGACGAACCCTAACGACGCACTCTGACGCACCCTAACGACGCACCCTGACGCACCCTAACGACGCACCCTGACGCACCCTAACGACGCACCCTGACACCACCCTAACAACGCACCCTGACGACACAACGCACCCTGACGAACCCTAACGACGCACCCTGACGCACCCTAACGACGCACCCTGACGAACCCTAACGACGCACCCTAACGACAGGACGCACCCTGACGCACCCTAACGACGCACCCTGACGCACCCTAACGACGCACCCTGACGCACCCTAACGACGCACCCTGACACACCCTAACAACGCACCCTGACGACACAACGCACCCTGACGAACCCTAACGACGCACCCTGACGCACCCTAACGACGCACCCTGACGCACCCTAACGACGCACCCTGACGAACCCTAACGACGCACCCTAACGACAGGACGCACCCTGACGCACCCTAACGACGCACCCTGACGCACCCTAACGACGCACCCTGACGCACCCTAACGACGCACCCTGACGCACCCTAACAACGCACCCTATCGACAGGACGCACCCTGACGCACCATAACGCACCCTGACGCACCCTAACGACGCACCCTGACGAACCCTAACGACGCACCCTGACGAACCTTAACGACGCACCCTGACGCACCCTTATCGACGCAACCTGACTCACCCTAACAACGCACCCTGACGACACAACGCACCCTGACGAACCCTAACGACGCACCCTATCGCACCCTAACGACGCACCCTGACACACCTTAACAACGCACCCTGATGACACAACGCACCCTGACGAACCCTAACGACGCACCCTGACGAACCCTAACGACGCACCCTGACGAACCCTAACGACGCACCCTGACGAACCTTAACGACGCACCCTGACGCACCCTAACGACGCACCCTGACGCACCCTAACAACGCACCCTGACGACACAACGCACCCTGCCGCACCCTAACGACGCACCCTGACGCACCATAACGACGCACCCTGACACACCCTAACGACGCACCCTGACGAACCCTAACAACGCACCCTGACGACACAACGCACCCTAACGGCGCACCCTAATGACGCACCCTAACAACGCACCCTGACGACACAACGCACCCTGACGAACCCTAACGACGCAACCTATCGCACCCTAACGACGCACCCTAACGACGCACCCTATCGCACCCTAACGCACCCTAACGACGCACCCTGACACACCCTAACGACGCACCCTGACGCACCCTAACAACGCACCCTGACGACACAACGCACCCTGACGAACCCTAACGACACACTCTGACGCACCCTAACGACGCACCCTGACGCACCCTAACGACGCACCCTGACGCACCCTAACGACGCACCCTGACACCACCCTAACAACGCACCCTGACGACACAACGCACCCTGACGAACCCTAACGACGCACCCTGACGCACCCTAACGACGCACCCTGACGCACCCTAACGACGAACCCTGACGCACCCTAACGACGCACCCTGACACACCCTAACGACGCACCCTGACGCACCCTAACGACGCACCCTGACGCACCCTAACGACGCACCCTGACGCACCCTAACGACGCACCCTGACACACCCTAACGACGCACCCTGACGCACCCTAACAACGCACCCTGACGACACAACGCACCCTGACGAACCCTAACGACGCACCCTGACGCACCCTAACGACGCACCCTGACGAACCCTAACGATGCACCCTAACGCACCCACGCACCCTAACGACGCACCCTGACGCACCCTAACGACGCACCCTGACGCACCCTAACGACGGACCCTGACACACCCTAACAACGCACCCTGACGACACAACGCACCCTGACGAACCCTAACGACGCACCCTGACGCACCCTAACGACGCACCCTGACGCACCCTAACGACGCACCCTGACGAACCCTAACGACGCACCCTAACGACAGGACGCACCCTGACGCACCCTAACGACGCACCCTGACGAACCCTAACGACGCACCCTGACGACACCCACCCTGACGCACCCTTAACGACGCACCCTGCAACGCACCCTGACGAACCCTAACGACGCACCCTAACGACGCACCCTGACGCACCCTAATGACGCACTCTGACGAACCCTAACGACGCACCCTAACGACAGGACGCACCCTGACGCACCCTAACGACGCACCCTGACGCACCCTAACAACGCACCCTATCGACAGGACGCACCCTGACGCACCCTAACGACGCACCCTGACGAACCCTAACGACGCACCCTGACTAACCTTAACGACGCACCCTGACGCACCCTAACGACGCAACCTGACTCACCATAACAACGCACCCTGACGACACAACGCACCCTGACGAACCCTAACGACGCACCCTGACACACCTTAACAACGCACCCTGACGACACAACGCACCCTGACGAACCCTAACGACGCACCCTGACGCACCCTAACGACGCACCCTGACGAACCCTAACGACGCACCCTGACGAACCTTAACGACGCACCCTGACGCACCCTAACGACGCACCCTGACGCACCCTAACAACGCACCCTGACGACACAACGCACCCTGCCGCACCCTAACGACGCACCCTGACGCACCATAACGACGCACCCTGACACACCCTAACGACGCACCCTGACGAACCCTAACAACGCACCCTGACGACACAACGCACCCTAACGGCGCACCCTAATGACGCACCCTAACAACGCACCCTGACGACACAACGCACCCTGACGAACCCTAACGACGCACCCTAACGACGCAACCTATCGCACCCTAACGACGCACCCTAACGACGCACCCTATCGCACACTAACGCACCCTAACGACGCACCCTGACACACCCTAACGACGCACCCTGACGACACAACGCACCCTGAAGAACCCTAACGACGCACCCTGACGCACCCTAACGACGCACCCTGACGAACCCTAACGATGCACCCTAACGACAGGACGCACCCTGACGCACCCTAACGACGCACCCTGACGCACCCTAACAACGCACCCTAACGACAGGACGCACCCTGACGCACCCTAACGACGCACCCTATCGCACCCTAACGCACCCTAACGACGCACCCTGACACACCCTAACGACGCACCCTGACGCACCCTAACAACGCACCCTGACGACACAACGCACCCTGACGAATCCTAACGACACACTCTGACGCACCCTAACGACGCACCCTGACGCACCCTAACGACGCACCCTGACGCACCCTAACGACGCACCCTGACACCACCCTAACAACGCACCCTGACGACACAACGCACCCTGACGAACCCTAACGACGCACCCTGACGCACCCTAACGACGCACCCTGACGCACCCTAACGACGCACCCTGACGAACCCTAACGACGCACCCTGACACACCCTAACGACGCACCCTGACGCACCCTAACGACGCACCCTGACGCACCCTAACGACGCACCCTGACGCACCCTAACGACGCACCCTGACACACCCTAACGACGCACCCTGACGCACCCTAACAACGCACCCTGACGACACAACGCACCCTGACGAACCCTAACGACGCACCCTGACGCACCCTAACGACGCACCCTGACGAACCCTAACGACGCACCCTAACGACAGGACGCACCCTGACGCACCCTAACGACGCACCCTGACGCACCCTAACGACGCACCCTGACGCACCCTAACGACGCACCCTGACACACCCTAACAACGCACCCTGACGACACAACGCACCCTGACGAACCCTAACGACGCACCCTGACGCACCCTAACGACGCACCCTGACGCACCCTAACGACGCACCCTGACGAACCCTAACGACGCACCCTAACGACAGGACGCACCCTGACGCACCCTAACGACGCACCCTGACGCACCCTAACAACGCACCCTAACGACAGGACGCACCCTGACGCACCCTAACGACGCACCCTGACGACACGACGCACCCTGACGCACCCTAACGACGCACCCTGACGAACCCTAACGACGCACCCTAACGACATGACGCACCCTGACGCACCCTAACGACGCACCCTGACGCACCCTAACAACGCACCCTATCGACAGGACGCACCCTGACGCACAATGACGCACCCTGACGCACCCTAACGACGCACCCTGACGAACCCTAACGACGCACCCTGACTAACCTTAACGACGCACCCTGACGCACCCTAACGACGCAACCTGACTCACCCTAACAACGCACCCTGACGACACAACGCACCCTGACGAACGCTAACGACGCACCCTGACACACCTTAACAACGCACCCTGACGACACAACGCACCCTGACGAACCCTAACGACGCACCCTGACGAATCCTAACGACGCACCCTGACGAACCCTAACAACGCACCCTGACGAACCTTAACGACGCACCCTGACGCACCCTAACGACGCACCCTGACGCACCCTAACAACGCACCCTGACGACACAACGCACCCTGCCGCACCCTAACGACGCACCCTGACGCACCATAACGACGCACCCTGACACACCCTAACGACGCACCCTGACGAACCCTAACAACGCACCCTGACGACACAACGCACCCTAACGGCGCACCCTAATGACGCACCCTAACAACGCACCCTGACGACACAACGCACCCTGACGAACCCTAACGACGCACCCTAACGACGCAACCTATCGCACCCTAACGACGCACCCTAACGACGCACCCTATCGCACCCTAACGCACCCTAACGACGCACCCTGACACACCCTAATGACGCACCCTGACGACACAACGCACCCTGACGAACCCTAACGACGCACCCTGACGCACCCTAACGACGCACCCTGACGAACCCTAACGATGCACCCTAACGACAGGACGCACCCTGACGCACCCTAACGACGCACCCTGACGCACCCTAACAACGCACCCTAACGACAGGACGCACCCTGACGCACCCTAACGACGCACCCTGACACACCCTAACAACGCACCCTGACGACACAACGCACCCTGACGAAACCTAACGACGCACCCTGACGCACCCTAACGACGCACCCTGACGCACCCTAACGACGCACTCGGACGAACCCTAACGACGCACCCTAACGACAGGACGCACCCTGACGCACTCTAACGACGCACCCTGACGCATCCTAACAACGCACCCTAACGACAGGACGCACCCTGACGCACCCTGACGCACCCTAACAACGCACCCTAACGACACAACGCACCCTGACTCACCCTAACGACGCACCCTGACGCACCCTAACGACGCACCCTGACGCACCCTAACGACGCACTCTGACGAACCCTAACGACGCACCCTAACGACAGGACGCACCCTGACGCACCCTAACGACGCACCCTGACGCACCCTAACAACGCACCCTATCGACAGGACGCACCCTGACGCACCATGACGCACCCTGACGCACCCTAACGACGCACCCTGACGAACCCTAACGACGCACCCTGACGAACCTTAACGACGCACCCTGACGCACCCTAACGACGCAACCTGACTCACCCTAACAACGCACCCTGACGACACAACGCACCCTGACGAACCCTAACGACGCACCCTATCGCACCCTAACGACGCACCCTGACACACCTTAACAACGCACCCTGACGACACAACGCACCCTGACGAACCCTAACGATGCACCCTGACGAACCCTAACGACGCACCCTGACGAACCCTAATGACGCACCCTGACGAACCTTAACGACGCACCCTGACGCACCCTAACGACGCACCCTGACGCACCCTAACAACGCACCCTGACGACACAACGCACGCACCCTAACGACGCACCCTGACAAACCCTAACAACGCACCCTGACGACACAACGCACCCTAACGGCGCACCCTAATGACGCACCCTAACAACGCACCCTGACGACACAACGCACCCTGACGAACCCTAACGACGCACCCTAACGACGCAACCTATCGCACCCTAACGACGCACCCTAACGACGCACCCTATCGCACCCTAACGCACCCTAACGACGCACCCTGACACACCCTAACGACGCACCCTGACGCACCCTAACAACGCACCCTGACGACACAACGCACCCTGACGAACCCTAACGACGCACTCTGACGCACCCTAACGACGCACCCTGACGCACCCTAACGACGCACCCTGACGCACCCTAACGACGCACCCTGACACATCCCTAACAACGCACCCTGACGACACAACGCACCCTGACGAACCCTAACGACGCACCCTGACGCACCCTAACGACGCACCCTGACGAACCCTAACGATGCACCCTAACGACAGGACGCACCCTGACGCACCCTAACGACGCACCCTGACGCACCCTAACAACGCACCCTAACGACAGGACGCACCCTGACGCACCCTAACGACGCACCCTGACACACCCTAACAACGCACCCTGACGACACAACGCACCCTGAAGAAACCTAACGACGCACCCTGACGCACCCTAACGACGCACCCTGACGCACCCTAACGACGCACTCGGACGAACCCTAACGACGCATCCTAACGACAGGACGCACCCTGACGCACTCTAACGACGCACCCTGACGCACCCTAACAACGCACCCTAACGACAGGAAGCACCCTGACGCACCCTGACGCACCCTAACAACGCACCCTAACGACACAACGCACCCTGACGCACCCTAACGACGCACCCTGACGCACCCTAACGACGCACCCTGACGCACCCTAACGACGCACCCTGACGAACCCTAACGACGCACCCTGACGAACCCTAACGACGCACCCTAACGACGCACCCTGACGCACCCTAACGACGCACCCTGACGCACCCTAACGAAGCACCCTGACGAACCCTAACGACGCACCCTGACGAACCCTAACGACGCACCCTGACGCACCCTAACAACGCACCCTGACGACACAACGCACCCTGACGAACCCTAACGACGCACCCTGACGCACCCTAACGACGCACCCTGACGCACCCTAACGACACACCCTGACGAACCCTAACGACGCACCCTGACGCACCCTAACGACGCACCCTATCGCACCCTAACGCACCCTAAAGACGCACCCTGACACACCCTAACGACGCACCCTGACGCACCCTAACAACGCACCCTGACGACACAACGCACCCTGACGAACCCTAACGACGCACCCTGACGCACCCTAACGACGCACCCTGACGCACCCTAACGACGCACCCTGACGCACCCTAACGACGCACCCTGACGCACCCTAACGACGCACCCTGACGCACCCTAACGACGCACCCTGACACACCCTAACAACGCACCCTGACGACACAACGCACCCTGACGAACCCTAACGACGCACCATGACGCACCCTAACGACGCACCCTGACGCACCCTAACGACGCACCCTGACGAACCCTAACGACGCACCCTAACGACAGGACGCACCCTGACGCACCCTAACGACGCACCCTGACGCACCCTAACGACGCACCCTAACGACAGGACGCACCCTGACGCACCCTAACGACGCACCCTGACACACCCTAACAACGCACCCTGACGACACAATACCCTGACGAACCCTAACGACGCACCCTGACGCACCCTAACGACGCACCCTGACGCACCCTAACGACGCACTCTGACGAACCCTAACGACGCACCCTAACGACAGGACGCACCCTGACGCACCCTAACGACGCACCCTGACGCACCCTAACAACGCACCCTAACGACAGGACGCACCCTGACGCACCCTGACGCACCCTGACGCACCCTAACAACGCACCCTAACGACACAACGCACCCTGACGCACCCTAACGACGCACCCTGACGCACCCTAACGACGCACCCTAACGACGCACCCTGACGCACCCTAACAACGCACCCTGACGACACAACGCACCCTGACGAACCCTAACGACGCACCCTGACGCACCCTAACGACGCACCCTGACGCACCCTAACGACGCACCCTGACGAACCCTAACGACGCACCCTGACGCACCCTAACGACGCACCCTGACGAACCCTAACGACGCACCCTGACGCACCCTAACAACGCACCCTAACGACAGGACGCACCCTGACGCACCCTAACGACGCACCCTGACGACACAACGCACCCTGACGAACCCTAACGACGCACCCTGACGCACCCTAACGACGCACCCTGACGCACCCTAACGACGCACCCTGACGCACCCTAACAACGCACCCTGACGACACAACGCACCCTGCCGCACCCTAACGACGCACCCTGACGCACCATAACGACGCACCCTGACACACCCTAACGACGCACCCTGACGAACCCTAACAACGCACCCTGACGACACAACGCACCCTAACGACGCACCCTAACGACGCACCCTAACAACGCACCCTGACGACACAACGCACCCTGACGAACCCTAACGACGCACCCTAACGACGCAACCTATCGCACCCTAACGACGCACCCTAACGACGCACTATCGCACCCTAACGACGCACCCTGACGCACCCTAACGACGCACCCTGACACACCCTAACGACGCACCCTAAAGCACCCTAACAACGCACCCTGACGACACAACGCACCCTGACGCACCCTAACAACGCACCCTAACAACGCACCCTAACGACGCACCCTAACAACGCACCCTGACGACACAACGCACCCTGACGAACCCTAACGACGCACCCTAACGACGCAACCTATCGCACCCTAACGACGCACCCTAACGACGCACCCTATCGCACCCTAACGCACCCTAACGACGCACCCTAACGACGCACCCTGACGCACCCTAACGACGCACCCTGACGCACCCTAACGAAGCACCCTGACGAACCCTAACGACGCACCCTGACGAACCCTAACGACGCACCCTGACGCACCCTAACAACGCACCCTGACGACACAACGCACCCTGACGAACCCTAACGACGCACCCTGACGCACCCTAACGACGCACCCTGACGCACCCTAACGACACACCCTGACGAACCCTAACGACGCACCCTGACGCACCCTAACGACGCACCCTATCGCACCCTAACGACGCACCCTAAACCCTAAAGACGCACCCTGACACACCCTAACGACGCACCCTGACGCACCCTAACAACGCACCCTGACGACACAACGCACCCTGACGAACCCTAACGACGCACCCTGACGCACCCTAACGACGCACCCTGACGCACCCTAACGACGCACCCTGACAACGCACCCTGACGACACAACGCACCCTGACGAACCCTAACGACGCACCCTAACGACGCAACCTATCGCACCCTAACGACGCACCCTAACGACGCACCCTATCGCACCCTAACGCACCCTAACGACGCACCCTAACGACGCACCCTGACGCACCCTAACGAAGCACCCTGACGAACCCTAACGACGCACCCTGACGCACCCTAACGACGCACCCTGACGCACCCTAACAACGCACCCTGACGACACAACGCACCCTGACGAACCCTAACGACGCACCCTGACGCACCCTAACGACGCACCCTGACGCACCCTAACGACACACCCTGACGAACCCTAACGACGCACCCTGACGCACCCTAACGACGCACCCTATCGCACCCTAACGCACCCTAAAGACGCACCCTGACACACCCTAACGACGCACCCTGACGCACCCTAACAACGCACCCTGACGACACAACGCACCCTGACGAACCCTAACGACGCACCCTGACGCACCCTAACGACGCACCCTGACGCACCCTAACGACGCACCCTGACGCACCCTAACGACGCACCCTGACACACCCTAACAATGCACCCTGACGACACAACGCACCCTGACGAACCCTAACGACGCACCATGACGCACCCTAACGACGCACCCTGACGCACCCTAACGACGACCCTGACGAACCCTGACGCACCCTAACGACGACGCACCCTGACGCACCCTAACGACGCACCCTGCCGCACCCTAACGACGCACCCTGACGCACCATAACGACGCACCCTGACACACCCTAACGACGCACCCTGACGAACCCTAACAACGCACCCTGACGACACAACGCACCCTAACGACGCACCCTAACGACGCACCCTAACAACGCACCCTGACGACACAACGCACCCTGACGAACCCTAACGACGCACCCTAACGACGCAACCTATCGCACCCTAACGACGCACCCTAACGACGCACCCTATCGCACCCTAACGCACCCTAACGACGCACCCTGACACACCCTAACGACGCACCCTGATGCACCCTAACAACGCACCCTGACGACACAACGCACCCTGACGCACCCTAACAACGCACCCTAACAACGCACCCTAACGACGCACCCTAACAACGCACCCTGACGACACAACGCACCCTGACGAACCCTAACGACGCACCCTAACGACGCAACCTATCGCACCCTAACGACGCACCCTAACGACGCACCCTATCGCACCCTAACGCACCCTAACGACGCACCCTGACACACCCTAACGACGCACCCTGACGCACCCTAACAACGCACCCTGACGACACAACGCACCCTGACGCACCCTAACGACGCACCCTGACGCACCCTAACGACGCACCCTGAACACACCCTGACGCACCATAACGACGCACCCTGATGCACCCTAACGACGCACCCTGACACACCCTAACGCACCCTAACGACGCACCCTGACACACCCTAACGACGCACCCTGACGCACCCTAACAACGCACCCTGACGACACAACGCACCCTGACGAACCCTAACGACGCACCCTGACGCACCCTAACGACGCACCCTGACGCACCCTAACGACGCACCCTGATGCACCCTAACGACGCACCCTGACACACCCTAACAACGCACCCTGATGACACAACGCACCCTGACGAACCCTAACGACGCACCCTGATGCACCCTAACAACGCACCCTGACGACACAACGCACCCTGACGAACCCTAACAACGCACCCTAACAACGCACCCTAACGACGCACCCTAACAACGCACCCTGACGACACAACGCACCCTGACGAACCCTAACGACGCACCCTAACGACGCAACCTATCGCACCCTAACGACGCACCCTAACGACGCACCCTATCGCACCCTAACGCACCCTAACGACGCACCTTGACACACCCTAACGACGCACCCTGACGCACCCTAACAACGCACCCTGACGACACAACGCACCCTGACGAACCCTAACGACGCACCCTGACGCACCCTAACGACGCACCCTGATGCACCCTAACGACGCACCCTGACACACCCTAACAACGCACCCTGATGACACAACGCACCCTGACGAACCCTAACGACGCACCCTGACGCACCCTAACGACGCACCCTGACGCACCCTAACGACGCACCCTGACGAACCCTAACGACGCACCCTAACAACAGGACGCACCCTGACGCACCCTAACGACGCACCCTGACGCACCCTAACAACGCACCCTAACGACAGGAGTCACCCTGACGCACCCTAACGACGCACCCTGACACACCCTAACAACGCACCCTGACGACACAACGCACCCTGACGAACCCTAACGACGCACCCTGACGCACCCTAACGACGCACCCTGACGCACCCTAACGACGCACTCTGACGAACCCTAACGACGCACCCTAACGACAGGACGCACCATGACGCACCCTAACGACGCACCCTGACGCACCCTAACAACGCACCCTAACGACAGGACGCACGCTGACGCATCCTAACGACGCACCCTGACGCACCCTGACGCACCCTAACAACACACCCTAACGACACAACGCACCCTGACGCACCCTAACGACGCACCCTGACGCACCCTAACGACGCACCCTGACGCACCCTAACGACGCACCCTGACGAACCCTAACAACGCACCCTGACGACACAACGCACCCTGACGAACCCTAACGACGCACCCTGACGCACCCTAACGACGCACCCTGACGCACCCTAACGACACACCCTGAACGACGCACCCTGAAGCACCCTAACGACGCACCCTACGCACCCTAACGCACCCTAAAGACGCACCCTGACACACCCTAACGACGCACCCTGACGCACCCTAACAACGCACCCTGACGACACAACGCACCCTGACGAACCCTAACGACGCACCCTGACGCACCCTAACGACGCACCCTGACGCACCCTAACGACGCACCCTGACACACCCTAACGCACCCTGACGACCCTAACAACGCACCCTAACGACGCACCATGACGCACCCTAACGACGCACCCTGACGCACCCTAACGACGCACCCTGACGAACTCTAACGACGCACCCTAACGACAGGACGCACCCTGACGCACCCTAACGACGCACCCTGACGCACCCTAACAACGCACCCTAACGACGCACCCTGACGCACCCTAACGACGCACCCTGACACACCCTAACAACGCACCCTGACGACACAACGCACCCTGACGAACCCTAACGATGCACCCTGATGCACCCTAACGACGCACCCTGACGCACCCTAACGACGCACTCTGACGAACCCTAACGACGCACCCTAACGACAGGACGCACCCTGACGCACCCTAACGACGCACCCTGACGCACCCTAACAACGCACCCTAACGACAGGACGCACCCTGACGCACCCTGACGCACCCTGACGCACCCTAACAACGCACCCTAACGACACAACGCACCCTGACGCACCCTAACGACGCACCCTGACGCACCCTAACGACGCACCCTGACGCACTCTAACGACGCACCCTGACGCACCCTAACAACGCACCCTGACGACACAACGCACCCTGACGAACCCTAACGACGCACCCTGACGCACCCTAACGACGCACCCTGACGCACCCTAACGACGCACCCTGACGCACCCTAACAACGCACCCTAACGACACAACGCACCCTGACGCACCCTAACGACGCACCCTGACGCACCCTAACGACGCACTCTGACGAACCCTAACGACGCACCCTAACGACAGGACGCACCCTGACGCACCCTAACGACGCACCCTGACGCACCCTAACAACGCACCCTGACGACACAACGCACCCTGCCGCACCCTAACGACGCACCCTGACGCACCATAACAACGCACCCTGACACACCCTAACGACGCACCCTGACGAACCCTAACAACGCACCCTGACGACACAACGCACCCTAACGGCGCACCCTAATGACGCACCCTAACAACGCACCCTGACGACACAACGCACCCTGACGAACCCTAACGACGCACCCTAACGACGCAACCTATCGCACCCTAACGACGCACCCTAACGACGCACCCTATCGCACCCTAACGCACCCTAACGACGCACCCTGACACACCCTAACGACGCACGCTGATGCACCCTAACAACGCACCCTGACGACACAACGCACCCTGACGCACCCTAACAACGCACCCTAACGACGCACCCTAACGACGCACCCTAACAACGCACCCTGACGACACAACGCACCCTGACGAACCCTAACGACGCACCCTAACGACGCAACCTATCGCACCCTAACGACGCACCCTAACGACGCACCCTATCGCACCCTAACGCACCCTAACGACGAACCCTGACACACCCTAACGACGCACCCTGACGCACCCTAACAACGCACCCTGACGACACAACGCACCCTGACGAACCCTAACGACGCACCCTGACGCACCCTAACGACGCACCCTGACGCACCCTAACGACGCACCCTGATGCACCCTAACGACGCACCCTGACACACCCTAACAACGCACCCTGATGACACAACGCACCCTGACGAACCCTAACGACGCACCCTGACGCACCCTAACGACGCACCCTGACGCACCCTAACGACACACCCTGACGAACCCTAACGACGCACCCTAACGACAGGACGCACCCTGACGCACCCTAACGACGCACCCTGACGCACCCTAACAACGCACCCTAACGACAGGAGTCACCCTGACGCACCCTAACGACGCACCCTGACGCACCCTAACAACGCACCCTGACGACACAACGCACCCTGACGAACCCTAACGACGCACCCTGATGCACCCTAACGACGCACCCTGACGCACCCTAACGACGCACTCTGACGAACCCTAACGACGCACCCTAACGACAGGACGCACCCTGACGCACCCTAACGACGCACCCTGACGCACCCTAACAACGCACCCTAACGACAGGACGCACGCTGACGCATCCTGACGCACCCTGACGCACCCTAACAACGCACCCTAACGACACAACGCACCCTGACGCACCCTAACGACGCACCCTGACGCACCCTAACGACGCACCCTGACGCACCCTAACGACGCACCCTGACGAACCCTAACAACGCACCCTGACGACACAACGCACCCTGACGAACCCTAACGACGCACCCTGACGCACCCTAACGACGCACCCTGACGCACCCTAACGACGCACCCTGACGCACCCTAACGACGCACCCTGACACACCCTAACAACGCACCCTGACGACACAACGCACCCTGACGAACCCTAACGACGCACCCTGACGCACCCTAACGACGCACCCTGACGCACCCTAACGACGCACCCTGACGAACCCTAACGACGCACCCTAACGACAGGACGCACCCTGACGCACCCTAACGACGCACCCTGACGCACCCTAACAACGCACCCTAACGACAGGACGCACCCTGACGCACCCTAACGACGCACCCTGACGACACAACGCACCCTGACGAACCCTAACGACGCACCCTGACGCACCCTAACGACGCACCCTGACGCACCCTAACGACGCACTCTGACGAACCCTGACGACGCACCCTAACGACAGGACGCACCCTGACGCACCCTAACGACGCACCCTGACGCACCCTAACAACGCACCCTATCGACAGGACGCACCCTGACGCACCATGACGCACCCTGACGCACCCTAACGACGCACCCTGACGAACCCTAACGACGCACCCTGACGAACCTTAACGACGCACCCTGACGCACCCTAACGACGCAACCTGACTCACCCTAACAACGCACCCTGACGACACAACGCACCCTGACGAACCCTAACGACGCACCCTATCGCACCCTAACGACGCACCCTGACACACCTTAACAACGCACCCTGACGACACAACGCACCCTGACGAACCCTAACGACGCACCCTGACGCACCCTAACGACGCACCCTGACGCACCCTAACGACGCACCCTGACGAACCCTAACAACGCACCCTGACGACACAACGCACCCTGACGAACCATAACGACGCACCCTGACGCACCCTAACGACGCACCCTGACGCACCCTAACGACGCACCCTGACGCACCCTAACGACGCACCCTGACACACCCTAACAACGCACCCTGACGACACAACGCACCCTGACGAACCCTAACGACGCACCCTGACGCACCCTAACGACGCACCCTGACGCCCCCTAACGACGCACCCTGACGAACCCTAACGACGCACCCTAACGACGCACCCTGACGCACCCTAACGACGCACCCTGACGCACCCTAACGACGCACCCTAACGACAGGACGCACCCTGACGCACCCTAACGACGCACCCTGACGACACAACGCACCCTGACGAACCCTAACGACGCACCCTGACGCACCCTAACGACGCACCCTGACGCACCCTAACGACGCACTCTGACGAACCCTAACGACGCACCCTAACGACAGGACGCACCCTGACGCACCCTAACGACGCACCCTGACGCACCCTAACAACGCACCCTATCGACAGGACGCACCCTGACGCACCATGACGCACCCTGACGCACCCTAACGACGCACCCTGACGAACCCTAACGACGCACCCTGACGAACCTTAACGACGCACCCTGACGCACCCTAACGACGCAACCTGACTCACCCTAACAACGCACCCTGACGACACAACGCACCCTGACGAACCCTAACGACGCACCCTATCGCACCCTAACGACGCACCCTGACACACCTTAACAACGCACCCTGACGACACAACGCACCCTGACGAACCCTAACGACGCACCCTGACGCACCCTAACGACGCACCCTGACGCACCCTAACGACGCACCCTGACGAACCCTAACGACGCACCCTGACGAACCTTAACGACGCACCCTGACGCACCCTAACGACGCACCCTGACGCACCCTAACAACGCACCCTGACGACACAACGCACCCTGCCGCACCCTAACGACGCAACCTGACGCACCCTAACGACGCACCCTGACGCACCCTAACGACGCACCCTGACGAACCCTAACGACGCACCCTAACGACAGGACGCACCCTGACGCACCCTAACGACGCACCCTGACGCACCCTAACAACACACCCTAACGACAGGACGCACCCTGACGCACCCTAACGACGCACCCTGACGACACAACGCACCCTGACGAACCCTAACGACGCACCCTGACGCACCCTAACGACGCACCCTGACGCACCCTAACGACGCACTCTGACGAACCCTAACGACGCACCCTAACGACAGGACGCACCCTGACGCACCCTAACGACGCACCCTGACGCACCCTAACAACGCACCCTATCGACAGGACGCACCCTGACGCACCATGACGCACCCTGACGCACCCTAACGACGCACCCTGACGAACCCTAACGACGCACCCTGACGAACCTTAACGACGCACCCTGACGCACCCTAACGACGCAACCTGACTCACCCTAACAACGCACCCTGACGACACAACGCACCCTGACGAACCCTAACGACGCACCCTATCGCACCCTAACGACGCACCCTGACACACCTTAACAACGCACCCTGACGACACAACGCACCCTGACGAACACTAACGACGCACCCTGACGCACCCTAACGACGCACCCTGACGCACCCTAACGACGCACCCTGACGAACCCTAACGACGCACCCTGACGAACCTTAACGACGCACCCTGACGCACCCTAACGACGCACCCTGACGACACCCTAATGACGCACCCTAACAACGCACCCTGACGACACAACGCACCCTGACGAACCCTAACGACGCACCCTAACGACGCAACCTATCGCACCCTAACGACGCACCCTAACGACGCACCCTATCGCACCCTAACGCACCCTAACGACGCACCCTGACACACCCTAACGACGCACCCTGATGCACCCTAACAACGCACCCTGACGACACAACGCACCCTGACGCACCCTAACAACGCACCCTAACGACGCACCCTAACGACGCACCCTAACAACGCACCCTGACGACACAACGCACCCTGACGAACCCTAACGACGCACCCTAACGACGCAACCTATCGCACCCTAACGACGCACCCTAACGACGCACCCTATCGCACCCTAACGCACCCTAACGACGCACCCTGACACACCCTAACGACGCACCCTGACGCACCCTAACAACGCACCCTGACGACACAACGCACCCTGACGAACCCTAACGACGCACCCTGACGCACCCTAACGACGCACCCTGACGCACCCTAACGACGCACCCTGATGCACCCTAACGACGCACCCTGACACACCCTAACAACGCACCCTGATGACACAACGCACCCTGACGAACCCTAACGACGCACCCTGACGCACCCTAACGACGCACCCTGACGCACCCTAACGACGCACCCTGACGAACCCTAACGACGCACCCTAACGACAGGACGCACCCTGACGCACCCTAACGACGCACCCTGACGCACCCTAACAACGCACCCTAACGACAGGAGTCACCCTGACGCACCCTAACGACGCACCCTGACACACCCTAACAACGCACCCTGACGACACAACGCACCCTGACGAACCCTAACGACGCACCCTGACGCACCCTAACGACGCACCCTGACGCACCCTAACGACGCACTCTGACGAACCCTAACGACGCACCCTAACGACAGGACGCACCCTGACGCACCCTAACGACGCACCCTGACGCACCCTAACAACGCACCCTAACGACAGGACGCACGCTGACGCATCCTGACGCACCCTGACGCACCCTAACAACGCACCCTAACGACACAACGCACCCTGACGCACCCTAACGACGCACCCTGACGCACCCTAACGACGCACCCTGACGCACCCTACCCTGACGAACCCTAACGACGCACCCTGACGAACACTAACAACGCACCCTGACGAACCCTAACGAAGCACCTTGACGCACCCTAACGACGCACCCTGACGCACCCTAACGACGCACCCTGACGCACCCTAACGACGCACCCTGACACACCCTAACAACGCACCCTGACGACACAACGCACCCTGACGAACCCTAACGACGCACCCTGACGCACCCTAACGACGCACCCTGACGCACCCTAACGACGCACCCTGACGAACCCTAACGACGCACCCTAACGACAGGACGCACCCTGACGCACCCTAACGACGCACCCTGACGCACCCTAACAACGCACCCTAACGACAGGACGCACCCTGACGCACCCTAACGACGCACCCTGACGACACAACGCACCCTGACGAACCCTAACGACGCACCCTGACGCACCCTAACGACGCACCCTGACGCACCCTAACGACGCACTCTGACGAACCCTGACGACGCACCCTAACGACAGGACGCACCCTGACGCACCCTAACGACGCACCCTGACGCACCCTAACAACGCACCCTATCGACAGGACGCACCCTGACGCACCATGACGCACCCTGACGCACCCTAACGACGCACCCTGACGAACCCTAACGACACACCCTGACGAACCTTAACGACGCACCCTGACGCACCCTAACGACGCAACCTGACTCACCCTAACAACGCACCCTGACGACACAACGCACCCTGACGAACCCTAACGACGCACCCTATCGCACCCTAACGACGCACCCTGACACACCTTAACAACGCACCCTGACGACACAACGCACCCTGACGAACCCTAACGACGCACCCTGACGCACCCTAACGACGCACCCTGACGCACCCTAACGACGCACCCTGACGAACCCTAACGACGCACCCTGACGAACCTTAACGACGCACCCTGACGCACCCTAACGACGCACCCTGACGCACCCTAACAACGCACCCTAACAACGCACCCTGACGCACCCTAACAACGCACCCTGACGCACCATAACGACGCACCCTGACACACCCTAACGACGCACCCTGACGAACCCTAACAACGCACCCTGACGACACAACGCACCCTAACGGCGCACCCTAATGACGCACCCTAACAACGCACCCTGACGACACAACGCACCCTGACGAACCCTAACGACGCACCCTAACGACGCAACCTATCGCACCCTAACGACGCACCCTAACGACGCACCCTATCGCACCCTAACGCACCCTAACGACGCACCCTGACACACCCTAACGACGCACCCTGACGCAGCCTAACAACGCACCCTGACGACACAACGCACCCTGACGAACCCTAACGACGCACCCTGACGCACCCTAACGACGCACCCTGACGCACCCTAACGACGCACCCTGACACACCCTAACAACGCACCCTGACGACACGACGCACCCTGACGAACCCTAACGACGCACCCTGACGCACCCTAACGACGCACCCTGACGCACCCGAACGACGCACCCTGACGCACCCTAACAACGCACCCTAACGACAGGACGCACCCTGACGCACCCTGACGCACCCTGACGCACCCTAACGACAACGCACCCTGACGCACCCTAACGACGCACCCTGACGCACCCTAACGACGCACCCTGACGCACCCTAACGACGCACCCTGACGAACCCTAACAACGCACCCTGACGACACAACGCACCCTGACGAACCCTAACGACGCACCCTGACGCACCCTAACGACGCACCCTGACGCACCCTAACGACGCACCCTGACGCACCCTAACGACGCACCCTGACACACCCTAACAACGCACCCTGACGACACAACGCACCCTGACGAACCCTAACGACGCACCCTGACGCACCCTAACGACGCACCCTGACGCACCCTAACGACGCACCCTGACGAACCCTAACGACGCACCCTAACGACAGGACGCACCCTGACGCACCCTAACGACGCACCCTGACGCACCCTAACAACGCACCCTAACGACAGGACGCACCCTGACGCACCCTAACGACGCACCCTGACGACACAACGCACCCTGACGAACCCTAACGACGCACCCTGACGCACCCTAACGACGCACCCTGACGCACCCTAACGACGCACTCTGACGAACCCTAACGACGCACCCTAACGACAGGACGCACCCTGACGCACCCTAACGACGCACCCTGACGCACCCTAACAACGCACCCTATCGACAGGACGCACCCTGACGCACCATGACGCACCCTGACGCACCCTAACGACGCACCCTGACGAACCCTAACGACGCACCCTGACGAACCTTAACGACGCACCCTGACGCACCCTAACGACGCAACCTGACTCACCCTAACAACGCACCCTGACGACACAACGCACCCTGACGAACCCTAACGACGCACCCTATCGCACCCTAACGACGCACCCTGACACACCTTAACAACGCACCCTGACGACACAACGCACCCTGACGAACCCTAACGACGCACCCTGACGCACCCTAACGACGCACCCTGACGCACCCTAACGACGCACCCTGACGAACCCTAACGACGCACCCTGACGCACCCTAACGACGCACCCTGACGCACCCTAACAACGCACCCTAACGACAGGAGTCACCCTGACGCACCCTAACGACGCACCCTGACACACCCTAACAACGCACCCTGACGACACAACGCACCCTGACGAACCCTAACGACGCACCCTGACGCACCCTAACGACGCACCCTGACGCACCCTAACGACGCACTCTGACGAACCCTAACGACGCACCCTAACGACAGGACGCACCCTGACGCACCCTAACGACGCACCCTGACGCACCCTAACAACGCACCCTAACGACAGGACGCACGCTGACGCATCCTGACGCACCCTGTCGCACCCTAACAACGCACCCTAACGACACAACGCACCCTGACGCACCCTAACGACGCACCCTGACGCACCCTAACGACGCACCCTGACGCACCCTAACGACGCACCCTGACGAACCCTAACAACGCACCCTGACGACACAACGCACCCTGACGAACCCTAACGACGCACCCTGACGCACCCTAACGACGCACCTTGACGCACCCTAACGACGCACCCTGACGCACCCTAACGACGCACCCTGACACACCCTAACAACGCACCCTGACGACACAACGCACCCTGACGAACCCTAACGACGCACCCTGACGCACCCTAACGACGCACCCTGACGCACCCTAACAACGCACCCTAACGACAGGACGCACGCTGACGCATCCTGACGCACCCTGTCGCACCCTAACAACGCACCCTAACGACACAACGCACCCTGACGCACCCTAACGACGCACCCTGACGCACCCTAACGACGCACCCTGACACACCCTAACGACGCACCCTGACGAACCCTAACAACGCACCCTGACGACACAACGCACCCTGACGAACCCTAACGACGCACCCTGACGCACCCTAACGACGCACCTTGACGCACCCTAACGACGCACCCTGACGCACCCTAACGACGCACCCTGACACACCCTAACAACGCACCCTGACGACACAACGCACCCTGACGCACCCTGACGCACCCTAACGACGCACCCTGACACACCCTAACAACGCACCCTGACGACACAACACACCTGACGAACCCTAACGACGCACCCTGACGCACCCTAACGACGCACCCTGACGCACCCGAACGACGCACCCTGACGCACCCTAACGACGCACCCTGACACACCCTAACAACGCACCCTGACGACACAACGCACCCTGACGCACCCTAACGACGCACCCTGACGCACCCTAACGACGCACCCTGACGCACCCTAACGACGCACCCTGACGAACCCTAACAACGCACCCTGACGACACAACGCACCCTGACGAACCCTAACGACGCACCCTGACGCACCCTAACGACGCACCCTGACGCACCCTAACGACGCACCCTGACGCACCCTAACGACGCACCCTGACACACCCTAACAACGCACCCTGACGACACAACGCACCCTGACGAACCCTAACGACGCACCCTGACGCACCCTAACGACGCACCCTGACGCACCCTAACGACGCACCCTGACGAACCCTAACGACGCACCCTAACGACAGGACGCACCCTGACGCACCCTAACGACGCACCCTGACGCACCCTAACAACGCACCCTAACGACAGGACGCACCCTGACGCACCCTAACGACGCACCCTGACGACACAACGCACCCTGACGAACCCTAACGACGCACCCTGACGCACCCTAACGACGCACCCTGACGCACCCTAACGACGCACCCTGATGAACCCTAACGACGCAACGACAGGACGCACCCTGACGCACCCTAACGACGCACCCTGACGCACCCTAACAACGCACCCTAACGACAGGACGCACCCTGACGCACCATGACGCACCCTGACGCACCCTAACGACGCACCCTGACGAACCCTAACGACGCACCCTGACGCACCCTAACGACGCACCTTGACGCACCCTAACGACGCACCCTGACGCACCCTAACGACGCACCCTGACACACCCTAACAACGCACCCTGACGACACAACGCACCCTGACGCACCCTGACGCACCCTAACGACGCACCCTGACACACCCTAACAACGCACCCTGACGACACAACGCACCCTGACGAACCCTAACGACGCACCCTGACGCACCCTAACGACGCACCCTGACGCACCCGAACGACGCACCCTGACGCACCCTAACGACGCACCCACCCTGACGACTAACGACGCCCCTGACGCACCCTAACAACGCACCCTGACGCACCCTAACGACGCACCCTGACGCACCCTAACGACGCACCCTGACGCACCCTAACGACGCACCCTGACGAACCCTAACAACGCACCCTGACGACACAACGCACCCTGACGAACCCTAACGACGCACCCTGACGCACCCTAACGACGCACCCTGACGCACCCTAACGACGCACCCTGACGCACCCTAACGACGCACCCTGACACACCCTAACAACGCACCCTGACGACACAACGCACCCTGACGAACCCTAACGACGCACCCTGACGCACCCTAACGACGCACCCTGACGCACCCTAACGACGCACCCTGACGAACCCTAACGACGCACCCTAACGACAGGACGCACCCTGACGCACCCTAACGACGCACCCTGACGCACCCTAACAACGCACCCTAACGACAGGACGCACCCTGACGCACCCTAACGACGCACCCTGACGACACAACGCACCCTGACGAACCCTAACGACGCACCCTGACGCACCCTAACGACGCACCCTGACGCACCCTAACGACGCACTCTGATGAACCCTAACGACGCACCCTAACGACAGGACGCACCCTGACGCACCCTAACGACGCACCCTGACGCACCCTAACAACGCACCCTATCGACAGGACGCACCCTGACGCACCATGACGCACCCTGACGCACCCTAACGACGCACCCTGACGAACCCTAACGACGCACCCTGACGAACCTTAACGACGCACCCTGACGCACCCTAACGACGCAACCTGACTCACCCTAACAACGCACCCTGACGACACAACGCACCCTGACGAACCCTAACGACGCACCCTATCGCACCCTAACGACGCACCCTGACACACCTTAACAACGCACCCTGACGACACAACGCACCCTGACGAACCCTAACGACGCACCCTGACGCACCCTAACGACGCACCCTGACGCACCCTAACGACGCACCCTGACGAACCCTAACGACGCACCCTGACGCACCCTAACGACGCACCCTGACGCACCCTAACAACGCACCCTAACGACAGGAGTCACCCTGACGCACCCTAACGACGCACCCTGACACACCCTAACAACGCACCCTGACGACACAACGCACCCTGACGAACCCTAACGACGCACCCTGACGCACCCTAACGACGCACCCTGACGCACCCTAACGACGCACTCTGACGAACCCTAACGACGCACCCTAACGACAGGACGCACCCTGACGCACCCTAACGACGCACCCTGACGCACCCTAACAACGCACCCTAACGACAGGACGCACGCTGACGCATCCTGACGCACCCTGTCGCACCCTAACAACGCACCCTAACGACACAACGCACCCTGACGCACCCTAACGACGCACCCTGACGCACCCTAACGACGCACCCTGACGCACCCTAACGACGCACCCTGACGAACCCTAACAACGCACCCTGACGACACAACGCACCCTGACGAACCCTAACGACGCACCCTGACGCACCCTAACGACGCACCTTGACGCACCCTAACGACGCACCCTGACGCACCCTAACGACGCACCCTGACGCACCCTAACAACGCACCCTGACGACACAACGCACCCTGACGAACCCTAACAACGCACCCTGACGCACCCTAACGACGCACCCTGACGCACCCTAACAACGCACCCTAACGACAGGACGCACGCTGACGCATCCTGACGCACCCTGTCGCACCCTAACAACGCACCCTAACGACACAACGCACCCTGACGCACCCTAACGACGCACCCTGACGCACCCTAACGACGCACCCTGACGCACCCTAACGACGCACCCTGACGAACCCTAACAACGCACCCTGACGACACAACGCACCCTGACGAACCCTAACGACGCACCCTGACGCACCCTAACGACGCACCTTGACGCACCCTAACGACGCACCCTGACGCACCCTAACGACGAACCCTGACACACCCTAACAACGCACCCTGACGACACAACGCACCCTGACGAACCCTAACGACGCACCCTGACGCACCCTAACGACGCACCCTGACGCACCCTAACGACGCACCCTGACGAACCCTAACGACGCACCCTAACGACGCACCCTGACGCACCCTAACGACGCACCCTGACGCACCCTAACAACGCACCCTAACGACAGGACGCACCCTGACGCACCCTAACGACGCACCCTGACGACACAACGCACCCTGACGAACCCTAACGACGCACCCTGACGCACCCTAACGACGCACCCTGACGCACCCTAACGACGCACTCTGACGAACCCTAACGACGCACCCTAACGACAGGACGCACCCTGACGCACCCTAACGACGCACCCTGACGCACCCTAACAACGCACCCTAACGACAGGACGCACCCTGACGCACCATGACGCACCCTGACGCACCCTAACGACGCACCCTGACGCACCCTAACGACGCACCCTGACGCACCCTAACGACGCACCCTGACGAACCCTAACGACGCACCCTAACAACGCACCCTGACGACACAACGCACCCTGACGAACCCTAACGACGCACCCTGACGCACCCTAACGACGCACCCTGACGAACCCTAACGACGCACCCTGACGAACCCTAACGACGCACCCTGACGCACCATAATGACGCACCCTGACGCACCCTAACGACGCACCCTGACGCACCCTAACGACGCACCCTGACGAACCCTAACGACGTACCCTGACGCACCCTAACGACGCACCCTGACGCACCCTAACGACGCACCCTGACGCACCCTAACGAGGCACCCTGACGCACCCTAACGACGCACCCTGACGAACCCTAACGACGCACCCTAACGACAGGACGCACCCTGACGCACCCTAACGACTCACCCTGACGCACCCTAACAACGCACCCTAACGACAGGACGCACCCTGACGCACCCTGACGCACCCTAACAACGCACCCTAACGACACAACGCACCCTGACGCACCCTAACGACGCACCCTGACGCACCCTAATGACGCACCCTGACACACCCTAACGACGCACCCTGACGAACCCTAAAGACGCACCCTGACGAACCCTAACGACGCACCCTGACGCACCCTAACAACGCACCCTGACGACACAACGCACCCTGACGAACCCTAACGACGCACCCTGACGCACCCTAACGACGCACCGTGACGCACCCCAACGACGCACCCTGACGAACCCTAACGACGAACCCTGACGCACCCTAACGACGCACCCTATCGCACCCTAACGACGCACCCTGACACACCTTAACAACGCACCCTGACGACACAACGCACCCTGACGAACCCTAACGACGCACCCTGACGCACCCTAACGACGCACCCTGACGCACCCTAACGACGCACCCTGACGAACCCTAACGACGCACCCTGACGAACCTTAACGACGCACCCTGACGCACCCTAACGACGCACCCTGACGCACCCTAACAACGCACCCTGACGACACAACGCACCCTGCCGCACCCTAACGACGCACCCTGACGCACCATAACGACGCACCCTGACACACCCTAACGACGCACCCTGACGAACCCTAACAACGCACCCTGACGACACAACGCACCCTAACGGCGCACCCTAATGACGCACCCTAACAACGCACCCTGACGACACAACGCACCCTGACGAACCCTAACGACGCACCCTAACGACGCAACCTATCGCACCCTAACAACGCACCCTAACGACGCACCCTATCGCACCCTAACGCACCCTAACGACGCACCCTGACACACCCTAACAACGCACCCTGACGACACAACGCACCCTGACGAACCCTAACGACGCACCCTGACGCACCCTAACGACGCACCCTGACGCACCCTAACGACGCACCATGACGCACCTTAACGACGCACCCTGACGCACCCTGACGAAACCTAACAACGCACCCTAACGACACAACGCACCCTGAAGCACCCTAACGACGCACCCTGACGCACCCTAACGACGCACCCTGACGCACCCTAACGACGCACCCTGACGCACCCTAACGACGCACCCTGACGCACCCTAACGACGCACCCTGACGCACCCTAACAACGCACCCTAACGACAGGACGCACCCTGACGCACCCTAACGACGCTCCCTGACAAACCCTAACGACGCACCCTGACGCACCCTAACGACGCACCCTGACGCACCCTAACGACGCACCCTGACGCACCCTAACAACGCACCCTAACGACAGGACGCACCCTGACGCACCCTAACGACGCACCCTGACGCACCCTAACAACGCACCCTGACGACACAACGCACCCTGACGCACCCTAACGACGCACCCTGACGCACCCTGACGCACCCTAACGACGCACCCTGACGAACCCTAACGACGCACCCTAACGACAGGACGCACCCTGACGCACCCTAACGACTCACCCTGACGCACCCTAACAACGCACCCTAACGACAGGACGCACCCTGACGCACCCTGACGCACCCTAACAACGCACCCTAACGACACAACGCACCCTGACGCACCCTAACGACGCACCCTGACGCACCCTAATGACGCACCCTGACACACCCTAACGACGCACCCTGACGAACCCTAACGACGCACCCTGACGAACCCTAACGACGCACCCTGACGCACCCTAACAACGCACCCTGACGACACAACGCACCCTGACGAACCCTAACGACGCACCCTGACGCACCCTAACGACGCACCCTGACGCACCCTAACGACGCACCCTGACGAACCCTAACGACGAACCCTGACGCACCCTAACGACGCACCCTATCGCACCCTAACGACGCACCCTGACACACCTTAACAACGCACCCTGACGACACAACGCACCCTGACGAACCCTAACGACGCACCCTGACGCACCCTAACGACGCACCCTGACGCACCCTAACGACGCACCCTGACGAACCCTAACGACGCACCCTGACGAACCTTAACGACGCACCCTGACGCACCCTAACGACGCACCCTGACGCACCCTAACAACGCACCCTGACGACACAACGCACCCTGCCGCACCCTAACGACGCACCCTGACGCACCATAACGACGCACCCTGACACACCCTAACGACGCACCCTGACGAACCCTAACAACGCACCCTGACGACACAACGCACCCTAACGGCGCACCCTAATGACGCACCCTAACAACGCACCCTGACGACACAACGCACCCTGACGAACCCTAACGACGCACCCTAACGACGCAACCTATCGCACCCTAACGACGCACCCTAACGACGCACCCTATCGCACCCTAACGCACCCTAACGACGCACCCTGACACACCCTAACGACGCACCCTGACGCACCCTAACAACGCACCCTGACGACACAACGCACCCTGACGAACCCTAACGACGCACCCTGACACACCCTAACGACGCACCCTGACGAACCCTAACAACGCACCCTGACGACACAACGCACCCTAACGGCGCACCCTAATGACGCACCCTAACAACGCACCCTGACGACACAACGCACCCTGACGAACCCTAACGACGCACCCTAACGACGCAACCTATCGCACCCTAACGACGCACCCTAACGACGCACCCGCACCCTAACGCACCCTAACGACGCACCCTGACACACCCTAACGACGCACCCTGACGCACCCTAACAACGCACCCTGACGACACAACGCACCCTGACGCACCCTAACGACGCACCCTGACGCACCCTAACAACGCACCCTGACGACACAACGCACCCTGACGAACCCTAACGACGCACCCTGACGCACCCTAACGACGCACCCTGACGCACCCGAACGACGCACCCTGACGAACCCTAACGACACACCCTAACGACAGGACGCACCCTGACCCTAACGACGCACCCTGACGCACCCTAACAACTTACCCTAACGACAGGACGCACCCTGACGCACCCTAACGACGCACCCTGAAACACCCTAAAAACGCACCCTGACGACACAACGCACCCTGACGAAACCTAACGACGCACCCTGACGCACCCTAACGACGCACCCTGACGCACCCTAACGACGCACTCGGACGAACCCTAACGACGCACCCTAACGACAGGACGCACCCTGACGCACTCTAACGACGCACCCTGACGCACCCTAACAACGCACCCTAACGACACAACGCACCCTGACGCACCCTAACAACGCACCCTGACGCACCCTAACGACGCACCCTGACGCACCCTAACGACGCACCCTGACGAACCCTAACGACGCACCCTGACGAACCCTAACGACGCACCCTGACGCACCCTAACAACGCACCCTGACGACACAACGCACCCTGACGAACCCTAACGACGCACCCTGACGCACCCTAACGACGCACCCTGACGCACCCTAACGACGCACCCTGACGAACCCTAACGACGCACCCTGACGCACCCTAACGACGCACCCTAACGCACCCTAACGACGCACCCTGACGCACCCTAACGACGCACCCTTACGCACCCTAACGACGCACCCTGATGACACAACGCACCCTGACGCAGCCTAACGACGCACCCTGACGCACCCTAACGACGCACCCTGACACACCCTAACAACGCACCCTGACGACACAACTCACCCTGACGAACCCTAACGACGCACCCTGACGCACCCTAACGACGCACCCTGACGCACCCTAACGACGCACCCTGACGAACCCTAACGACGCACCCTAACGACAGGACGCACCCTGACGCACCCTAACGACGCACCCTGACGCGCCCTAACAACGCACCCTAACGACAGGACGCACCCTGACGCACCCTAACGACGCACCCTGACACACCCTAACAACGCACCCTGACGACACAACGCACCCTGACGAACCCTAACGACGCACCCTGACGCACCCTAACGACGCACCCTGACGCACCCTAACGACGCACTCTGACGAACCCTAACGACGCACCCTAACGACAGGACGCACCCTGACGCACCCTAACGACGCACCCTGACGCACCCTAACAACGCACCCTAACGACAGGACGCACCCTGACGCACCCTGACGCACCCTGACGCACCCTAACAACGCACCCTCACGACACAACGCACCCTGACGCACCCTAACGACGCACCCTGACGCACCCTAACGACGCACCCTGACGCACCCTAACGACGCACCCTGACGAACCCTAACGACGCACCATAACGACGCACCCTGACGCACCCTAACGACGCACCCTGACGCACCCTAACGACGCACCCTGACGCACCCTAACGACGTACCCTGACGCACCCTAACGACGCACCCTGACGCACCCTAACGACGCACCCTGACGAACCCTAACGACGCACCATGACGAACCCTAACGACGCACCCTATCGCACCCTAACGACGCACCCTGAAACACCCTAACGACGCACCCTGACGCACCCTAACGACGCACCCTGACGAACCCTAACGACGCACCCTAACGACAGGACGCACCCTGACGCACCCTAACGACGCACCCTGACGCACCCTAACAACGCACCCTAACGACAGGACGCACCCTGACGCACCCTAACGACGCACCCTGACACACCCTAACAACGCACCCTGACGACACAACGCACCCTGACGAACCCTAACGACGCACCCGGACGCACCCTAACACCCTAACGACGCACCCTGACGCACCCTAACAACGCACCCTGACGACACAACGCACCCTGACGAACCCTAACGACGCACCCTGACGCACCCTAACGACGCACCCTGACGCACCCTAACGACGCACCCTGACGAACCCTAACGACGCACCCTGACGCACCCTAACGACGCACCCTGACGAACCCTAACGACGCACCCTGACGCACCATAATGACGCACCCTGACGCACCCTAACAACGCACCCTGACGCACCCTAACGACGCACCCTGACGCACCCTAACGACGTACCCTGACGCACCCTAACGACACAACGCACCCTGACGCACCCTAACGACGCACCCTGACGCACCCTAACGACGCACCCTGACGAACCCTAACTACGCACCCTATCGCACCCTAACGACGCACCCTAACGACGCACCCTATCGCACCCTAACGACGCACCCTGAAACACCCTAACGACGCACCCTGACGCACCCTAACGGCGCACCCTGACGAACCCTAACGACGCACCCTAACGACAGGACGCACCCTGACGCACCCTAACGACCCACCCTGACGCACCCTAACAACGCACCCTAACGACAGGACGCACCCTGACGCACCCTAACGACGCACCCTGACGCACCCTAACGACGCACCCTGACGAACCCTAACGACGCACCCTAACGACAGGACGCACCCTGACGCACCCTAACGACTCACCCTGACGCACCCTAACGACAGGACGCACCCTGACGCACCCTGACGCACCCTAACAACGCACCCTAACGACACAACGCACCCTGACGCACCCTAACGACGCACCCTGACGCACCCTAATGACGCACCCTGACACACCCTAACGACGCACCCTGACGAACCCTAACGACGCACCCTGACGAACCCTAACGACGCACCCTGACGCACCCTAACAACGCACCCTGACGACACAACGCACCCTGACGAACCCTAACGACGCACCCTGACGCACCCTAACGACGCACCCTGACGCACCCTAACGACGCACCCTGACGAACCCTAACGACGAACCCTGACGCACCCTAACGACGCACCCTATCGCACCCTAACGACGCACCCTGACACACCTTAACAACGCACCCTGACGACACAACGCACCCTGACGAACCCTAACGACGCACCCTGACGCACCCTAACGACGCACCCTGACGCACCCTAACGACGCACCCTGACGAACCCTAACGACGCACCCTGACGAACCTTAACGACGCACCCTGACGCACCCTAACGACGCACCCTGACGCACCCTAACGACGCACCCTGACGCACCCTAACGACGCACCCTGACACACCATAACGACGCACCCTGACACACCCTAACGACGCACCCTGACGAACCCTAACAACGCACCCTGACGACACAACGCACCCTAACGGCGCACCCTAATGACGCACCCTAACAACGCACCCTGACGACACAACGCACCCTGACGAACCCTAACGACGCACCCTAACGACGCAACCTATCGCACCCTAACGACGCACCCTAACGACGCACCCTATCGCACCCTAACGCACCCTAACGACGCACCCTGACACACCCTAACGACGCACCCTGACGCACCCTAACAACGCACCCTGACGACACAACGCACCCTGACGAACCCTAACGACGCACCCTGACGCACCCTAACGACGCACCCTGACGCACCCTAACAACGCACCCTGACGACACGACGCACCCTGACGAACCCTAACGACGCACCCTGACGCACCCTAACGACGCACCCTGACGCACCCTAACGACGCACCCTGACGAACCCTAACGACACACCCTAACGACAGGACGCACCCTGACGCACCCTAACGACGCACCCTGACGCACCCTAACAACTTACCCTAACGACAGGACGCACCCTGACGCACCCTAACGACGCACCCTGACACACCCTAACAACGCACCCTGACGACACAACGCACCCTGACGAAACCTAACGACGCACACTGACGCACCCTAACGACGCACCCTGACGCACCCTAACGACGCACTCGGACGAACCCTAACGACGCACCCTAACGACAGGACGCACCCTGACGCACTCTAACGACGCACCCTGACGCACCCTAACAACGCACCCTAACGACACAACGCACCCTGACGCACCCTAACGACGCACCCTGACGCACCCTAACGACGCACCCTGACGCACCCTAATGACGCACCCTGACGAACCCTAACGACGCACCCTGACGAACCCTAACGACGCACCCTGACGCACCCTAACAACGCACCCTGACGACACAACGCACCCTGACGAACCCTAACGACGCACCCTGACGCACCCTAACGACGCACCCTGACGCACCCTAACGACGCACCCTGACGCACCCTAACGACGCACCCTATCGCACCCTAACGCACCCTAACGACGCACCCTGACGCACCCTAACGACGCACCCTTACGCACCCTAACGACGCACCCTGATGACACAACGCACCCTGACGCACCCTAACGACGCACCCTGACGCACCCTAACGACGCACCCTGACACACCCTAACAACGCACCCTGACGACACAACTCACCCTGACGAACCCTAACGACGCACCCTGACGCACCCTAACGACGCACCCTGACGCACCCTAACGACGCACCCTGACGAACCCTAACGACGCACCCTAACGACAGGACGCAACCTGACGCACCCTAACGACGCACCCTGACGCGCCCTAACAACGCACCCTAACGACAGGACGCACCCTGACGCACCCTAACGACGCACCCTGACGCACCCTAACAACGCACCCTGACGACACAACGCACCCTGACGAACCCTAACGACGCACCCTGACGCACCCTAACGACGCACCCTGACGCACCCTAACGACGCACTCTGACGAACCCTAACGACGCACCCTAACGACAGGACGCACCCTGACGCACCCTAACGACGCACCCTGACGCACCCTAACAACGCACCCTAACGACAGGACGCACCCTGACGCACCCTGACGCACCCTGACGCACCCTAACAACGCACCCTCACGACACAACGCACCCTGACGCACCCTAACGACGCACCCTGACGCACCCTAACGACGCACCCTGACGCACCCTAACGACGCACCCTGACGAACCCTAACGACGCACCCTGACGCACCCTAACGACGCACCCTGACGAACCCTAACGACGTACCCTGACGCACCCTAACGACGCACCCTGACGCACCCTAACGACGCACCCTGACGCACCCTAACGAGGCACCCTGACGAACCCTAACGACGCACCCTATCGCACCCTAACGACGCACCCTAACGACGCACCCTATCGCACCCTAACGACGCACCCTGAAACACCCTAACGACGCACCCTGACGCACCCTAACGGCGCACCCTGACGAACCCTAACGACGCACCCTAACGACAGGACGCACCCTGACGCACCCTAACGACGCACCCTGACGCACCCTAACAACGCACCCTACGACGCACCCTGACGCACCCTAACGACGCACCCGGACGCACCCTAACGACGCACCCTGACGAACCCCTAACGACGCACCCTGACGCACCCTAACGACGCACCCTGACGCACCCTAACGACGCACCCTGACGAACCCTAACGACGCACCCTGACGCACCCTAACGACGCACCCTGACGAACCCTAACGACGCACCCTGACGCACCCTAACAACGCACCCTGACGCACCCTAACGACGCACCCTGACGAACCCTAACGACGTACCCTGACGCACCCTAACGACGCACCCTGACGCACCCTAACGACGCACCCTAACGACGCACCCTGACGCACCCTAACGAGGTACCCTGACGAACCCTAACGACGCACCCTATCGCACCCTAACGACGCACCCTAACGACGCACCCTATCGCACCCTAACGACGCACCCTGAAACACCCTAACGACGCACCCTGACGCACCCTAACGGCGCACCCTGACGAACCCTAACGACGCACCCTAACGACGCACCCTGACGCACCCTAACGACCCACCCTGACGCACCCTAACAACGCACCCTAACGACAGGACGCACCCTGACGCACCCTAACGACGCACCCTGACACACCCTAACAACGCACCCTGACGACTAACGCACCCTGACGCACCCTAACGACGCACCCTGACGCACCCTAACGACGCACCCTGACGCACCCTAACGACGCACCATGACGCACCCTAACGACGCACCCTGACGCACCCTGACGCACCCTAACAACGCACCCTAACGACACAACGCACCCTGAAGCACCCTAACGACGCACCCTGACGCACCCTAACGACGCACCCTGACGCACCCTAACGACGCACCCTGACGCACCCTAACGACGCACCCTCACGCACCCTAACAACGCACCCTGACGAACCCTAACGACGCACCTTGACGCACCCTGACGCAACCTAACGACGCACCCTGACGAACCCTAACGACGCACCCTGACGCACCCTAACGACGCACCCTGACGCACCCTAACGACGCACCCTGACGAACCCTAACGACGCACCCTAACGACAGGACGCACCCTGACGCACCCTAACGACCCACCCTGACGCACCCTAACAACGCACCCTAACGACAGGACGCACCCTGACGCACCCTAACGACGCACCCTGACACACCCTAACAACGCACCCTGACGACACAACGCACCCTGACGAACCCTAACGACGCACCCGGACGCACCCTAACGACGCACCCTGACGCACCCTAACGACGCACCCTGACGCACCCTAACGACGCACCCTGACGCACCCTGACGCACCCTAACTAAACGCACCCTGACGACACAACGCACCCTGAAGCACCCTAACGACGCACCCTGACGCACCCTAACGACGCACCCTGACGAACCCTAACGACGCACCCTGACGCACCCTAACGACGCACCCTCACGCACCCTAACAACGCTAACTGACGCACCCTGACGCACCTTGACGCACCCTGACGCACCCTAACGACGCACCCTGACGAACCCTAACGACGCACCCTGACGCACCCTAACGACGCACCCTGACGAACCCTAACGACGCACCCTGACGCACCCCAACGACGCACCCTGACGCACCCTAACGACGCACCCTGACGCACCCTAACGCACCCTGACGCACCCTAACGACGCACCCTGACGCACCCTAACGACGCACCCTGACGCACCCTAACGACGCACCCTGACGAACCCTAACGACGCATCCTGACGCACCCTAACGACGCACCCTGACGAACCCTAACGACGCACCCTGACGACGCACCCTGACGCACCCTAACGACGCACCCTGACGCACCCTAACGACGCACCCTGACGCACCCTAACGACGCACTCTGACGAACCCTAACGACGCACCCTGACGCACCCTAACGACGCACCCTAACGACGCACCCTGACACACCCTAACGACGCACCCTGACGAACCCTAACGACGCACCCTGACGCACCCTAACGACGCACCCTGACGCACCCTAACAACGCACCCTGACGACACAACGCACCCTGACGAACCCTAACGACGCACCCTGACGCACCCTAACGACGCACCCTGACGCACCCTAACGACGCACCCTGACGCACCCTAACGACGCACCCTGACGCACCCTAACGACGCACCCTGACGCACCCTAACGACGCACCCTGACGCACCCTAACGACGCACCCTGACGAACCCTAACGACGCACCCTGAAGCACCCTAACGACGCACCCTGACGCACCCTAACGAGGCACCCTGACGCACCCTAACGACGCAACCTGACTCACCCTAACAACGCACCCTGACGACACAACGCACCCTGACGAACCCTAACGACGCACCCTATCGCACCCTAACGACGCACCCTGACACACCTTAACAACGCACCCTGACGACACAACGCACCCTGACGAACCCTAACGACGCACCCTGACGACACAACGCACCCTGACGAACCCTAACGACGCACCCTGACGCACCCTAACGACGCACCCTGACGCACCCTAACGACGCACCCTGACGAACCCTAACGACGCACCCTAACGACAGGACGCACCCTGACGCACCCTAACGACGCACCCTGACGCACCCTAACGACGCACCCTGACGCACCCTAACAACGCACCCTAACGACACAACGCACCCTGACGCACCCTAACGACGCACCCTGACGCACCCTAACGACGCACCCTGACGAACCCTAACAACGCACCCTGACGACACAACGCACCCTGACGAACCCTAACAACGCACCCTGACGACACAACGCACCCTGACGAACCCTAACGACGCACCCTGACGCACCCTAACGACGCACCCTGACACACCCTAACGACGCACCCTGACGCACCCTAACAACGCACCATGACGACACAACGCACCCTGACGAACCCTAACGACGCACCCTATCGCACCCTAACGGCGCACCCTGACACACCCTAACGACGCACCCTGACGACACAACGCACCCTGACGAACCCTAACGACGCACCCTATCGCACCCTAACGACGCACCTGACACACCCTAACGACGCACCCTGACGCACCCTAACAACGCACCCTGACGACACAACGCACCCTGACGAACCCTAACGACGCACCCTGACGAACCCTAACGACGCATCCTGACGCACCCTAACGACGCACCCTGACGCACCCTAACAACGCACCCTGAAGACACAACGCACCCTGACGAACCCTAACGACGCACCCTGACAAACCCTAACGACGCACCCTGACGCACCCTAACGACGCACCCTGACGCACCCTAACGACGCACCCTGACGAACCCTAACGACGCACCCTGACGCACCCTAACGACGCATCCTGACGCACCCTAACGACGCACCCTGACACACCCTAACGACGCACCCTGACGACGCACCCTGACGCACCCTAACGACGCACCCTGACGCACCCTAACGACGCACCCTGACGCACCCTAACGACGCACCCTGACGCACCCTAACGACGCACCCTGACGCACCCTAACGACGCACCCTAACGACGCTCCCTGACACACCCTAACGACGCACCCTGACGAACCCTAACGACGCACCCTGACGCACCCTAACGACGCACCCTGACGCACCCTAACAACGCACCCTGACGCACCCTGACGACACAACGCACCCTGACGAACCCTAACGACGCACCCTGACGCACCCTAACGACGCACCCTGACGCACCCTAACGACGCACCCTGACACACCCTAACGACGCACCCTGACGCACCCTAACAACGCACCCTGACGACACAACGCACCCTGACGCACCCTAACGACGCACCCTGACGCACCCTAACGACGCATCCTGACGCACCCTAACGACGCACCCTGACGCACCCTAACAACGCACCCTGAAGACACAACGCACCCTGACGAACCCTAACGACGCACCCTGACGAACCCTAACGACGCACCCTGACGCACCCTAATGACGCACCCTGACGCACCCTAACGACGCACCCTGACGAACCCTAACGACGCACCCTGACGCACCCTAACGACGCATCCTGACGCATCCTAACGACGCACCCTGACGAACCCTAACGACGCACCCTGACGACGCACCCTGACGCACCCTAACGACGCACCCTGACGCACCCTAACGACGCACCCTGACGCACCCTAACGACGCACTCTGACGAACCCTAACGACGCACCCTGACGCACCCTAACGACGCACCCTAACGACGCACCCTGACACACCCTAACGACGCACCCTGACGAACCCTAACGACGCACCCTGACGCACCCTAACGACGCACCCTGACGCACCCTAACAACGCACCCTGACGCACCCTGACGACACAACGCACCCTGACGAACCCTAACGACGCACCCTGACGCACCCTAACGACGCACCCTGACGCACCCTAACGACGCACCCTGACGCACCCTAACGACGCACCCTGACGCACCCTAACAACGCACCCTGATGAACCCTAACGACGCACCCTGACGCACCCTAACGACGCACCCTGACGCACCCTAACGACGCACCCTGACGCACCCTAACGACGCACCCTGACGAACCCTAACGACGCACCCTGAAGCACCCTAACGACGCACCCTGACGCACCCTAACGAGGCACCCTGACGAACCCTAACGACGCACCCTATCGCACCCTAACGACGCACCCTAACGACGCACCCTATCGCACCCTAACGACGCACCCTGAAACACCCTAACGACGCACCCTGACGCACCCTAACGACGCACCCTGACGAACCCTAACGACGCACCCTAACGACAGGACGCACCCTGACGCACCCTAACGACGCACCCTGACGCACCCTAACAACGCACCCTAACGACAGGACGCACCCTGACGCACCCTAACGACGCACCCTGACGCACCCTAACAACGCACCCTGACGACACAACGCACCCTGACGAACCCTAACGACGCACCCTGACGAACCCTAACGACGCACCCTGACGCACCCTAATGACGCACCCTGACGCACCCTAACGACGCACCCTGACGACACAACGCACCCTGACGAACCCTAACGACGCACCCTATCGCACCCTAACGACGCACCCTGACACACCCTAACGACGCACCCTGACGACACAACGCACCCTGACGAACCCTAACGACGCACCCTATCGCACCCTAACGACGCAGCCTGACACACCCTAACGACGCACCCTGACGCACCCTAACAACGCACCCTGACGACACAACGCACCCTGACGAACCCTAACGACGCACCCTGACGCACCCTAACGACGCACCCTGACGCACCCTAACGACGCACCCTGACGCACCCTAACGACGCACCCTGACACACCCTAACAACGCACCCTGACGACACAACGCACCCTGACGAACCCTAACGACGCACCCTGACGCACCCTAACGACGCACCCTGACGCACCCTAACGACGCACCCTGACGAACCCTAACGACGCACCCTAACGACAGGACGCACCCTGACGCACCCTAACAACGCACCCTGACGCACCCTAACAACGCACCCTAACGACAGGACGCACCCTGACGCCCCCTAACGACGCACCCTGACGACACAACGCACCCTGACGTACCCTAACGACGCACCCTGACGCACCCTAACGACGCACCCTGACGCACCCTAACGACGCACTCTGACGAACCCTAACGACGCACCCTAACGACAGGACGCACCCTGACGCACCCTAACGACGCACTCTGACGCACCCTAACAACGCACCCTAACGACAGGACGCACCCTGACGCACCCTAACGACGCAACCTGACGCACCCTAACAACGCACCCTAACGACACAACGCACCTTGACGAACCCTAACGACGCACCCTGACGAACCTTAACGACGCACCCTGACGAACCCTAACGACGCACCCTGACGAACCCTAACGACGCACCCTGACGCACCCTAATGACGCACCCTGACGCACCCTAACGACGCACCCTGATGCACCCTAACGACGCACCTTGACGCACCCTAACAACGCACCCTGACGACACAACGCACCCTGACGAACCCTAACGACGCACCCTGACGAACCCTAACGGCGCACCCTGACGCACCCTAATGACGCACCCTGACACACCCTAACGACGCACCCTGACGACACAACGCACCCTGACGAACCCGAACGACGCACCCTATCGCACCCTAACGACGCACCCTGACACACCCTAACGACGCACCCTGACGCACCCTAACGACGCACCCTGACGAACCCTAACAACGCACCCTGACGACACAACGCACCCTGACAAACCCTAACGACGCACCCTGACGCACCCTAACGACGCACCCTGACGCACCCTAACGACGCACCCTGACGCACCCTAACGACGCACCCTGACACACCCTAACAACGCACCCTGACGACACAACGCACCCTGACGAACCCTAACGACGCACCCTGACGCACCCTAACGACGCACCCTGACGCACCCTAACGACACACCCTGACGAACCCTAACGACGCACCCTAACGACAGGACGCACCCTGACGCACCCTAACGACGCACCCTGACGCACCCTAACAACGCACCCTAACGACAGGACGCACCCTGACGCACCCTAACGACGCACCCTGACGACACAACGCACCCTGACGAACCCTAACGACGCACCCTGACGCACCCTAACGACGCACCCTGACGCACCCTAACGACGCACTCTGACGAACCCTAACGACGCACCCTAACGACAGGACGCACCCTGACGCACCCTAACGACGCACCCTGACGCACCCTAACAACGCACCCTAACGACAGGACGCACCCTGACGCACCCTGACGCACCCTGACGCACCCTAACGACGCACCCTGACGAACCCTAACGACGCACCCTGACGAACCTTAACGACGCACCCTGACGCACCCTAACGACGCAACCTGACTCACCCTAACAACGCACCCTGACGACACAACGCACCCTGACGAACCCTAACGACGCACCCTATCGCACCCTAACGACGCACCCTGACACACCTTAACAACGCACCCTGACGACACAACGCACCCTGACGAACCCTAACGACGCACCCTGACGACACAACGCACCCTGACGAACCCTAACGACGCACCCTGACGCACCCTAACGACGCACCCTGACGCACCCTAACGACGCACCCTGACGAACCCTAACGACGCACCCTAACGACAGGACGCACCCTGACGCACCCTAACGACGCACCCTGACGCACCCTAACGACGCACCCTGACGCACCCTAACAACGCACCCTAACGACACAACGCACCCTGACGCACCCTAACGACGCACCCTGACGCACCCTAACGACGCACCCTGACGAACCCTAACAACGCACCCTGACGACACAACGCACCCTGACGAACCCTAACAACGCACCCTGACGACACAACGCACCCTGACGAACCCTAACGACGCACCCTGACGCACCCTAACAACGCACCCTAACGACAGGACGCACCCTGACGCACCCTAACGACGCACCCTGACGCACCCTAACAACGCACCCTGACGACACAACGCACCCTGACGAACCCTAACGACGCACCCTGACGAACCCTAACGACGCACCCTGACGCACCCTAATGACGCACCCTGACGCACCCTAACGACGCACCCTGACGACACAACGCACCCTGACGAACCCTAACGACGCACCCTATCGCACCCTAACGACGCACCCTGACACACCCTAACGACGCACCCTGACGACACAACGCACCCTGACGAACCCTAACGACGCACCCTGACGCACCCTAACGACGCAGCCTGACACACCCTAACGACGCACCCTGACGCACCCTAACAACGCACCCTGACGACACAACGCACCCTGACGAACCCTAACGACGCACCCTGACGCACCCTAACGACGCACCCTGACGCACCCTAACGACGCACCCTGACGCACCCTAACGACGCACCCTGACACACCCTAACAACGCACCCTGACGACACAACGCACCCTGACGAACCCTAACGACGCACCCTGACGCACCCTAACGACGCACCCTGACGCACCCTAACGACGCACCCTGACGAACCCTAACGACGCACCCTAACGACAGGACGCACCCTGACGCACCCTAACAACGCACCCTGACGCACCCTAACAACGCACCCTAACGACAGGACGCACCCTGACGCCCCCTAACGACGCACCCTGACGACACAACGCACCCTGACGTACCCTAACGACGCACCCTGACGCACCCTAACGACGCACCCTGACGCACCCTAACGACGCACTCTGACGAACCCTAACGACGCACCCTAACGACAGGACGCACCCTGACGCACCCTAACGACGCACTCTGACGCACCCTAACAACGCACCCTAACGACAGGACGCACCCTGACGCACCCTAACGACGCAACCTGACGCACCCTAACAACGCACCCTAACGACACAACGCACCTTGACGAACCCTAACGACGCACCCTGACGAACCTTAACGACGCACCCTGACGAACCCTAACGACGCACCCTGACGAACCCTAACGACGCACCCTGACGCACCCTAATGACGCACCCTGACGCACCCTAACGACGCACCCTGATGCACCCTAACGACGCACCTTGACGCACCCTAACAACGCACCCTGACGACACAACGCACCCTGACGAACCCTAACGACGCACCCTGACGAACCCTAACGGCGCACCCTGACGCACCCTAATGACGCACCCTGACACACCCTAACGACGCACCCTGACGACACAACGCACCCTGACGAACCCGAACGACGCACCCTATCGCACCCTAACGACGCACCCTGACACACCCTAACGACGCACCCTGACGCACCCTAACGACGCACCCTGACGAACCCTAACAACGCACCCTGACGACACAACGCACCCTGACAAACCCTAACGACGCACCCTGACGCACCCTAACGACGCACCCTGACGCACCCTAACGACGCACCCTGACGCACCCTAACGACGCACCCTGACACACCCTAACAACGCACCCTGACGACACAACGCACCCTGACGAACCCTAACGACGCACCCTGACGCACCCTAACGACGCACCCTGACGCACCCTAACGACACACCCTGACGAACCCTAACGACGCACCCTAACGACAGGACGCACCCTGACGCACCCTAACGACGCACCCTGACGCACCCTAACAACGCACCCTAACGACAGGACGCACCCTGACGCACCCTAACGACGCACCCTGACGACACAACGCACCCTGACGAACCCTAACGACGCACCCTGACGCACCCTAACGACGCACCCTGACGCACCCTAACGACGCACTCTGACGAACCCTAACGACGCACCCTAACGACAGGACGCACCCTGACGCACCCTAACGACGCACCCTGACGCACCCTAACAACGCACCCTAACGACAGGACGCACCCTGACGCACCCTGACGCACCCTGACGCACCCTAACGACGCACCCTGACGAACCCTAACGACGCACCCTGACGAACCTTAACGACGCACCCTGACGCACCCTAACGACGCAACCTGACTCACCCTAACAACGCACCCTGACGACACAACGCACCCTGACGAACCCTAACGACGCACCCTATCGCACCCTAACGACGCACCCTGACACACCTTAACAACGCACCCTGACGACACAACGCACCCTGACGAACCCTAACGACGCACCCTGACGACACAACGCACCCTGACGAACCCTAACGACGCACCCTGACGCACCCTAACGACGCACCCTGACGCACCCTAACGACGCACCCTGACGAACCCTAACGACGCACCCTAACGACAGGACGCACCCTGACGCACCCTAACGACGCACCCTGACGCACCCTAACGACGCACCCTGACGCACCCTAACAACGCACCCTAACGACACAACGCACCCTGACGCACCCTAACGACGCACCCTGACGCACCCTAACGACGCACCCTGACGAACCCTAACAACGCACCCTGACGACACAACGCACCCTGACGAACCCTAACAACGCACCCTGACGACACAACGCACCCTGACGAACCCTAACGACGCACCCTGACGCACCCTAACGACGCACCCTGACACACCCTAACGACGCACCCTGACGCACCCTAACAACGCACCATGACGACACAACGCACCCTGACGAACCCTAACGACGCACCCTATCGCACCCTAACGGCGCACCCTGACACACCCTAACGACGCACCCTGACGACACAACGCACCCTGACGAACCCTAACGACGCACCCTATCGCACCCTAACGACGCACCTGACACACCCTAACGACGCACCCTGACGCACCCTAACAACGCACCCTGACGACACAACGCACCCTGACGAACCCTAACGACGCACCCTGACGAACCCTAACGACGCATCCTGACGCACCCTAACGACGCACCCTGACGCACCCTAACAACGCACCCTGAAGACACAACGCACCCTGACGAACCCTAACGACGCACCCTGACGAACCCTAACGACGCACCCTGACGCACCCTAATGACGCACCCTGACGCACCCTAACGACGCACCCTGACGAACCCTAACGACGCACCCTGACGCACCCTAACGACGCATCCTGACGCACCCTAACGACGCACCCTGACGAACCCTAACGACGCACCCTGACGACGCACCCTGACGAACCCTAACGACGCACCCTGACGCACCCTAACGACGCACCCTGACGCACCCTAACGACGCACTCTGACGAACCCTAACGACGCACCCTGACGCACCCTAACGACGCACCCTAACGACGCACCCTGACACACCCTAACGACGCACCCTGACGCACCCTAACAACGCACCCTAACGACAGGACGCACCCTGACGCACCCTAACGACGCACCCTGACGACACAACGCACCCTGACGAACCCTAACGACGCACCCTGACGCACCCTAACGACGCACCCTGACGCACCCTAACGACGCACTCTGACGAACCCTAACGACGCACCCTAACGACAGGACGCACCCTGACGCACCCTAACGACGCACCCTGACGCACCCTAACAACGCACCCTAACGACAGGACGCACCCTGACGCACCCTGACGCACCCTGACGCACCCTAACGACGCACCCTGACGAACCCTAACGACGCACCCTGACGAACCTTAACGACGCACCCTGACGCACCCTAACGACGCAACCTGACTCACCCTAACAACGCACCCTGACGACACAACGCACCCTGACGAACCCTAACGACGCACCCTATCGCACCCTAACGACGCACCCTGACACACCTTAACAACGCACCCTGACGACACAACGCACCCTGACGAACCCTAACGACGCACCCTGACGACACAACGCACCCTGACGAACCCTAACGACGCACCCTGACGCACCCTAACGACGCACCCTGACGCACCCTAACGACGCACCCTGACGAACCCTAACGACGCACCCTAACGACAGGACGCACCCTGACGCACCCTAACGACGCACCCTGACGCACCCTAACGACGCACCCTGACGCACCCTAACAACGCACCCTAACGACACAACGCACCCTGACGCACCCTAACGACGCACCCTGACGCACCCTAACGACGCACCCTGACGAACCCTAACAACGCACCCTGACGACACAACGCACCCTGACGAACCCTAACAACGCACCCTGACGACACAACGCACCCTGACGAACCCTAACGACGCACCCTGACGCACCCTAACGACGCACCCTGACACACCCTAACGACGCACCCTGACGCACCCTAACAACGCACCATGACGACACAACGCACCCTGACGAACCCTAACGACGCACCCTATCGCACCCTAACGGCGCACCCTGACACACCCTAACGACGCACCCTGACGACACAACGCACCCTGACGAACCCTAACGACGCACCCTATCGCACCCTAACGACGCACCTGACACACCCTAACGACGCACCCTGACGCACCCTAACAACGCACCCTGACGACACAACGCACCCTGACGAACCCTAACGACGCACCCTGACGAACCCTAACGACGCATCCTGACGCACCCTAACGACGCACCCTGACGCACCCTAACAACGCACCCTGAAGACACAACGCACCCTGACGAACCCTAACGACGCACCCTGACGAACCCTAACGACGCACCCTGACGCACCCTAATGACGCACCCTGACGCACCCTAACGACGCACCCTGACGAACCCTAACGACGCACCCTGACGCACCCTAACGACGCATCCTGACGCACCCTAACGACGCACCCTGACGAACCCTAACGACGCACCCTAACGACGCACCCTGACGAACCCTTACGACGCACTGACGCACCCTAACGACGCACCCTGACGCACCCTAACGACGCACTCTGACGAACCCTAACGACGCACCCTGACGCACCCTAACGACGCACCCTAACGACGCACCCTGACACACCCTAACGACGCACCCTGACGAACCCTAACGACGCACCCTGACGCACCCTAACGACGCACCCTGACGCACCCTAACAACGCACCCTGACGACACAACGCACCCTGACGAACCCTAACGACGCACCCTGACGCACCCTAACGACGCACCCTGACGCACCCTAACGACGCACCCTGACGCACCCTAACGACGCACCCTGACGCACCCTAACAACGCACCCTGATGAACCCTAACGACGCACCCTGACGCACCCTAACGACGCACCCTGACGCACCCTAACGACGCACCCTGACGCACCCTAACGACGCACCCTGACGAACCCTAACGACGCACCCTGAAGCACCCTAACGACGCACCCTGACGCACCCTAACGAGGCACCCTGACGAACCCTAACGACGCACCCTATCGCACCCTAACGACGCACCCTAACGACGCACCCTATCGCACCCTAACGACGCACCCTGAAACACCCTAACGACGCACCCTGACGCACCCTAACGACGCACCCTGACGAACCCTAACGACGCACCCTAACGACAGGACGCACCCTGACGCACCCTAACGACGCACCCTGACGCACCCTAACAACGCACCCTAACGACAGGACGCACCCTGACGCACCCTAACGACGCACCCTGACGCACCCTAACAACGCACCCTGACGACACAAAACACCCTGACGCACCCTAACGACGCACCCTGACGCACCCTAACGACGCACCCTGACGCACCCTAACGACGCACCCTGACGCACCCTAACGACGCACCCTGACGCACCCTAACGACGCACCCTGACGCCCCCTAACGACGCACCCTGACGCACCCTAACGACGCACCCTGACGAACCCTAACGACGCACCCTGAAGCACCCTAACGACGCACCCTGACGCACCCTAACGAGGCACCCTGACGAACCCTAACGACGCACCCTATCGCACCCTAACGACGCACCCTAACGACGCACCCTATCGCACCCTAACGACGCACCCTGAAACACCCTAACGACGCACCCTGACGCACCCTAACGACGCACCCTGACGAACCCTAACGACGCACCCTAACGACAGGACGCACCCTGACGCACCCTAACGACGCACCCTGACGCACCCTAACAACGCACCCTAACGACAGGACGCACCCTGACGCACCCTAACGACGCACCCTGACACACCCTAACAACGCACCCTGACGACACAACGCACCCTGACGAACCCTAACGACGCACCCTGACGCACCCTAACGACGCACCCTGACGCACCCTAACGACGCACCCTGACGCACCTTAACGACGCACCCTGACGCACCCTAACGACGCACCCTGAAGCACCCTAACGACGCACCCTGACGCACCCTAACGACGCACCCTGACGCACCCTAACGACGCACCCTGACGCACCCTAACGACGCACCCTGACGCACCCTAACAACGCACCCTGATGAACCCTAACGACGCACCCTGACGCACCCTAACGACGCACCCTGACGCACCCTAACGACGCACCCTGACGCACCCTAACGACGCACCCTGACGAACCCTAACGACGCACCCTGAAGCACCCTAACGACGCACCCTGACGCACCCTAACGAGGCACCCTGACGAACCCTAACGACGCACCCTATCGCACCCTAACGACGCACCCTAACGACGCACCCTATCGCACCCTAACGACGCACCCTGAAACACCCTAACGACGCACCCTGACGCACCCTAACGACGCACCCTGACGAACCCTAACGACGCACCCTAACGACAGGACGCACCCTGACGCACCCTAACGACGCACCCTGACGCACCCTAACAACGCACCCTAACGACAGGACGCACCCTGACGCACCCTAACGACGCACCCTGACGCACCCTAACAACGCACCCTGACGACACAAAACACCCTGACGAACCCTAACGACGCACCCTGACGCACCCTAACGACGCACCCTGACGCACCCTAACGACGCACCCTGACACACCCTAACGACGCACCCTGACGCACCCTAACAACGCACCCTGATGAACCCTAACGACGCACCCTGACGCACCCTAACGACGCACCCTGACGCACCCTAACGACGCACCCTGACGCACCCTAACGACGCACCCTGACGAACCCTAACGACGCACCCTGAAGCACCCTAACGACGCACCCTGACGCACCCTAACGAGGCACCCTGACGAACCCTAACGACGCACCCTATCGCACCCTAACGACGCACCCTAACGACGCACCCTATCGCACCCTAACGACGCACCCTGAAACACCCTAACGACGCACCCTGACGCACCCTAACGACGCACCCTGACGAACCCTAACGACGCACCCTAACGACAGGACGCACCCTGACGCACCCTAACGACGCACCCTGACGCACCCTAACAACGCACCCTAACGACAGGACGCACCCTGACGCACCCTAACGACGCACCCTGACACACCCTAACAACGCACCCTGACGACACAACGCACCCTGACGAACCCTAACGACGCACCCTGACGCACCCTAACGACGCACCCTGAAGACACAACGCACCCTGACGAACCCTAACGACGCACCCTGACGAACCCTAACGACGCACCCTGACGCACCCTAATGACGCACCCTGACGCACCCTAACGACGCACCCTGACGAACCCTAACGACGCACCCTGACGCACCCTAACGACGCATCCTGACGCACCCTAACGACGCACCCTGACGAACCCTAACGACGCACCCTGACGACGCACCCTGACGAACCCTAACGACGCACCCTGACGCACCCTAACGACGCACCCTGACGCACCCTAACGACGCACTCTGACGAACCCTAACGACGCACCCTGACGCACCCTAACGACGCACCCTAACGACGCACCCTGACACACCCTAACGACGCACCCTGACGCACCCTAACAACGCACCCTAACGACAGGACGCACCCTGACGCACCCTAACGACGCACCCTGACGACACAACGCACCCTGACGAACCCTAACGACGCACCCTGACGCACCCTAACGACGCACCCTGACGCACCCTAACGACGCACTCTGACGAACCCTAACGACGCACCCTAACGACAGGACGCACCCTGACGCACCCTAACGACGCACCCTGACGCACCCTAACAACGCACCCTAACGACAGGACGCACCCTGACGCACCCTGACGCACCCTAACGACGCACCCTGACGAACCCTAACGACGCACCCTGACGAACCTTAACGACGCACCCTGACGCACCCTAACGACGCAACCTGACTCACCCTAACAACGCACCCTGACGACACAACGCACCCTGACGAACCCTAACGACGCACCCTATCGCACCCTAACGACGCACCCTGACACACCTTAACAACGCACCCTGACGACACAACGCACCCTGACGAACCCTAACGACGCACCCTGACGACACAACGCACCCTGACGAACCCTAACGACGCACCCTGACGCACCCTAACGACGCACCCTGACGCACCCTAACGACGCACCCTGACGAACCCTAACGACGCACCCTAACGACAGGACGCACCCTGACGCACCCTAACGACGCACCCTGACGCACCCTAACGACGCACCCTGACGCACCCTAACAACGCACCCTAACGACACAACGCACCCTGACGCACCCTAACGACGCACCCTGACGCACCCTAACGACGCACCCTGACGAACCCTAACAACGCACCCTGACGACACAACGCACCCTGACGAACCCTAACAACGCACCCTGATGACACAACGCACCCTGACGAACCCTAACGACGCACCCTGACGCACCCTAACGACGCACCCTGACGCACCCTAACGACGCACCCTGACGCACCCTAACAACGCACCATGACGACACAACGCACCCTGACGAACCCTAACGACGCACCCTATCGCACCCTAACGGCGCACCCTGACACACCCTAACGACGCACCCTGACGACACAACGCACCCTGACGAACCCTAACGACGCACCCTATCGCACCCTAACGACGCACCTGACACACCCTAACGACGCACCCTGACGCACCCTAACAACGCACCCTGACGACACAACGCACCCTGACGAACCCTAACGACGCACCCTGACGAACCCTAACGACGCATCCTGACGCACCCTAACGACGCACCCTGACGCACCCTAACAACGCACCCTGAAGACACAACGCACCCTGACGAACCCTAACGACGCACCCTGACGAACCCTAACGACGCACCCTGACGCACCCTAATGACGCACCCTGACGCACCCTAACGACGCACCCTGACGAACCCTAACGACGCACCCTGACGCACCCTAACGACGCATCCTGACGCACCCTAACGACGCACCCTGACGAACCCTAACGACGCACCCTGACGAACCCTAACGACGCACCCTGACGCACCCTAACGACGCACCCTGACGCACCCTAACGACGCACTCTGACGAACCCTAACGACGCACCCTGACGCACCCTAACGACGCACCCTAACGACGCACCCTGACACACCCTAACGACGCACCCTGACGAACCCTAACGACGCACCCTGACGCACCCTAACGACGCACCCTGACGCACCCTAACAACGCACCCTGACGACACAACGCACCCTGACGCACCCTAACGACGCACCCTGACGCACCCTAACGACGCACCCTGACGCACCCTAACGACGCACCCTGACGCACCCTAACGACGCACCCTGACGCACCCTAACAACGCACCCTGATGAACCCTAACGACGCACCCTGACGCACCCTAACGACGCACCCTGACGCACCCTAACGACGCACCCTGACGCACCCTAACGACGCACCCTGACGAACCCTAACGACGCACCCTGAAGCACCCTAACGACGCACCCTGACGCACCCTAACGAGGCACCCTGACGAACCCTAACGACGCACCCTATCGCACCCTAACGACGCACCCTAACGACGCACCCTATCGCACCCTAACGACGCACCCTGAAACACCCTAACGACGCACCCTGACGCACCCTAACGACGCACCCTGACGAACCCTAACGACGCACCCTAACGACAGGACGCACCCTGACGCACCCTAACGACGCACCCTGACGCACCCTAACAACGCACCCTAACGACAGGACGCACCCTGACGCACCCTAACGACGCACCCTGACGCACCCTAACAACGCACCCTGACGACACAAAACACCCTGACGAACCCTAACGACGCACCCTGACGCACCCTAACGACGCACCCTGACGCACCCTAACGACGCACCCTGACGCACCCTAACGACGCACCCTGACGCACCCTAACGACGCACCCTGACGCCCCCTAACGACGCACCCTGACGCACCCTAACGACGCACCCTGACGAACCCTAACGACGCACCCTGAAGCACCCTAACGACGCACCCTGACGCACCCTAACGAGGCACCCTGACGAACCCTAACGACGCACCCTATCGCACCCTAACGACGCACCCTAACGACGCACCCTATCGCACCCTAACGACGCACCCTGAAACACCCTAACGACGCACCCTGACGCACCCTAACGACGCACCCTGACGAACCCTAACGACGCACCCTAACGACAGGACGCACCCTGACGCACCCTAACGACGCACCCTGACGCACCCTAACAACGCACCCTAACGACAGGACGCACCCTGACGCACCCTAACGACGCACCCTGACACACCCTAACAACGCACCCTGACGACACAACGCACCCTGACGAACCCTAACGACGCACCCTGACGCACCCTAACGACGCACCCTGACGCACCCTAACGACGCACCATGACGCACCCTAACGACGCACCCTGACGCACCCTAACGAAACCTAACAACGCACCCTGACGCACCCTAACGACGCACCGTGACGCACCCTAACGACGCACCCTGACGCACCCTAACGACGCACCCTGACGCACCCTAACGACGCACCCTGACGCACCCTAACAACGCACCCTGATGAACCCTAACGACGCACCCTGACGCACCCTAACGACGCACCCTGACGCACCCTAACGACGCACCCTGACGCACCCTAACGACGCACCCTGACGAACCCTAACGACGCACCCTGAAGCACCCTAACGACGCACCCTGACGCACCCTAACGAGGCACCCTGACGAACCCTAACGACGCACCCTATCGCACCCTAACGACGCACCCTAACGACGCACCCTGACGCACCCTAACGACGCACCCTGAAACACCCTAACGACGCACCCTGACGCACCCTAACACGCACGCACCCTAACGAACCCTAACAGGACGCACCCTGACGCACCCTAACGACGCACCCTGACACACCCTAACAACGCACCCTAACGACAGGACGCACCCTGACGCACCCTAACGACGCACCCTGACGCACCCTAACAACGCACCCTGACGACACAAAACACCCTGACGAACCCTAACGACGCACCCTGACGCACCCTAACGACGCACCCTGACGCACCCTAACGACGCACCCTGACACACCCTAACGACGCACCCTGACGCACCCTAACAACGCACCCTGATGAACCCTAACGACGCACCCTGACGAACCCTAACGACGCACCCTGACGCACCCTAACGACGCACCCTGACGCACCCTAACGACGCACCCTGACGAACCCTAACGACGCACCCTGAAGCACCCTAACGACGCACCCTGACGCACCCTAACGAGGCACCCTGACGAACCCTAACGACGCACCCTATCGCACCCTAACGACGCACCCTAACGACGCACCCTATCGCACCCTAACGACGCACCCTGAAACACCCTAACGACGCACCCTGACGCACCCTAACGACGCACCCTGACGAACCCTAACGACGCACCCTAACGACAGGACGCACCCTGACGCACCCTAACGACGCACCCTGACGCACCCTAACAACGCACCCTAACGACAGGACGCACCCTGACGCACCCTAACGACGCACCCTGACACACCCTAACAACGCACCCTGACGACACAACGCACCCTGACGAACCCTAACGACGCACCCTGACGCACCCTAACGACGCACCCTGACGCACCCTAACGACGCACCATGACGCACCTTAACGACGCACCCTGACGCACCCTGACGAAACCTAACAACGCACCCTAACGACACAACGCACCCTGAAGCACCCTAACGACGCACCCTGACGCACCCTAACGACGCACCCTGACGCACCCTAACGACGCACCCTGACGCACCCTAACGACGCACCCTGACGCACCCTAACGACGCACCCTGACGCACCCTAACAACGCACCCTAACGACAGGACGCACCCTGACGCACCCTAACGACGCTCCCTGACAAACCCTAACGACGCACCCTGACGCACCCTAACGACGCACCCTGACGCACCCTAACGACGCACCCTGACGCACCCTAACAACGCACCCTAACGACAGGACGCACCCTGACGCACCCTAACGACGCACCCTGACGCACCCTAACAACGCACCCTGACGACACAACGCACCCTGACGCACCCTAACGACGCACCCTGACGCACCCTGACGCACCCTAACGACGCACCCTGACGAACCCTAACGACGCACCCTAACGACAGGACGCACCCTGACGCACCCTAACGACTCACCCTGACGCACCCTAACAACGCACCCTAACGACAGGACGCACCCTGACGCACCCTGACGCACCCTAACAACGCACCCTAACGACACAACGCACCCTGACGCACCCTAACGACGCACCCTGACGCACCCTAACGACGCACCATGACGCACCTTAACGACGCACCCTGACGCACCCTGACGACACCTAACAACGCACCCTAACGACACAACGCACCCTGAAGCACCCTAACGACGCACCCTGACGCACCCTAACGACGCACCCTGACGCACCCTAACGACGCACCCTGACGCACCCTAACGACGCACCCTGACGCACCCTGACGCACCCTAACGACGCACCCTGACGCACCCTAACAACGCACCCTAACGACAGGACGCACCCTGACGCACCCTAACGACGCTCCCTGACAAACCCTAACGACGCACCCTGACGCACCCTAACGACGCACCCTGACGCACCCTAACGACGCACCCTGACGCACCCTAACAACGCACCCTAACGACAGGACGCACCCTGACGCACCCTAACGACGCACCCTGACGCACCCTAACAACGCACCCTGACGACACAACGCACCCTGACGCACCCTAACGACGCACCCTGACGCACCCTGACGCACCCTAACGCACCCTAACGACGCACCCTGACGAACCCTAACGACGCACCCTAACGACAGGACGCACCCTGACGCACCCTAACGACTCACCCTGACGCACCCTAACAACGCACCCTAACGACGCACCCTGACGCACCCTAACAACGCACCCTGACGACACAACGCACCCTGACGAACCCTAACGACGCACCCTGACGCACCCTAACGACGCACCCTGACGCACCCTAACGACGCACCATGACGCACCTTAACGACGCACCCTGACGCACCCTGACGAAACCTAACAACGCACCCTAACGACACAACGCACCCTGAAGCACCCTAACGACGCACCCTGACGCACCCTAACGACGCACCCTGACGCACCCTAACGACGCACCCTGACGCACCCTAACGACGCACCCTGACGCACCCTAACGACGCACCCTGACGCACCCTAACAACGCACCCTAACGACAGGACGCACCCTGACGCACCCTAACGACGCTCCCTGACAAACCCTAACGACGCACCCTGACGCACCCTAACGACGCACCCTGACGCACCCTAACGACGCACCCTGACGCACCCTAACAACGCACCCTAACGACAGGACGCACCCTGACGCACCCTAACGACGCACCCTGACGCACCCTAACAACGCACCCTGACGACACAACGCACCCTGACGTACCCTAACGACGCACCCTGACGCACCCTGACGCACCCTAACGACGCACCCTGACGAACCCTAACGACGCACCCTAACGACAGGACGCACCCTGACGCACCCTAACGACTCACCCTGACGCACCCTAACAACGCACCCTAACGACAGGACGCACCCTGACGCACCCTGACGCACCCTAACAACGCACCCTAACGACACAACGCACCCTGACGCACCCTAACGACGCACCCTGACGCACCCTAACGACGCACCATGACGCACCCTAACAACGCACCCTGACGACACAACGCACCCTGAAGCACCCTAACGACGCACCCTGACGCACCCTAACGACGCACCCTGACGCACCCTAACGACGCACCCTGACGCACCCTAACGACGCACCCTGACGCACCCTAACAACGCACCCTAACGACAGGACGCACCCTGACGCACCCTAACGACGCTCCCTGACAAACCCTAACGACGCACCCTGACGCACCCTAACGACGCACCCTGACGCACCCTAACGACGCACCCTGACGCACCCTAACAACGCACCCTAACGACAGGACGCACCCTGACGCACCCTAACGACGCACCCTGACGCACCCTAACAACGCACCCTGACGACACAACGCACCCTGACGTACCCTAACGACGCACCCTGACGCACCCTGACGCACCCTAACGACGCACCCTGACGAACCCTAACGACGCACCCTAACGACAGGACGCACCCTGACGCACCCTAACGACTCACCCTGACGCACCCTAACAACGCACCCTAACGACAGGACGCACCCTGACGCACCCTGACGCACCCTAACAACGCACCCTAACGACACAACGCACCCTGACGCACCCTAACGACGCACCCTGACGCACCCTAACGACGCACCATGACGCACCTTAACGACGCACCCTGACGCACCCTGACGAAACCTAACAACGCACCCTAACGACACAACGCACCCTGAAGCACCCTAACGACGCACCCTGACGCACCCTAACGACGCACCCTGACGCACCCTAACGACGCACCCTGACGCACCCTAACGACGCACCCTGACGCACCCTAACGACGCACCCTGACGCACCCTAACAACGCACCCTAACGACAGGACGCACCCTGACGCACCCTAACGACGCTCCCTGACAAACCCTAACGACGCACCCTGACGCACCCTAACGACGCACCCTGACGCACCCTAACAACGCACCCTAACGACAGGACGCACCCTGACGCACCCTAACGACGCACCCTGACGCACCCTAACAACGCACCCTGACGACACAACGCACCCTGACGCACCCTAACGACGCACCCTGACGCACCCTGACGCACCCTAACGACGCACCCTGACGAACCCTAACGACGCACCCTAACGACAGGACGCACCCTGACGCACCCTAACGACTCACCCTGACGCACCCTAACAACGCACCCTAACGACAGGACGCACCCTGACGCACCCTGACGCACCCTAACAACGCACCCTAACGACACAACGCACCCTGACGCACCCTAACGACGCACCCTGACGCACCCTAATGACGCACCCTGACACACCCTAACGACGCACCCTGACGAACCCTAACGACGCACCCTGACGAACCCTAACGACGCACCCTGACGCACCCTAACAACGCACCCTGACGACACAACGCACCCTGACGAACCCTAACGACGCACCCTGACGCACCCTAACGACGCACCCTGACGCACCCTAACGACGCACCCTGACGAACCCTAACGACGAACCCTGACGCACCCTAACGACGCACCCTGACGCACCCTAACGACGCACCCTGACGCAACCTAACGACGCACCCTGACGAACCCTAACGACGCACCCTATCGCACCCTAACGACGCACCCTAACGACGCACCCTGACGCACCCTAACGACGCACCCTGACGCACCCTACCGACGCACCCTGACGCACCCTAACAACGCACCCTAACGACAGGACGCACCCTGACGCACCCTAACGACGCTCCCTGACGCACCCTAACGACGCACCCTGACGCACCCTAACGACGCACCCTGACGCACCCTAACGACGCACCCTAACGACAGGACGCACCCTGACGCACCCTAACGACGCACCCTGACGCACCATAACGAGGCACCCTGACGAACCCTAACGACGCACCCTATCGCACCCTAACGACCCACCCTAACGACGCACCCTATCGCACCCTAACGACGCACCCTGAAACACCCTAACGACGCACCCTGACGCACCCTTACGACGCACCCTGACGAACCCTAACGACGCACCCTAACGACAGGACGCACCCTGACGCACCCTAACGACGCACCCTGACGCACCCTAACAACGCACCCTAACGACAGGACGCACCCTGACGCACCCTAACGACGCACCCTGACACACCCTAACAACGCACCCTGACGACACAACGCACCCTGACGAACCCTAACGACGCACCCTGACGCACCCTAACGACGCACCCTGACGCACCCTAACGACGCACCATGACGCACCTTAACGACGCACCCTGACGCACCCTGACGCAACCTAACAACGCACCCTAACGACACAACGCACCCTGAAGCACCCTAACGACGCACCCTGACGCACCCTAACGACGCACCCTGACGCACCCTAACGACGCACCCTGACGCACCCTAACGACGCACCCTGACGCACCCTAACGACGCACCCTGACGCACCCTAACAACGCACCCTAACGACAGGACGCACCCTGACGCACCCTAACGACGCTCCCTGACAAACCCTAACGACGCACCCTGACGCACCCTAACGACGCACCCTGACGCACCCTAACGACGCACCCTGACGCACCCTAACAACGCACCCTAACGACAGGACGCACCCTGACGCACCCTAACGACGCACCCTGACGCACCCTAACAACGCACCCTGACGACACAACGCACCCTGACGCACCCTAACGATGCACCCTGACGCACCCTGACGCACACCCTAACGACGCACCCTGACGAACCCTAACGACGCACCCTAACGACAGGACGCACCCTGACGCACCCTAACGACTCACCCTGACGCACCCTAACAACGCACCCTGACGCACCCTGACGCACCCTGACGCACCCTAACAACGCACCCTAACGACACAACGCACCCTGACGCACCCTAACGACGCACCCTGACGCACCCTAACGACGCACCATGACGCACCTTAACGACGCACCCTGACGCACCCTGACGAAACCTAACAACGCACCCTAACGACACAACGCACCCTGAAGCACCCTAACGACGCACCCTGACGCACCCTAACGACGCACCCTGACGCACCCTAACGACGCACCCTGACGCACCCTAACGACGCACCCTGACGCACCCTAACGACGCACCCTGACGCACCCTAACGACGCACCCTGACGCACCCTAACAACGCACCCTGACGAACCCTAACGACGCACCCTGACGAACCCTAACGACGCACCCTGACGCACCCTGCACCCTGACGACACAACGCACCCTGACGAACCCTAACGACGCACCCTGACGCACCCTAACGACGCACCCTGACGCAACCTAACGACGCACCCTGACGAACCCTAACGACGCTCCCTGACGCACCCTAACGACGCACCCTGACGAACCCTAACGACGCACCCTGACGCACCCTAACGACGCACCCTGACGCACCCTAACGACGCACCCTGACGCACCCTAACGACGCACCCTGACGCACCCTAACAACGCACACTAACGACAGGACGCACCCTGACGCACCCTAACGACGCACCCTGACGCACCCTAACAACGCACCCTAACGACAGGACGCACCCTGTCGCACCCTAACGACGCACCCTAACGACGCACCCTATCGCACCCTAACAACGCACCCTAACGACAGGACGCACCCTGACGCACCCTAACGACGCACCCTGACACACCCTAACAACGCACCCTGACGACACAACGCACCCTGACGCACCCTAACGACGCACCCTGACGCACCCTGACGCACCCTAACGACGCACCCTGACGAACCCTAACGACGCACCCTAACGACAGGACGCACCCTGACGCACCCTAACGACGCACCCTGACGCACCCTAACAACGCACCCTAACGACAGGACGCACCCTGACGCACCCTGACGCACCCTAACAACGCACCCTAACGACACAACGCACCCTGACGCACCCTAACGACGCACCCTGACGCACCCTAATGACGCACCCTGACGCACCCTAACGACGCACCCTGACGAATCCTAACGACGCACCCTGACGAACCCTAACGGCGCACCCTGACGCACCCTAACAACGCACCCTGACGACACAACGCACCCTGACGAACCCTAACGACGCACCCTGACGCACCCTAACGACGCACCCTGACGCACCCTAACAACGCACCCTGACGCACCCTAACGACGCACCCTGACGCACCATAACGAGGCACCCTGACGAACCCTAACGACGCACCCTATCGCACCCTAACGACGCACCCTAACGACGCACCCTATCGCACCCTAACGACGCACCCTGAAACACCCTAACGACGCACCCTGACGCACCCTAACGACGCACCCTGACGAACCCTAACGACGCACCCTAACGACAGGACGCACCCTGACGCACCCTAACGACGCACCCTGACGCACCCTAACAACGCACCCTAACGACAGGACGCACCCTGACGCACCCTAACGACGCACCCTGACACACCCTAACAACGCACCCTGACGACACAACGCACCCTGACGAACCCTAACGACGCACCCTGACGCACCCTAACGACGCACCCTGACGCACCCTAACGACGCACCATGACGCACCTTAACGACGCACCCTGACGCACCCTGACGAAACCTAACAACGCACCCTAACGACACAACGCACCCTGAAGCACCCTAACGACGCACCCTGACGCACCCTAACGACGCACCCTGACGCACCCTAACGACGCACCCTGACGCACCCTAACGACGCACCCTGACGCACCCTAACGACGCACCCTGACGCACCCTAACAACGCACCCTAACGACAGGACGCACCCTGACGCACCCTAACGACGCTCCCTGACAAACCCTAACGACGCACCCTGACGCACCCTAACGACGCACCCTGACGCACCCTAACGACGCACCCTGACGCACCCTAACAACGCACCCTAACGACAGGACGCACCCTGACGCACCCTAACGACGCACCCTGACGCACCCTAACAACGCACCCTGACGACACAACGCACCCTGACGCACCCTAACGATGCACCCTGACGCACCCTGACGCACACCCTAACGACGCACCCTGACGAACCCTAACGACGCACCCTAACGACAGGACGCACCCTGACGCACCCTAACAACGCACCCTAACGACAGGACGCACCCTGACGCACCCTGACGCACCCTAACAACGCACCCTAACGACACAACGCACCCTGACGCACCCTAACGACGCACCCTGACGCACCCTAACGACGCACCATGACGCACCCTAACGACGCACCCTGACGCACCCTGACGAAACCTAACAACGCACCCTAACGACACAACGCACCCTGAAGCACACTAACGACGCACCCTGACGCACCCTAACGACGCACCCTGACGCACCCTAACGACGCACCCTGACGCACCCTAACGACGCACCCTGACGCACCCTAACGACGCACCCTGACGCACCCTAACGACGCACCCTGACGCACCCTAACGACGCACCCTGACGAACCCTAACGACGCATCCTGACGAACCCTAACGACGCACCCTGACGCACCCTAACGACGCACCCTGACGACACAACGCACCCTGACGAACCCTAACGACGCACCCTGACGCACCCTAACGACGCACCCTGACGCAACCTAACGACGCACCCTGACGAACCCTAACGACGCACCCTGACGCACCCTAACGACGCACCCTGACGAACCCTAACGACGCACCCTGACGCACCCTAACGACGCACCCTGACGCACCCTAACGACGCACCCTGACGCACCCTAACGACGCACCCTGACGCACCCTAACAACGCACACTAACGACAGGACGCACCCTGACGCACCCTAACGACGCACCCTGACGCACCCTAACAACGCACCCTAACGACAGGACGCACCCTGACGCACCCTGACGCACCCTAACAACGCACCCTAACGACACAACGCACCCTGACGCACCCTAACGACGCACCCTGACGCACCCTAATGACGCACCCTGACACACCCTAACGACGCACCCTGACGAATCCTAACGACGCACCCTGACGAACCCTAACGACGCCCCCTGACGCACCCTAACAACGCACCCTGACGACACAACGCACCCTGACGAACCCTAACGACGCACCCTGACGCACCCTAACGACGCACCCTGACGCACCCTAACGACGCACCCTGACGAACCCTAACGACGCACCCTGACGCAACCTAACGACGCACCCTGACGACACAACGCACCCTGACGAACCCTAACGACGCACCCTGACGCACCCTAACGACGCACCCTGACGCAACCTAACGACGCACCCTGACGAACCCTAACGACGCTCCCTGACGCACCCTAACGACGCACCCTGACGAACCCTAACGACGCACCCTGACGCACCCTAACGACGCACCCTGACGCACCCTAACGACGCACCCTGACGCACCCTAACGACGCACCCTGACGCACCCTAACAACGCACCCTAACGACAGGACGCACCCTGACGCACCCTAACGACGCACCCTGACGCACCCTAACAACGCACCCTGACGACACAACGCACCCTGACGCACCCTAACGACGCACCCTGACGCACCCTGACGCACCCTAACGACGCACCCTGACGAACCCTAACGACGCACCCTAACGACAGGACGCACCCTGACGCACCCTAACGACGCACCCTGACGCACCCTAACAACGCACCCTAACGACAGGACGCACCCTGACGCACCCTGACGCACCCTAACAACGCACCCTAACGACACAACGCACCCTGACGCACCCTAACGACGCACCCTGACGCACCTTAATGACGCACCCTGACACACCCTAACGACGCACCCTGACGAACTCTAACGACGCACCCTGACGAACCCTAACGACGCACCCTGACGCACCCTAACAACGCACCCTGACGACACAACGCACCCTGACGAACCATAACGACGCACCCTGACGCACCCTAACGACGCACCCTGACGCACCCTAACGACGCACCCTGACGAACCCTAACGACGCACCCTGACGCACCCTATCGACGCACCCTGACGCACCCTAACGACGCACCCTGACGCAACCTAACGAGGCACCCTGACGAACCTTAACGACGCACCCTATCGCACCCTAACGACGCACCCTAACGACGCACCCTATCGCACCCTAACAACGCACCCTAACGACAGGACGCACCCTGACGCACCCTAACGACGCACCCTGACACACCCTAACAACGCACCCTGACGACACAACGCACCCTGACGCACCCTAACGACGCACCCTGACGAACCCTAACGACGCAACCTAACGACAGGACGCACCCTGACGCACCCTAACGACGCACCCTGACGCACCCTAACAACGCACCCTAACGACAGGACGCACCCTGACGCACCCTGACGCACCCTAACAACGCACCCTAACGACGCACCCTGACGAACCCTAACGACGCACCCTAACGACAGGACGCACCCTGACGCACCCTAACGACGCACCCTGAAGCACCCTAACAATGCACCCTGACGACACAACGCACCCTGCCGCACCCTAACGACGCACCATAACGACGCACCCTGACACACCCTAACGACGCACCCTGACGCACCCTAACGACGCACCCTGACGCACCCTAACGACGCACCCTGACGCACCCTAACGACGCACCCTGACGCACCCTAACGACGCACCCTGATGAACCCTAACGACGCACCCTGACGCACCCTAACGACGCACCCTGACGCACCCTAACGACGCACCCTGACGCACCCTAACGACGCACCCTGACGAACCCTAACGACGCACCCTGAAGCACCCTAACGACGCACCCTGACGCACCCTAACGAGGCACCCTGACACGAACCCTAACGACGCACCCTATCGCACCCTAACGACGCACCCTATCGCACCCTAACGACGCACCCTGAAACACCCTAACGACGCACCCTGACGCACCCTAACGACGCACCCTGACGAACCCTAACGACGCACCCTAACGACAGGACGCACCCTGACGCACCCTAACGACGCACCCTGACGCACCCTAACAACGCACCCTAACGACAGGACGCACCCTGACGCACCCTAACGACGCACCCTGACGCACCCTAACAACGCACCCTGACGACACAAAACACCCTGACGAACCCTAACGACGCACCCTGACGCACCCTAACGACGCACCCTGACGCACCCTAACGACGCACCCTGACGCACCCTAACGACGCACCCTGACGCACCCTAACAACGCACCCTGATGAACCCTAACGACGCACCCTGACGCACCCTAACGACGCACCCTGACGCACCCTAACGACGCACCCTGACGCACCCTAACGACGCACCCTGACGAACCCTAACGACGCACCCTGAAGCACCCTAACGACGCACCCTGACGCACCCTAACGAGGCACCCTGACGAACCCTAACGACGCACCCTATCGCACCCTAACGACGCACCCTAACGACGCACCCTATCGCACCCTAACGACGCACCCTGAAACACCCTAACGACGCACCCTGACGCACCCTAACGACGCACCCTGACGAACCCTAACGACGCACCCTAACGACAGGACGCACCCTGACGCACCCTAACGACGCACCCTGACGAACCCTAACAACGCACCCTAACGACAGGACGCACCCTGACGCACCCTAACGACGCACCCTGACGCACCCTAACAACGCACCCTGACGACACAACGCACCCTGACGAACCCTGACGCACCCTGACGCACCCTAACGACGCACCATGACGCACCCTAACGACGCACCCTGACGCACCCTGACGAAACCTAACAACGCACCCTAACGACACAACGCACCCTGAAGCACCCTAACGACGCACCCTGACGCACCCTAACGACGCACCCTGACGCACCCTAACGACGCACCCTGACGCACCCTAACGACGCACCCTGACGCACCCTAACGACGCACCCTGACGCACCCTAACGACGCACCCTGACGACACAACGCACCCTGACGAACCCTAATGACGCACCCTGACGCACCCTAACGACGCACCCTGACGCAACCTAACGACGCACCCTGACGAACCCTAACGACGCTCCCTGACGCACCCTAACGACGCACCCTGACGAACCCTAACGACGCACCCTGACGCACCCTAACGACGCACCCTGACGCACCCTAACGACGCACCCTGACGCACCCTAACGACGCACCCTGACGCACCCTAACAACGCACACTAACGACAGGACGCACCCTGACGCACCCTAACGACGCACCCTGACGCACCCTAACAACGCACCCTAACGACAGGACGCACCCTGACGCACCCTGACCCTAACGAGGCACCCTGACGAACCCTAACGACGCACCCTATCGCACCCTAACGACGCACCCTAACGACGCACCCTATCGCACCCTAACGACGCACCCTGAAACACCCTAACGACGCACCCTGACGCACCCTAACGACGCACCCTGACGAACCCTAACGACGCACCCTAACGACAGGACGCACCCTGACGCACCCTAACGACGCACCCTGACGCACCCTAACAACGCACCCTAACGACAGGACGCACCCTGACGCACCCTAACGACGCACCCTGACGCACCCTAACAACGCACCCTGACGACACAAAACACCCTGACGAACCCTAACGACGCACCCTGACGCACCCTAACGACGCACCCTGACGCACCCTAACGACGCACCCTGACGCACCCTAACGACGCACCCTGACGCACCCTAACAACGCACCCTGACGAACCCTAACGACGCACCCTGACGCACCCTAACGACGCACCCTGACGCCCCCTAACGACGCACCCTGACGCACCCTAACGACGCACCCTGACGCACCCTAACGACGCACCCTGACAGCACCCTCACTGACGCACCCTGACGCACCCTAACGAGGCACCCTGACGAACCCTAACGACGCACCCTATCGCACCCTAACGACGCACCCTAACGACGCACCCTATCGCACCCTAACGACGCACCCTGAAACACCCTAACGACGCACCCTGACGCACCCTAACGACGCACCCTGACGAACCCTAACGACGCACCCTAACGACAGGACGCACCCTGACGCACCCTAACGACGCACCCTGACGCACCCTAACAACGCACCCTAACGACAGGACGCACCCTGACGCACCCTAACGACGCACCCTGACACACCCTAACAACGCACCCTGACGACACAACGCACCCTGACGAACCCTAACGACGCACCCTGACGCACCCTAACGACGCACCCTGACGCACCCTAACGACGCACCATGACGCACCTTAACGACGCACCCTGACGCACCCTGACGAAACCTAACAACGCACCCTAACGACACAACGCACCCTGAAGCACCCTAACGACGCACCCTGACGCACCCTAACGACGCACCCTGACGCACCCTAACGACGCACCCTGACGCACCCTAACAACGCACCCTGATGAACCCTAACGACGCACCCTGACGCACCCTAACGACGCACCCTGACGCACCCTAACGACGCACCCTGACGCACCCTAACGACGCACCCTGACGAACCCTAACGACGCACCCTGAAGCACCCTAACGACGCACCCTGACGCACCCTAACGAGGCACCCTGACGAACCCTAACGACGCACCCTATCGCACCCTAACGACGCACCCTAACGACGCACCCTATCGCACCCTAACGACGCACCCTGAAACACCCTAACGACGCACCCTGACGCACCCTAACGACGCACCCTGACGAACCCTAACGACGCACCCTAACGACAGGACGCACCCTGACGCACCCTAACGACGCACCCTGACGCACCCTAACAACGCACCCTAACGACAGGACGCACCCTGACGCACCCTAACGACGCACCCTGACGCACCCTAACAACGCACCCTGACGACACAAAACACCCTGACGAACCCTAACGACGCACCCTGACGCACCCTAACGACGCACCCTGACGCACCCTAACGACGCACCCTGATGCACCCTAACGACGCACCCTGACGCACCCTAACAACGCACCCTGACGAACCCTAACGACGCACCCTGACGCACCCTAACGACGCACCCTGACGCACCCTAACGACGCACCCTGACGCACCCTAACGACGCACCCTGACGAACCCTAACGACGCACCCTGAAGCACCCTAACGACGCACCCTGACGCACCCTAACGAGGCACCCTGACGAACCCTAACGACGCACCCTATCGCACCCTAACGACGCACCCTAACGACGCACCCTATCGCACCCTAACGACGCACCCTGAAACACCCTAACGACGCACCCTGACGCACCCTAACGACGCACCCTGACGAACCCTAACGACGCACCCTAACGACAGGACGCACCCTGACGCACCCTAACGACGCACCCTGACGCACCCTAACAACGCACCCTAACGACAGGACGCACCCTGACGCACCCTAACGACTCACCCTGACACACCCTAACAACGCACCCTAACGACAGGACGCACCCTGACGAACCCTAACGACGCACCCTGACGAACCCTAACGACGCACCCTGACGCACCCTAACGACGCACCATGACGCACCTTAACGACGCACCCTGACGCACCCTGACGAAACCTAACAACGCACCCTAACGACACAACGCACCCTGAAGCACCCTAACGACGCACCCTGACGCACCCTAACGACGCACCCTGACGCACCCTAACGACGCACCCTGACGCACCCTAACGACGCACCCTGACGCACCCTAACGACGCACCCTGACGCACCCTAACAACGCACCCTAACGACAGGACGCACCCTGACGCACCCTAACGACGCTCCCTGACAAACCCTAACGACGCACCCTGACGCACCCTAACGACGCACCCTGACGCACCCTAACGACGCACCCTGACGCACCCTAACAACGCACCCTAACGACAGGACGCACCCTGACGCACCCTAACGACGCACCCTGACGCACCCTAACAACGCACCCTGACGACACAACGCACCCTGACGCACCCTAACGACGCACCCTGACGCACCCTGACGCACCCTAACGACGCACCCTGACGAACCCTAACGACGCACCCTAACGACAGGACGCACCCTGACGCACCCTAACGACTCACCCTGACGCACCCTAACAACGCACCCTAACGACAGGACGCACCCTGACGCACCCTGACGCACCCTAACAACGCACCCTAACGACACAACGCACCCTGACGCACCCTAACGACGCACCCTGACGCACCCTAACGACGCACCATGACGCACCTTAACGACGCACCCTGACGCACCCTGACGAAACCTAACAACGCACCCTAACGACACAACGCACCCTGAAGCACCCTAACGACGCACCCTGACGCACCCTAACGACGCACCCTGACGCACCCTAACGACGCACCCTGACGCACCCTAACGACGCACCCTGACGCACCCTAACGACGCACCCTGACGCACCCTAACAACGCACCCTAACGACAGGACGCACCCTGACGCACCCTAACGACGCTCCCTGACAAACCCTAACGACGCACCCTGACGCACCCTAACGACGCACCCTGACGCACCCTAACGACGCACCCTGACGCACCCTAACAACGCACCCTAACGACAGGACGCACCCTGACGCACCCTAACGACGCACCCTGACGCACCCTAACAACGCACCCTGACGACACAACGCACCCTGACGCACCCTAACGACGCACCCTGACGCACCCTGACGCACCCTAACGCACCCTAACGACGCACCCTGACGAACCCTAACGACGCACCCTAACGACAGGACGCACCCTGACACACCCTAACGACTCACCCTGACGCACCCTAACAACGCACCCTAACGACAGGACGCACCCTGACGCACCCTAACAACGCACCCTGACGACACAACGCACCCTGACGAACCCTAACGACGCACCCTGACGCACCCTAACGACGCACCCTGACGCACCCTAACGACGCACCATGACGCACCTTAACGACGCACCCTGACGCACCCTGACGAAACCTAACAACGCACCCTAACGACACAACGCACCCTGAAGCACCCTAACGACGCACCCTGACGCACCCTAACGACGCACCCTGACGCACCCTAACGACGCACCCTGACGCACCCTAACGACGCACCCTGACGCACCCTAACGACGCACCCTGACGCACCCTAACAACGCACCCTAACGACAGGACGCACCCTGACGCACCCTAACGACGCTCCCTGACAAACCCTAACGACGCACCCTGACGCACCCTAACGACGCACCCTGACGCACCCTAACGACGCACCCTGACGCACCCTAACAACGCACCCTAACGACAGGACGCACCCTGACGCACCCTAACGACGCACCCTGACGCACCCTAACAACGCACCCTGACGACACAACGCACCCTGACGCACCCTAACGACGCACCCTGACGCACCCTGACGCACCCTAACGACGCACCCTGACGAACCCTAACGACGCACCCTAACGACAGGACGCACCCTGACGCACCCTAACGACTCACCCTGACGCACCCTAACAACGCACCCTAACGACAGGACGCACCCTGACGCACCCTGACGCACCCTAACAACGCACCCTAACGACACAACGCACCCTGACGCACCCTAACGACGCACCCTGACGCACCCTAACGACGCACCATGACGCACCTTAACGACGCACCCTGACGCACCCTGACGAAACCTAACAACGCACCCTAACGACACAACGCACCCTGAAGCACCCTAACGACGCACCCTGACGCACCCTAACGACGCACCCTGACGCACCCTAACGACGCACCCTGACGCACCCTAACGACGCACCCTGACGCACCCTAACGACGCACCCTGACGCACCCTAACAACGCACCCTAACGACAGGACGCACCCTGACGCACCCTAACGACGCTCCCTGACAAACCCTAACGACGCACCCTGACGCACCCTAACGACGCACCCTGACGCACCCTAACAACGCACCCTAACGACAGGACGCACCCTGACGCACCCTAACGACGCACCCTGACGCACCCTAACAACGCACCCTGACGACACAACGCACCCTGACGCACCCTAACGACGCACCCTGACGCACCCTGACGCACCCTAACGACGCACCCTGACGAACCCTAACGACGCACCCTAACGACAGGACGCACCCTGACGCACCCTAACGACTCACCCTGACGCACCCTAACAACGCACCCTAACGACAGGACGCACCCTGACGCACCCTGACGCACCCTAACAACGCACCCTAACGACACAACGCACCCTGACGCACCCTAACGACGCACCCTGACGCACCCTAATGACGCACCCTGACACACCCTAACGACGCACCCTGACGAACCCTAACGACGCACCCTGACGAACCCTAACGACGCACCCTGACGCACCCTAACAACGCACCCTGACGACACAACGCACCCTGACGAACCCTAACGACGCACCCTGACGCACCCTAACGACGCACCCTGACGCACCCTAACGACGCACCCTGACGAACCCTAACGACGAACCCTGACGCACCCTAACGACGCACCCTGACGCACCCTAACGACGCACCCTGACGCAACCTAACGAGGCACCCTGACGAACCATAACGACGCACCCTATCGCACCCTAACGACGCACCCTAACGACGCACCCTGACGCACCCTAACGACGCACCCTGATGCACCCTAACGACGCACCCTGACGCACCCTAACAACGCACCCTAACGACAGGACGCACCCTGACGCACCCTAACGACGCTCCCTGACGCACCCTAACGACGCACCCTGACGCACCCTAACGACGCACCCTGACGCACCCTAACGATGCACCCTGACGCACCCTAACAACGCACCCTAACGACAGGACGCACCCTGACGCACCCTAACGACGCACCCTGACGCACCATAACGAGGCAGCCTGACGAACCCTAACGACGCACCCTATCGCACCCTAACGACGCACCCTAACGACGCACCCTATCGCACCCTAACGACGCACCCTGAAACACCCTAACGACAGGACGCACCCTGACGCACCCTAACGACGCTCCCTGACGCACCCTAACGACGCACCCTGACGCACCCTAACGACGCACCCTGACGCACCCTAACGACGCACCCTGACGAACCCTAACGACGCACCCTAACGACAGGACGCACCCTGACGCACCCTAACGACGCACCCTGACGCACCCTAACAACGCACCCTAACGACAGGACGCACCCTGACGCACCCTAACGACGCACCCTGACACACCCTAACAACGCACCCTGACGACACAACGCACCCTGACGAACCCTAACGACGCACCCTGACGCACCCTAACGACGCACCCTGACGCACCCTAACGACGCACCATGACGCACCTTAACGACGCACCCTGACGCACCCTGACGAAACCTAACAACGCACCCTAACGACACAACGCACCCTGAAGCACCCTAACGACGCACCCTGACGCACCCTAACGACGCACCCTGACGCACCCTAACGACGCACCCTGACGCACCCTAACGACGCACCCTGACGCACCCTAACGACGCACCCTGACGCACCCTAACAACGCACCCTAACGACAGGACGCACCCTGACGCACCCTAACGACGCTCCCTGACAAACCCTAACGACGCACCCTGACGCACCCTAACGACGCACCCTGACGCACCCTAACGACGCACCCTGACGCACCCTAACAACGCACCCTAACGACAGGACGCACCCTGACGCACCCTAACGACGCACCCTGACGCACCCTAACAACGCACCCTGACGACACAACGCACCCTGACGCACCCTAACGACGCACCCTGACGCACCCTAACGACGCACCCTGACGCACCCTAACGACGCACCCCGACGCACCCTAACGACGCACCCTGACGCACCCTAACGACGCACCCTGACGCACCCTAACAACGCACCCTAACGACAGGACGCACCCTGACGCACCCTAACGACGCTCCCTGACAAACCCTAACGACGCACCCTGACGCACCCTAACGACGCACCCTGACGCACCCTAACGACGCACCCTGACGCACCCTAACAACGCACCCTAACGACAGGACGCACCCTGACGCACCCTAACGACGCACCCTGACGCACCCTAACAACGCACCCTGACGACACAACGCACCCTGACGCACCCTAACGACGCACCCTGACGCACCCTGACGCACCCTAACGCACCCTAACGACGCACCCTGACGAACCCTAACGACGCACCCTAACGACAGGACGCACCCTGACACACCCTAACGACTCACCCTGACGCACCCTAACAACGCACCCTAACGACAGGACGCACCCTGACGCACCCTAACAACGCACCCTGACGACACAACGCACCCTGACGAACCCTAACGACGCACCCTGACGCACCCTAACGACGCACCCTGACGCACCCTAACGACGCACCATGACGCACCTTAACGACGCACCCTGACGCACCCTGACGAAACCTAACAACGCACCCTAACGACACAACGCACCCTGAAGCACCCTAACGACGCACCCTGACGCACCCTAACGACGCACCCTGACGCACCCTAACGACGCACCCTGACGCACCCTAACGACGCACCCTGACGCACCCTAACGACGCACCCTGACGCACCCTAACAACGCACCCTAACGACAGGACGCACCCTGACGCACCCTAACGACGCTCCCTGACAAACCCTAACGACGCACCCTGACGCACCCTAACGACGCACCCTGACGCACCCTAACGACGCACCCTGACGCACCCTAACAACGCACCCTAACGACAGGACGCACCCTGACGCACCCTAACGACGCACCCTGACGCACCCTAACAACGCACCCTGACGACACAACGCACCCTGACGCACCCTAACGACGCACCCTGACGCACCCTGACGCACCCTAACGACGCACCCTGACGAACCCTAACGACGCACCCTAACGACAGGACGCACCCTGACGCACCCTAACGACTCACCCTGACGCACCCTAACAACGCACCCTAACGACAGGACGCACCCTGACGCACCCTGACGCACCCTAACAACGCACCCTAACGACACAACGCACCCTGACGCACCCTAACGACGCACCCTGACGCACCCTAACGACGCACCATGACGCACCTTAACGACGCACCCTGACGCACCCTGACGAAACCTAACAACGCACCCTAACGACACAACGCACCCTGAAGCACCCTAACGACGCACCCTGACGCACCCTAACGACGCACCCTGACGCACCCTAACGACGCACCCTGACGCACCCTAACGACGCACCCTGACGCACCCTAACGACGCACCCTGACGCACCCTAACAACGCACCCTAACGACAGGACGCACCCTGACGCACCCTAACGACGCTCCCTGACAAACCCTAACGACGCACCCTGACGCACCCTAACGACGCACCCTGACGCACCCTAACAACGCACCCTAACGACAGGACGCACCCTGACGCACCCTAACGACGCACCCTGACGCACCCTAACAACGCACCCTGACGACACAACGCACCCTGACGCACCCTAACGACGCACCCTGACGCACCCTGACGCACCCTAACGACGCACCCTGACGAACCCTAACGACGCACCCTAACGACAGGACGCACCCTGACGCACCCTAACGACTCACCCTGACGCACCCTAACAACGCACCCTAACGACAGGACGCACCCTGACGCACCCTGACGCACCCTAACAACGCACCCTAACGACACAACGCACCCTGACGCACCCTAACGACGCACCCTGACGCACCCTAATGACGCACCCTGACACACCCTAACGACGCACCCTGACGAACCCTAACGACGCACCCTGACGAACCCTAACGACGCACCCTGACGCACCCTAACAACGCACCCTGACGACACAACGCACCCTGACGAACCCTAACGACGCACCCTGACGCACCCTAACGACGCACCCTGACGCACCCTAACGACGCACCCTGACGAACCCTAACGACGAACCCTGACGCACCCTAACGACGCACCCTGACGCACCCTAACGACGCACCCTGACGCAACCTAACGAGGCACCCTGACGAACCATAACGACGCACCCTATCGCACCCTAACGACGCACCCTAACGACGCACCCTGACGCACCCTAACGACGCACCCTGATGCACCCTAACGACGCACCCTGACGCACCCTAACAACGCACCCTAACGACAGGACGCACCCTGACGCACCCTAACGACGCTCCCTGACGCACCCTAACGACGCACCCTGACGCACCCTAACGACGCACCCTGACGCACCCTAACGATGCACCCTGACGCACCCTAACAACGCACCCTAACGACAGGACGCACCCTGACGCACCCTAACGACGCACCCTGACGCACCATAACGAGGCAGCCTGACGAACCCTAACGACGCACCCTATCGCACCCTAACGACGCACCCTAACGACGCACCCTATCGCACCCTAACGACGCACCCTGAAACACCCTAACGACAGGACGCACCCTGACGCACCCTAACGACGCTCCCTGACGCACCCTAACGACGCACCCTGACGCACCCTAACGACGCACCCTGACGCACCCTAACGACGCACCCTGACGAACCCTAACGACGCACCCTAACGACAGGACGCACCCTGACGCACCCTAACGACGCACCCTGACGCACCCTAACAACGCACCCTAACGACAGGACGCACCCTGACGCACCCTAACGACGCACCCTGACACACCCTAACAACGCACCCTGACGACACAACGCACCCTGACGAACCCTAACGACGCACCCTGACGCACCCTAACGACGCACCCTGACGCACCCTAACGACGCACCATGACGCACCTTAACGACGCACCCTGACGCACCCTGACGAAACCTAACAACGCACCCTAACGACACAACGCACCCTGAAGCACCCTAACGACGCACCCTGACGCACCCTAACGACGCACCCTGACGCACCCTAACGACGCACCCTGACGCACCCTAACGACGCACCCTGACGCACCCTAACGACGCACCCTGACGCACCCTAACAACGCACCCTAACGACAGGACGCACCCTGACGCACCCTAACGACGCTCCCTGACAAACCCTAACGACGCACCCTGACGCACCCTAACGACGCACCCTGACGCACCCTAACGACGCACCCTGACGCACCCTAACAACGCACCCTAACGACAGGACGCACCCTGACGCACCCTAACGACGCACCCTGACGCACCCTAACAACGCACCCTGACGACACAACGCACCCTGACGCACCCTAACGACGCACCCTGACGCACCCTGACGCACCCTAACGACGCACCCTGACGAACCCTAACGACGCACCCTAACGACAGGACGCACCCTGACGCACCCTAACGACTCACCCTGACGCACCCTAACAACGCACCCTAACGACAGGACGCACCCTGACGCACCCTGACGCACCCTAACAACGCACCCTAACGACACAACGCACCCTGACGCACCCTAACGACGCACCCTGACGCACCCTAACGACGCACCATGACGCACCTTAACGACGCACCCTGACGCACCCTGACGAAACCTAACAACGCACCCTAACGACACAACGCACCCTGAAGCACCCTAACGACGCACCCTGACGCACCCTAACGACGCACCCTGACGCACCCTAACGACGCACCCTGACGCACCCTAACGACGCACCCTGACGCACCCTAACGACGCACCCTGACGCACCCTAACAACGCACCCTAACGACAGGACGCACCCTGACGCACCCTAACGACGCTCCCTGACAAACCCTAACGACGCACCCTGACGCACCCTAACGACGCACCCTGACGCACCCTAACGACGCACCCTGACGCACCCTAACAACGCACCCTAACGACAGGACGCACCCTGACGCACCCTAACGACGCACCCTGACGCACCCTAACAACGCACCCTGACGACACAACGCACCCTGACGCACCCTAACGACGCACCCTGACGCACCCTGACGCACCCTAACGCACCCTAACGACGCACCCTGACGAACCCTAACGACGCACCCTAACGACAGGACGCACCCTGACACACCCTAACGACTCACCCTGACGCACCCTAACAACGCACCCTAACGACAGGACGCACCCTGACGCACCCTAACAACGCACCCTGACGACACAACGCACCCTGACGAACCCTAACGACGCACCCTGACGCACCCTAACGACGCACCCTGACGCACCCTAACGACGCACCATGACGCACCTTAACGACGCACCCTGACGCACCCTGACGAAACCTAACAACGCACCCTAACGACACAACGCACCCTGAAGCACCCTAACGACGCACCCTGACGCACCCTAACGACGCACCCTGACGCACCCTAACGACGCACCCTGACGCACCCTAACGACGCACCCTGACGCACCCTAACGACGCACCCTGACGCACCCTAACAACGCACCCTAACGACAGGACGCACCCTGACGCACCCTAACGACGCTCCCTGACAAACCCTAACGACGCACCCTGACGCACCCTAACGACGCACCCTGACGCACCCTAACGACGCACCCTGACGCACCCTAACAACGCACCCTAACGACAGGACGCACCCTGACGCACCCTAACGACGCACCCTGACGCACCCTAACAACGCACCCTGACGACACAACGCACCCTGACGCACCCTAACGACGCACCCTGACGCACCCTGACGCACCCTAACGACGCACCCTGACGAACCCTAACGACGCACCCTAACGACAGGACGCACCCTGACGCACCCTAACGACTCACCCTGACGCACCCTAACAACGCACCCTAACGACAGGACGCACCCTGACGCACCCTGACGCACCCTAACAACGCACCCTAACGACACAACGCACCCTGACGCACCCTAACGACGCACCCTGACGCACCCTAACGACGCACCATGACGCACCTTAACGACGCACCCTGACGCACCCTGACGAAACCTAACAACGCACCCTAACGACACAACGCACCCTGAAGCACCCTAACGACGCACCCTGACGCACCCTAACGATGCACCCTGACGCACCCTAACGACGCACCCTGACGCACCCTAACGACGCACCCTGACGCACCCTAACGACGCACCCTGACGCACCCTAACAACGCACCCTAACGACAGGACGCACCCTGACGCACCCTAACGACGCTCCCTGACAAACCCTAACGACGCACCCTGACGCACCCTAACGACGCACCCTGACGCACCCTAACAACGCACCCTAACGACAGGACGCACCCTGACGCACCCTAACGACGCACCCTGACGCACCCTAACAACGCACCCTGACGACACAACGCACCCTGACGCACCCTAACGACGCACCCTGACGCACCCTGACGCACCCTAACGACGCACCCTGACGAACCCTAACGACGCACCCTAACGACAGGACGCACCCTGACGCACCCTAACGACTCACCCTGACGCACCCTAACAACGCACCCTAACGACAGGACGCACCCTGACGCACCCTGACGCACCCTAACAACGCACCCTAACGACACAACGCACCCTGACGCACCCTAACGACGCACCCTGACGCACCCTAATGACGCACCCTGACACACCCTAACGACGCACCCTGACGAACCCTAACGACGCACCCTGACGAACCCTAACGACGCACCCTGACGCACCCTAACAACGCACCCTGACGACACAACGCACCCTGACGAACCCTAACGACGCACCCTGACGCACCCTAACGACGCACCCTGACGCACCCTAACGACGCACCCTGACGAACCCTAACGACGAACCCTGACGCACCCTAACGACGCACCCTGACGCACCCTAACGACGCACCCTGACGCAACCTAACGAGGCACCCTGACGAACCATAACGACGCACCCTATCGCACCCTAACGACGCACCCTAACGACGCACCCTGACGCACCCTAACGACGCACCCTGATGCACCCTAACGACGCACCCTGACGCACCCTAACAACGCACCCTAACGACAGGACGCACCCTGACGCACCCTAACGACGCTCCCTGACGCACCCTAACGACGCACCCTGACGCACCCTAACGACGCACCCTGACGCACCCTAACGATGCACCCTGACGCACCCTAACAACGCACCCTAACGACAGGACGCACCCTGACGCACCCTAACGACGCACCCTGACGCACCATAACGAGGCAGCCTGACGAACCCTAACGACGCACCCTATCGCACCCTAACGACGCACCCTAACGACGCACCCTATCGCACCCTAACGACGCACCCTGAAACACCCTAACGACAGGACGCACCCTGACGCACCCTAACGACGCTCCCTGACGCACCCTAACGACGCACCCTGACGCACCCTAACGACGCACCCTGACGCACCCTAACGACGCACCCTGACGAACCCTAACGACGCACCCTAACGACAGGACGCACCCTGACGCACCCTAACGACGCACCCTGACGCACCCTAACAACGCACCCTAACGACAGGACGCACCCTGACGCACCCTAACGACGCACCCTGACACACCCTAACAACGCACCCTGACGACACAACGCACCCTGACGAACCCTAACGACGCACCCTGACGCACCCTAACGACGCACCCTGACGCACCCTAACGACGCACCATGACGCACCTTAACGACGCACCCTGACAAACCCTGACGAAACCTAACAACGCACCCTAACGACACAACGCACCCTGAAGCACCCTAACGACGCACCCTGACGCACCCTAACGACGCACCCTGACGCACCCTAACGACGCACCCTGACGCACCCTAACGACGCACCCTGACGCACCCTAACGACGCACCCTGACGCACCCTAACAACGCACCCTAACGACAGGACGCACCCTGACGCACCCTAACGACGCTCCCTGACAAACCCTAACGACGCACCCTGACGCACCCTAACGACGCACCCTGACGCACCCTAACGACGCACCCTGACGCACCCTAACAACGCACCCTAACGACAGGACGCACCCTGACGCACCCTAACGACGCACCCTGACGCACCCTAACAACGCACCCTGACGACACAACGCACCCTGACGCACCCTAACGACGCACCCTGACGCACCCTGACGCACACCCTAACGACGCACCCTGACGAACCCTAACGACGCACCCTAACGACAGGACGCACCCTGACGCACCCTAACGACTCACCCTGACGCACCCTAACAACGCACCCTGACGACCCAGGACGCACCCTGACGCACCCTAACAACGCACCCTGACGACACAACGCACCCTGACGCACCCTAACGACGCACCCTGACGCACCCTAACGACGCACCATGACGCACCTTAACGACGCACCCTGACGCACCCTGACGAAACCTAACAACGCACCCTAACGACACAACGCACCCTGAAGCACCCTAACGACGCACCCTGACGCACCCTAACGACGCACCCTGACGCACCCTAACGACGCACCCTGACGCACCCTAACGACGCACCCTGACGCACCCTAACGACGCACCCTGACGCACCCTAACAACGCACCCTAACGACAGGACGCACCCTGACGCACCCTAACGACGCTCCCTGACAAACCCTAACGACGCACCCTGACGCACCCTAACGACGCACCCTGACGCACCCTAACGACGCACCCTGACGCACCCTAACAACGCACCCTAACGACAGGACGCACCCTGACGCACCCTAACGACGCACCCTGACGCACCCTAACAACGCACCCTGACGACACAACGCACCCTGACGCACCCTAACGACGCACCCTGACGCACCCTGACGCACCCTAACGACGCACCCTGACGAACCCTAACAACGCACCCTAACGACAGGACGCACCCTGACGCACCCTAACGACTCACCCTGACGCACCCTAACAACGCACCCTAACGACAGGACGCACCCTGACGCACCCTGACGCACCCTAACAACGCACCCTAACGACACAACGCACCCTGACGCACCCTAACGACGCACCCTGACGCACCCTAATGACGCACCCTGACACACCCTAACGACGCACCCTGACGAACCCTAACGACGCACCCTGACGCACCCTAACGACGCACCCTGACGCACCCTAACGACGCACCCTGACGCACCCTAACGACGCACCCTGACGCACCCTAACGACGCACCCTAACGACAGGACGCACCCTGACGCACCCTAACGACTCACCCTGACGCACCCTAACAACGCACCCTAACGACAGGACGCACCCTGACGCACCCTGACGCACCCTAACAACGCACCCTAACGACACAACGCACCCTGACGCACCCTAACGACGCACCCTGACGCACCCTAACAACGCACCCTGACGACACAACGCACCCTGACGAACCCTAACGACGCACCCTGACGCACCCTAACGACGCACCCTGACGCACCCTAACGACGCACCATGACGCACCTTAACGACGCACCCTGACGCACCCTGACGCACCCTAACGACACAACGCACCCTGAAGACACACCCTAACGACGCACCCTGACGCACCCTAACGACGCACCCTGACGCACCCTAACGACGCACCCTGACGCACCCTAACGACGCACCCTGACGCACCCTAACGACGCACCCTGACGCACCCTAACAACGCACCGTAACGACAGGACGCACCCTGACGCACCCTAACGACGCTCCCTGACAAACCCTAACGACGCACCCTGACGCACCCTAACGACGCACCCTGACGCACCCTAACGACGCACCCTGACGCACCCTAACAACGCACCCTAACGACAGGACGCACCCTGACGCACCCTAACGACGCACCCTGACGCACCCTAACAACGCACCCTGACGACACAACGCACCCTGACGCACCCTAACGACGCACCCTGACGCACCCTGACGCACCCTAACGACGCACCCTGACGAACCCTAACGACGCACCCTAACGACAGGACGCACCCTGACGCACCCTAACGACTCACCCTGACGCACCCTAACAACGCACCCTAACGACAGGACGCACCCTGACGCACCCTGACGCACCCTAACAACGCACCCTAATGACACAACGCACCCTGACGCACCCTAACGACGCACCCTGACGCACCCTAATGACGCACCCTGACACACCCTAACGACGCACCCTGACGAACCCTAACGACGCACCCTGACGAACCCTAACGACGCACCCTGACGCACCCTAACAACGCACCCTGACGACACAACGCACCCTGACGAACCCTAACGACGCACCCTGACGCACCCTAACGACGCACCCTGACGCACCCTAACGACGCACCCTGACGCACCCTAACGACGCACCCTGACGCAAACTAACGAGGCACCCTGACGAACCCTAACGACGCACCCTATCGCACCCTAACGACGCACCCTAACGACGCACCCTAACGACGCACCCTGACGCACCCTAACGACGCACCCTGACGCACCCTAACGACGCACCCTGACGCACCCTAGCAACGCACCCTAACAACGCACCCTGACGCACCCTAACGACGCTCCCTGACGCACCCTAACGACGCACCCTGACGCACCCTAACGACGCACCCTGACGCACCCTAACGACGCACCCTGACGCACCCTAACAACGCACCCTAACGACAGGACGCACCCTGACGCACCCTAACGACGCACCCTGACGCACCCTAACAACGCACCCTGACGACACAACGCACCCTGACGCACCCTAACGACGCACCCTGACGCACCCTGACGCACCCTAACGACGCACCCTGACGAACCCTAACGACGCACCCTAACGACAGGACGCACCCTGACGCACCCTAACGACTCACCCTGACGCACCCTAACAACGCACCCTAACGACAGGACGCACCCTGACGCACCCTGACGCACCCTAACAACGCACCCTAACGACACAACGCACCCTGACGCACCCTAACGACGCACCCTGACGCACCCTAATGACGCACCCTGACACACCCTAACGACGCACCCTGACGAACCCTAACGACGCACCCTGACGAACCCTAACGACGCACCCTGACGCACCCTAACAACGCACCCTGACGACACAACGCACCCTGACGAACCCTAACGACGCACCCTGACGCACCCTAACGACGCACCCTGACGCACCCTAACGACGCACCCTGACGAACCCTAACGACGAACCCTGACGCACCCTAACGACGCACCCTGACGCACCCTAACGACGCACCCTGACGCAACCTAACGAGGCACCCTGACGAACCCTAACGACGCACCCTATCGCACCCTAACGACGCACCCTAACGACGCACCCTGACGCACCCTAACGACGCACCCTGACGCACCCTAACGACGCACCCTGACGCACCCTAACAACGCACCCTAACGACAGGACGCACCCTGACGCACCCTAACGACGCTCCCTGACGCACCCTAACGACGCACCCTGACGCACCCTAACGACGCACCCTGACGCACCCTAACGACGCACCCTGACGCACCCTAACAACGCACCCTAACGACAGGACGCACCCTGACGCACCCTAACGACGCTCCCTGACAAACCCTAACGACGCACCCTGACGCACCCTAACGACGCACCCTGACGCACCCTAACGACGCACCCTGACGCACCCTAACAACGCACCCTAACGACAGGACGCACCCTGACGCACCCTAACGACGCACCCTGACGCACCCTAACAACGCACCCTGACGACACAACGCACCCTGACGCACCCTAACGACGCACCCTGACGCACCCTGACGCACCCTAACGACGCACCCTGACGAACCCTAACGACGCACCCTAACAACAGGACGCACCCTGACGCACCCTAACGACTCACCCTGACGCACCCTAACAACGCACCCTAACGACAGGACGCACCCTGACGCACCCTGACGCACCCTAACAACGCACCCTAACGACACAACGCACCCTGACGCACCCTAACGACGCACCCTGACGCACCCTAATGACGCACCCTGACACACCCTAACGACGCACCCTGACGAACCCTAACGACGCACCCTGACGAACCCTAACGACGCACCCTGACGCACCCTAACAACGCACACTGACGACACAACGCACCCTGACGAACCCTAACGACGCACCCTGACGCACCCTAACGACGCACCCTGACGCACCCTAACGACGCACCCTGACGCACCCTAACGACGCACCCTGACGCAAACTAACGAGGCACCCTGACGAACCCTAACGACGCACCCTATCGCACCCTAACGACGCACCCTAACGACGCACCCTGACGCACCCTAACGACGCACCCTGACGCACCCTAACGACGCACCCTGACGCACCCTAACAACGCACCCTAACGACAGGACGCACCCTGACGCACCCTAACGACGCTCCCTGACGCACCCTAACGACGCACCCTGACGCACCCTAACGACGCACCCTGACGCACCCTAACGACGCACCCTGACGCACCCTAACAACGCACCCTTACGACAGGACGCACCCTGACGCACCCTAACGACGCACCCTGACGCACCCTAACAACGCACCCTGACGACACAACGCACCCTGACGCACCCTAACGACGCACCCTGACGCACCCTGACGCACCCTAACGACGCACCCTGACGAACCCTAACGACGCACCCTAATGACAGGACGCACCCTGACGCACCCTAACGACTCACCCTGACTCACCCTAACAACGCACCCTAACGACAGGACGCACCCTGACGCACCCTGACGCACCCTAACAACGCACCCTAACGACACAACGCACCCTGACGCACCCTAACGACGCACCCTGACACACCCTAATGACGCACCCTGACACACCCTAACGACGCACCCTGACGAACCCTAACGACGCACCCTGACGAACCCTAACGACGCACCCTGACGCACCCTAACAACGCACCCTGACGACACAACGCACCCTGACGAACCCTAACGACGCACCCTGACGCACCCTAACGACGCACCCTGACGCACCCTAACGACGCACCCTGACGAACCCTAACGACGAACCCTGACGCACCCTAACGACGCACCCTGACGCACCCTAACGACGCACCCTGACGCAACCTAACGAGGCACCCTGACGAACCCTAACGACGCACCCTATCGCACCCTAACGACGCACCCTAACGACGCACCCTATCGCACCCTAACAACGCACCCTAACGACAGGACGCACCCTGACGCACCCTAACGACGCACCCTGACGCACCCTGACGCACCCTAACGACACAACGCACCCTGACGCACCCTAACGACGCACCCTGACGCACCCTAATGACGCACCCTGACACACCCTAACGACGCACCCTGACGAACCCTAACGACGCACCCTGACGAACCCTAACGACGCACCCTGACGCACCCTAACAACGCACCCTGACGACACAACGCACCCTGACGAACCCTAACGACGCACCCTGACGCACCCTAACGACGCACCCTGACGCACCCTAACGACGCACCCTGACGAACCCTAACGACGAACCCTGACGCACCCTAACGACGCACCCTGACGCACCCTAACGACGCACCCTGACGCAACCTAACGAGGCACCCTGACGAACCCTAACGACGCACCCTATCGCACCCTAACGACGCACCCTAACGACGCACCCTGACGCACCCTAACGACGCACCCTGACGCACCCTAACGACGCACCCTGACGCACCCTAACAACGCACCCTAACGACAGGACGCACCCTGACGCACCCTAACGACGCTCCCTGACGCACCCTAACGACGCACCCTGACGCACCCTAACGACGCACCCTGACGCACCCTAACGACGCACCCTGACGCACCCTAACAACGCACCCTAACGACAGGACGCACCCTGACGCACCCTAACGACGCTCCCTGACAAACCCTAACGACGCACCCTGACGCACCCTAACGACGCACCCTGACGCACCCTAACGACGCACCCTGACGCACCCTAACAACGCACCCTAACGACAGGACGCACCCTGACGCACCCTAACGACGCACCCTGACGCACCCTAACAACGCACCCTGACGACACAACGCACCCTGACGCACCCTAACGACGCACCCTGACGCACCCTGACGCACCCTAACGACGCACCCTGACGAACCCTAACGACGCACCCTAACAACAGGACGCACCCTGACGCACCCTAACGACTCACCCTGACGCACCCTAACAACGCACCCTAACGACAGGACGCACCCTGACGCACCCTGACGCACCCTAACAACGCACCCTAACGACACAACGCACCCTGACGCACCCTAACGACGCACCCTGACGCACCCTAATGACGCACCCTGACACACCCTAACGACGCACCCTGACGAACCCTAACGACGCACCCTGACGAACCCTAACGACGCACCCTGACGCACCCTAACAACGCACACTGACGACACAACGCACCCTGACGAACCCTAACGACGCACCCTGACGCACCCTAACGACGCACCCTGACGCACCCTAACGACGCACCCTGACGCACCCTAACGACGCACCCTGACGCAAACTAACGAGGCACCCTGACGAACCCTAACGACGCACCCTATCGCACCCTAACGACGCACCCTAACGACGCACCCTGACGCACCCTAACGACGCACCCTGACGCACCCTAACGACGCACCCTGACGCACCCTAACAACGCACCCTAACGACAGGACGCACCCTGACGCACCCTAACGACGCTCCCTGACGCACCCTAACGACGCACCCTGACGCACCCTAACGACGCACCCTGACGCACCCTAACGACGCACCCTGACGCACCCTAACAACGCACCCTTACGACAGGACGCACCCTGACGCACCCTAACGACGCACCCTGACGCACCCTAACAACGCACCCTGACGACACAACGCACCCTGACGCACCCTAACGACGCACCCTGACGCACCCTGACGCACCCTAACGACGCACCCTGACGAACCCTAACGACGCACCCTAATGACAGGACGCACCCTGACGCACCCTAACGACTCACCCTGACTCACCCTAACAACGCACCCTAACGACAGGACGCACCCTGACGCACCCTGACGCACCCTAACAACGCACCCTAACGACACAACGCACCCTGACGCACCCTAACGACGCACCCTGACACACCCTAATGACGCACCCTGACACACCCTAACGACGCACCCTGACGAACCCTAACGACGCACCCTGACGAACCCTAACGACGCACCCTGACGCACCCTAACAACGCACCCTGACGACACAACGCACCCTGACGAACCCTAACGACGCACCCTGACGCACCCTAACGACGCACCCTGACGCACCCTAACGACGCACCCTGACGAACCCTAACGACGAACCCTGACGCACCCTAACGACGCACCCTGACGCACCCTAACGACGCACCCTGACGCAACCTAACGAGGCACCCTGACGAACCCTAACGACGCACCCTATCGCACCCTAACGACGCACCCTAACGACGCACCCTATCGCACCCTAACAACGCACCCTAACGACAGGACGCACCCTGACGCACCCTAACGACGCACCCTGACGCACCCTGACGCACCCTAACGACGCACCCTGACGAACCCTAACGACGCACCCTAACGACAGGACGCACCCTGACGCACCCTAACGACGCACCCTGACGCACCCTAACAACGCACCCTAACGACAGGACGCACCCTGACGCACCCTGACGCACCCTAACAACGCACCCTAACGACACAACGCACCCTGACGCACCCTAACGACGCACCCTGACGCACCCTAATGACGCACCCTGACACACCCTAACGACGCACCCTGACGAATCCTAACGACGCACCCTGACGAACCCTAACGACGCACCCTGACGCACCCTAACAACGCACCCTGACGACACAACGCACCCTGACGAACCCTAACGACGCACCCTGACGCACCCTAACGACGCACCCTGACGCACCCTAACGACGCACCCTGACGCACCCTAACGACGCACCCTGACGAACCCTAACGACGCACCCTGACGCACCCTAACGATGCACCCTGACGACACAACTTACCCTGACGAACCCTAACGACGCACCCTGACGCACCCTAACGACGCACCCTGACGCAACCTAACGACGCACCCTGACGAACCCTAACGACGCTCCCTGACGCACCCTAACGACGCACCCTGACGAACCCTAACGACGCACCCTGACGCACCCTAACGACGCACCCTGACGCACCCTAACGACGCACCCTGACGCACCCTAACGACGCACCCTGACGCACCCTAACAACGCACACTAACGACAGGACGCACCCTGACGCACCCTAACGACGCACCCTGACGCACCCTAACAACGCACCCTAACGACAGGACGCACCCTGACGCACCCTGACGCACCCTAACAACGCACCCTAACGACACAACGCACCCTGACGCACCCTAACGACGCACCCTGACGCACCCTAATGACGCACCCTGACACACCCTAACGACGCACCCTGACGAATCCTAACGACGCACCCTGACGAACCCTAACGACGCCCCCTGACGCACCCTAACAACGCACCCTGACGACACAACGCACCCTGACGAACCCTAACGACGCACCCTGACGCACCCTAACGACGCACCCTGACGCACCCTAACGACGCACCCTGACGAACCCTAACGACGCACCCTGACGCAACCTAACGACGCACCCTGACGACACAACGCACCCTGACGAACCCTAACGACGCACCCTGACGCACCCTAACGACGCACCCTGACGCAACCTAACGACGCACCCTGACGAACCCTAACGACGCTCCCTGACGCACCCTAACGACGCACCCTGACGAACCCTAACGACGCACCCTGACGCACCCTAACGACGCACCCTGACGCACCCTAACGACGCACCCTGACGCACCCTAACGACGCACCCTGACGCACCCTAACAACGCACCCTAACGACAGGACGCACCCTGACGCACCCTAACGACGCACCCTGACGCACCCTAACAACGCACCCTGACGACACAACGCACCCTGACGCACCCTAACAACGCACCCTAACGACACAACGCACCCTGACGCACCCTAACGACGCACCCTGACGCACCCTAATGACGCACCCTGACACACCCTAACGACGCACCCTGACGAATCCTAACGACGCACCCTGACGAACCCTAACGACGCCCCCTGACGCACCCTAACAACGCACCCTGACGACACAACGCACCCTGACGAACCCTAACGACGCACCCTGACGCACCCTAACGACGCACCCTGACGCACCCTAACGACGCACCCTGACGAACCCTAACGACGCACCCTGACGCAACCTAACGACGCACCCTGACGACACAACGCACCCTGACGAACCCTAACGACGCACCCTGACGCACCCTAACGACGCACCCTGACGCAACCTAACGACGCACCCTGACGAACCCTAACGACGCTCCCTGACGCACCCTAACGACGCACCCTGACGAACCCTAACGACGCACCCTGACGCACCCTAACGACGCACCCTGACGCACCCTAACGACGCACCCTGACGCACCCTAACGACGCACCCTGACGCACCCTAACAACGCACCCTAACGACAGGACGCACCCTGACGCACCCTAACGACGCACCCTGACGCACCCTAACAACGCACCCTGACGACACAACGCACCCTGACGCACCCTAACGACGCACCCTGACGCACCCTGACGCACCCTAACGACGCACCCTGACGAACCCTAACGACGCACCCTAACGACAGGACGCACCCTGACGCACCCTAACGACGCACCCTGACGCACCCTAACAACGCACCCTAACGACAGGACGCACCCTGACGCACCCTGACGCACCCTAACAACGCACCCTAACGACACAACGCACCCTGACGCACCCTAACGACGCACCCTGACGCACCCTAATGACGCACCCTGACACACCCTAACGACGCACCCTGACGAACTCTAACGACGCACCCTGACGAACCCTAACGACGCACCCTGACGCACCCTAACAACGCACCCTGACGACACAACGCACCCTGACGAACCATAACGACGCACCCTGACGCACCCTAACGACGCACCCTGACGCACCCTAACGACGCACCCTGACGAACCCTAACGACGAACCCTGACGCACCCTAACGACGCACCCTGACGCACCCTAACGACGCACCCTGACGCAACCTAACGAGGCACCCTGACGAACCTTAACGACGCACCCTATCGCACCCTAACGACGCACCCTAACGACGCACCCTATCGCACCCTAACAACGCACCCTAACGACAGGACGCACCCTGACGCACCCTAACGACGCACCCTGACACACCCTAACAACGCACCCTGACGACACAACGCACCCTGACGCACCCTAACGACGCACTCTGACGAACCCTAACGACGCAACCTAACGACAGGACGCACCCTGACGCACCCTAACGACGCACCCTGACGCACCCTAACAACGCACCCTAACGACAGGACGCACCCTGACGCACCCTGACGCACCCTAACAACGCACCCTAACGACGCACTCTGACGAACCCTAACGACGCACCCTAACGACAGGACGCACCCTGACGCACCCTAACGACGCACCCTGAAGCACCCTAACAATGCACCCTGACGACACAACGCACCCTGCCGCACCCTAACGACGCACCATAACGACGCACCCTGACACACCCTAACGACGCACCCTGACGCAACCTAACGAGGCACCCTGACGAACCCTAACGACGCACCCTACGCACCCTAACGACACACCCTACCGCACCCTAACAACGCACCCTAACGACAGGACGCACCCTGACGCACCCTAACGACGCACCCTGACGCACCCTAACAACGCACCCTGACGACACAACGCACCCTGACGCACCCTAACGACGCACCCTGACGCACCCTGACGCACCCTAACGACGCACCCTGACGAACCCTAACGACGCACCCTAACGACAGGACGCACCCTGACGCACCCTAACGACGCACCCTGACGCACCCTAACACCCTAACGACAGGACGCACCCTGACGCACCCTGACGCACCCTAACAACGCACCCTAACGACACAACGCACCCTAACGACGCACCCTGACGAACCCTAACGACGCACCCTAATGACAGGACGCACCCTGACGCACCCTAACGACTCACCCTGACGCACCCTAACAACGCACCCTAACGACAGGACGCACCCTGACGCACCCTGACGCACCCTAACAACGCACCCTAACGACACAACGCACCCTGACGCACCCTAACGACGCACCCTGACACACCCTAATGACGCACCCTGACACACCCTAACGACGCACCCTGACGAACCCTAACGACGCACCCTGACGAACCCTAACGACGCACCCTGACGCACCCTAACAACGCACCCTGACGACACAACGCACCCTGACGAACCCTAACGACGCACCCTGACGCACCCTAACGACGCACCCTGACGCACCCTAACGACGCACCCTGACGAACCCTAACGACGAACCCTGACGCACCCTAACGACGCACCCTGACGCACCCTAACGACGCACCCTATCGCACCCTAACGACGCACCCTAACGACGCACCCTATCGCAACCTAACAACGCACCCTAACGACAGGACGCACCCTGACGCACCCTAACGACGCACCCTGACGCACCCTGACGCACCCTAACGACGCACCCTGACGAACCCTAACGACGCACCCTAACGACAGGACGCACCCTGACGCACCCTAACGACGCACCCTGACGCACCCTAACAACGCACCCTAACGACAGGACGCACCCTGACGCACCCTGACGCACCCTAACAACGCACCCTAACGACACAACGCACCCTGACGCACCCTAACGACGCACCCTGACGCACCCTAATGACGCACCCTAACGACGCACCCTGACGAATCCTAACGACGCACCCTGACGAACCCTAACGACGCACCCTGACGCACCCTAACAACGCACCCTGACGACACAACGCACCCTGACGAACCCTAACGACGCACCCTGACGCACCCTAACGACGCACCCTGACGCACCCTAACGACGCACCCTGACGAACCCTAACGACGCACCCTGACGAACCCTAACGACGCACCCTGACGCACCCTAACGATGCACCCTGACGACACAACGCACCCTGACGAACCCTAACGACGCACCCTGACGCACCCTAACGACGCACCCTGACGCAACCTAACGACGCACCCTGACGAACCCTAACGACGCTCCCTGTCGCACCCTAACGACGCACCCTGACGAACCCTAACGACGCACCCTGACGCACCCTAACGACGCACCCTGACGCACCCTAACGACGCACCCTGACGCACCCTAACGACGCACCCTGACGCACCCTAACAACGCACACTAACGACAGGACGCACCCTGACGCACCCTAACGACGCACCCTGACGCACCCTAACAACGCACCCTAACGACAGGACGCACCCTGACGCACCCTGACGCACCCTAACAACGCACCCTAACGACACAACGCACCCTGACGCACCCTAACGACGCACCCTGACGCACCCTAATGACGCACCCTGACACACCCTAACGACGCACCCTGACGAATCCTAACGACGCACCCTGACGAACCCTAACGACGCCCCCTGACGCACCCTAACAACGCACCCTGACGACACAACGCACCCTGACGAACCCTAACGACGCACCCTGACGCACCCTAACGACGCACCCTGACGCACCCTAACGACGCACCCTGACGAACCCTAACGACGCACCCTGACGCAACCTAACGACGCACCCTGACGACACAACGCACCCTGACGAACCCTAACGACGCACCCTGACGCACCCTAACGACGCACCCTGACGCAACCTAACGACGCACCCTGACGAACCCTAACGACGCTCCCTGACGCACCCTAACGACGCACCCTGACGAACCCTAACGACGCACCCTGACGCACCCTAACGACGCACCCTGACGCACCCTAACGACGCACCCTGACGCACCCTAACGACGCACCCTGACGCACCCTAACAACGCACCCTAACGACAGGACGCACCCTGACGCACCCTAACGACGCACCCTGACGCACCCTAACAACGCACCCTGACGACACAACGCACCCTGACGCACCCTAACAACGCACCCTAACGACACAACGCACCCTGACGCACCCTAACGACGCACCCTGACGCACCCTAATGACGCACCCTGACACACCCTAACGACGCACCCTGACGAATCCTAACGACGCACCCTGACGAACCCTAACGACGCCCCCTGACGCACCCTAACAACGCACCCTGACGACACAACGCACCCTGACGAACCCTAACGACGCACCCTGACGCACCCTAACGACGCACCCTGACGCACCCTAACGACGCACCCTGACGAACCCTAACGACGCACCCTGACGCAACCTAACGACGCACCCTGACGACACAACGCACCCTGACGAACCCTAACGACGCACCCTGACGCACCCTAACGACGCACCCTGACGCAACCTAACGACGCACCCTGACGAACCCTAACGACGCTCCCTGACGCACCCTAACGACGCACCCTGACGAACCCTAACGACGCACCCTGACGCACCCTAACGACGCACCCTGACGCACCCTAACGACGCACCCTGACGCACCCTAACGACGCACCCTGACGCACCCTAACAACGCACCCTAACGACAGGACGCACCCTGACGCACCCTAACGACGCACCCTGACGCACCCTAACAACGCACCCTGACGACACAACGCACCCTGACGCACCCTAACGACGCACCCTGACGCACCCTGACGCACCCTAACGACGCACCCTGACGAACCCTAACGACGCACCCTAACGACAGGACGCACCCTGACGCACCCTAACGACGCACCCTGACGCACCCTAACAACGCACCCTAACGACAGGACGCACCCTGACGCACCCTGACGCACCCTAACAACGCACCCTAACGACACAACGCACCCTGACGCACCCTAACGACGCACCCTGACGCACCCTAATGACGCACCCTGACACACCCTAACGACGCACCCTGACGAACTCTAACGACGCACCCTGACGAACCCTAACGACGCACCCTGACGCACCCTAACAACGCACCCTGACGACACAACGCACCCTGACGAACCATAACGACGCACCCTGACGCACCCTAACGACGCACCCTGACGCACCCTAACGACGCACCCTGACGAACCCTAACGACGAACCCTGACGCACCCTAACGACGCACCCTGACGCACCCTAACGACGCACCCTGACGCAACCTAACGAGGCACCCTGACGAACCTTAACGACGCACCCTATCGCACCCTAACGACGCACCCTAACGACGCACCCTATCGCACCCTAACAACGCACCCTAACGACAGGACGCACCCTGACGCACCCTAACGACGCACCCTGACACACCCTAACAACGCACCCTGACGACACAACGCACCCTGACGCACCCTAACGACGCACTCTGACGAACCCTAACGACGCAACCTAACGACAGGACGCACCCTGACGCACCCTAACGACGCACCCTGACGCACCCTAACAACGCACCCTAACGACAGGACGCACCCTGACGCACCCTGACGCACCCTAACAACGCACCCTAACGACGCACTCTGACGAACCCTAACGACGCACCCTAACGACAGGACGCACCCTGACGCACCCTAACGACGCACCCTGAAGCACCCTAACAATGCACCCTGACGACACAACGCACCCTGCCGCACCCTAACGACGCACCATAACGACGCACCCTGACACACCCTAACGACGCACCCTGACGCAACCTAACGAGGCACCCTGACGAACCCTAACGACGCACCCTATCGCACCCTAACGACGCACCCTAACGACGCACCCTATCGCACCCTAACAACGCACCCTAACGACAGGACGCACCCTGACGCACCCTAACGACGCACCCTGACACACCCTAACAACGCACCCTGACGACACAACGCACCCTGACGCACCCTAACGACGCACCCTGACGCACCCTGACGCACCCTAACGACGCACCCTGACGAACCCTAACGACGCACCCTAACGACAGGACGCACCCTGACGCACCCTAACGACGCACCCTGACGCACCCTAACAACGCACCCTAACGACAGGACGCACCCTGACGCACCCTGACGCACCCTAACAACGCACCCTAACGACACAACGCACCCTGACGCACCCTAACGACGCACCCTGACGCACCCTAATGACGCACCCTGACACACCCTAACGACGCACCCTGACGAATCCTAACGACGCACCCTGACGAACCCTAACGACGCACCCTGACGCACCCTAACAACGCACCCTGACGACACAACGCACCCTGACGAACCCTAACGACGCACCCTGACGCACCCTAACGACGCACCCTGACGCACCCTAACGACGCACCCTGACGAACCCTAACGACGCACCCTGACGAACCCTAACGACGCACCCTGACGCACCCTAACGATGCACCCTGACGACACAACGCACCCTGACGAACCCTAATGACGCACCCTGACGCACCCTAACGACGCACCCTGACGCAACCTAACGACGCACCCTGACGAACCCTAACGACGCTCCCTGACGCACCCTAACGACGCACCCTGACGAACCCTAACGACGCACCCTGACGCACCCTAACGACGCACCCTGACGCACCCTAACGACGCACCCTGACGCACCCTAACGACGCACCCTGACGCACCCTAACAACGCACACTAACGACAGGACGCACCCTGACGCACCCTAACGACGCACCCTGACGCACCCTAACAACGCACCCTAACGACAGGACGCACCCTGACGCACCCTGACGCACCCTAACAACGCACCCTAACGACACAACGCACCCTGACGCACCCTAACGACGCACCCTGACGCACACTAATGACGCACCCTGACACACCCTAACGACGCACCCTGACGAATCCTAACGACGCACCCTGACGAACCCTAACGACGCCCCCTGACGCACCCTAACAACGCACCCTGACGACACAACGCACCCTGACGAACCCTAACGACGCACCCTGACGCACCCTAACGACGCACCCTGACGCACCCTAACGACGCACCCTGACGCACCCTAACGACGCACCCTGACGCAACCTAACGACGCACCCTGACGACACAACGCACCCTGACGAACCCTAACGACGCACCCTGACGCACCCTAACGACGCACCCTGACGCAACCTAACGACGCACCCTGACGAACCCTAACGACGCACCCTGACGCACCCTAACGACGCACCCTGACGAACCCTAACGACGCACCCTGACGCACCCTAACGACGCACCCTGACGCACCCTAACGACGCACCCTGACGCACCCTAACGACGCACCCTGACGCACCCTAACAACGCACCCTAACGACAGGACGCACCCTGACGCACCCTAACGACGCACCCTGACGCACCCTAACAACGCACCCTAACGACACAACGCACCCTGACGCACCCTAACGACGCACCCTGACGCACCCTAACGACGCACCCTGACGAACCCTAACGACGCACCCTAACGACAGGACGCACCCTGACGCACCCTAACGACTCACCCTGACGCACCCTAACAACGCACCCTAACGACAGGACGCACCCTGACGCACCCTGACGCACCCTAACGACACAACGCACCCTGACGCACCCTAACGACGCACCCTGACGCACCCTAATGACGCACCCTGACACACCCTAACGACGCACCCTGACGAACCCTAACGACGCACCCTGACGAACCCTAACGACGCACCCTGACGCACCCTAACAACGCACCCTGACGACACAACGCACCCTGACGAACCCTAACGACGCACCCTGACGCACCCTAACGACGCACCCTGACGCACCCTAACGACGCACCCTGACGCACCCTAACGACGCACCCTGACGCAAACTAACGAGGCACCCTGACGAACCCTAACGACGCACCCTATCGCACCCTAACGACGCACCCTAACGACGCACCCTGACGCACCCTAACGACGCACCCTGACGCACCCTAACGACGCACCCTGACGCACCCTAACAACGCACCCTAACGACAGGACGCACCCTGACGCACCCTAACGACGCTCCCTGACGCACCCTAACGACGCACCCTGACGCACCCTAACGACGCACCCTGACGCACCCTAACGACGCACCCTGACGCACCCTAACAACGCACCCTAACGACAGGACGCACCCTGACGCACCCTAACGACGCACCCTGACGCACCCTAACAACGCACCCTGACGACACAACGCACCCTGACGCACCCTAACGACGCACCCTGACGCACCCTGACGCACCCTAACGACGCACCCTGACGAACCCTAACGACGCACCCTAATGACAGGACGCACCCTGACGCACCCTAACGACTCACCCTGACGCACCCTAACAACGCACCCTAACGACAGGACGCACCCTGACGCACCCTGACGCACCCTAACAACGCACCCTAACGACACAACGCACCCTGACGCACCCTAACGACGCACCCTGACACACCCTAATGACGCACCCTGACACACCCTAACGACGCACCCTGACGAACCCTAACGACGCACCCTGACGAACCCTAACGACGCACCCTGACACACCCTAACAACGCACCCTGACGACACAACGCACCCTGACGAACCCTAACGACGAACCCTGACGCACCCTAACGACGCACCCTGACGCACCCTAACGACGCACCCTGACGAACCCTAACGACGAACCCTGACGCACCCTAACGACGCACCCTGACGCACCCTAACGACGCACCCTGACGCAACCTAACGAGGCACCCTGACGAACCCTAACGACGCACCCTATCGCACCCTAACGACGCACCCTAACGACGCACCCTATCGCACCCTAACAACGCACCCTAACGACAGGACGCACCCTGACGCACCCTAACGACGCACCCTGACGCACCCTAACGACGCACCCTGACGAACCCTAACGACGCACCCTAACGACAGGACGCACCCTGACGCACCCTAACGACGCACCCTGACGCACCCTAACAACGCACCCTAACGACAGGACGCACCCTGACGCACCCTGACGCACCCTAACAACGCACCCTAACGACACAACGCACCCTGACGCACCCTAACGACGCACCCTGACGCACCCTAATGACGCACCCTGACACACCCTAACGACGCACCCTGACGAATCCTAACGACGCACCCTGACGAACCCTAACGACGCACCCTGACGCACCCTAACAACGCACCCTGACGACACAACGCACCCTGACGAACCCTAACGACGCACCCTGACGCACCCTAACGACGCACCCTGACGCACCCTAACGACGCACCCTGACGAACCCTAACGACGCACCCTGACGAACCCTAACGACGCACCCTGACGCACCCTAACAACGCACCCTGACGACACAACGCACCCTGATGAACCCTAACGACGCACCCTGACGCACCCTAACGACGCACCCTGACGCACCCTAACGACGCACCCTGACGAACCCTAACGACGCTCCCTGACGCACCCTAACGACGCACCCTGACGAACCCTAACGACGCACCCTGACGCACCCTAACGACGCACCCTGACGCACCCTAACGACGCACCCTGACGCACCCTAACGACGCACCCTGACGCACCCTAACAACGCACACTAACGACAGGACGCACCCTGACGCACCCTAACGACGCACCCTGACGCACCCTAACAACGCACCCTAACGACAGGACGCACCCTGACGCACCCTGACGCACCCTAACAACGCACCCTAACGACACAACGCACCCTGACGCACCCTAACGACGCACCCTGACGCACCCTAATGACGCACCCTGACACACCCTAACGACGCACCCTGACGAACCCTAACGACGCACCCTGACGAACCCTAACGACGCCCCCTGACGCACCCTAACAACGCACCCTGACGACACAACGCACCCTGACGAACCCTAACGACGCACCCTGACGCACCCTAACGACGCACCCTGACGCACCCTAACGACGCACCCTGACGAACCCTAACGCACCCTGACACACCCTAACGACGCACCCTAACAACGCACCCTGACGACCCTAACGACGCACCCTGACGCACCCTAACGACGCACCCTGACGCAACCTAACGACGCACCCTGACCTGACGAACCCTAACGACGCTCCCTGACGCACCCTAACGACGCACCCTGACGAACCCTAACGACGCACCCTGACGCACCCTAACGACGCACCCTGACGCACCCTAACGACGCACCCTGACGCACCCTAACGACGCACCCTGACGCACCCTAACAACGCACCCTAACGACATGACGCACCCTGACGCACCCTAACGACGCACCCTGACGCACCCTAACAACGCACCCTAACGACACAACGCACCCTGACGCACCCTAACGACGCACCCTGACGCACCCTGACTCACCCTAACGACGCACCCTGACGAACCCTAACGACGCACCCTAACGACGCACCCTGACGCACCCTAACGACGCACCCTGACGCACCCTAACAACGCACCCTAACGACAGGACGCACCCTGACGCACCCTGACGCACCCTAACAACGCACCCTAACGACACAACGCACCCTGACGCACCCTAACGACGCACCCTGACGCACCCTAATGACGCACCCTGACACACCCTAACGACGCACCCTGACGAACTCTAACGACGCACCCTGACGAACCCTAACGACGCACCCTGACGCACCCTAACAACGCACCCTGACGACACAACGCACCCTGACGAACCATAACGACGCACCCTGACGCACCCTAACGACGCACCCTGACGCACCCTAACGACGCACCCTGACGAACCCTAACGACGAACCCTGACGCACCCTAACGACGCACCCTGACGCACCCTAACGACGCACCCTGACGCAACCTAACGAGGCACCCTGACGAACCTTAACGACGCACCCTATCGCACCCTAACGACGCACCCTAACGACGCACCCTATCGCACCCTAACAACGCACCCTAACGACAGGACGCACCCTGACGCACCCTAACGACGCACCCTGACACACCCTAACAACGCACCCTGACGACACAACGCACCCTGACGCACCCTAACGACGCACTCTGACGAACCCTAACGACGCAACCTAACGACAGGACGCACCCTGACGCACCCTAACGACGCACCCTGACGCACCCTAACAACGCACCCTAACGACAGGACGCACCCTGACGCACCCTGACGCACCCTAACAACGCACCCTAACGACGCACTCTGACGAACCCTAACGACGCACCCTAACGACAGGACGCACCCTGACGCACCCTAACGACGCACCCTGAAGCACCCTAACAATGCACCCTGACGACACAACGCACCCTGCCGCACCCTAACGACGCACCATAACGACGCACCCTGACACACCCTAACGACGCACCCTGACGCAACCTAACGAGGCACCCTGACGAACTCTAACGACGCACCCTATCGCACCCTAACGACGCACCCTAACGACGCACCCTATCGCACCCTAACAACGCACCCTAACGACAGGACGCACCCTGACGCACCCTAACGACGCACCCTGACACACCCTAACAACGCACCCTGACGACACAACGCACCCTGACGCACCCTAACGACGCACCCTGACGCACCCTGACGCACCCTAACGACGCACCCTGACGAACCCTAACGACGCACCCTAACGACAGGACGCACCCTGACGCACCCTAACGACGCACCCTGACGCACCCTAACAACGCACCCTAACGACAGGACGCACCCTGACGCACCCTGACGCACCCTAACAACGCACCCTAACGACACAACGCACCCTGACGCACCCTAACGACGCACCCTGACGCACCCTAATGACGCACCCTGACACACCCTAACGACGCACCCTGACGAATCCTAACGACGCACCCTGACGAACCCTAACGACGCACCCTGACGCACCCTAACAACGCACCCTGACGACACAACGCACCCTGACGAACCCTAACGACGCACCCTGACGAACCCTAACGACGCACCCTGACGCACCCTAACGACGCACCCTGACGCACCCTAACGACGCACCCTGACGCACCCTAACGACGCACCCTGACGCACCCTAACAACGCACACTAACGACAGGACGCACCCTGACGCACCCTAACGACGCACCCTGACGCACCCTAACAACGCACCCTAACAACAGGACGCACCCTGACGCACCCTGACGCACCCTAACAACGCACCCTAACGACACAACGCACCCTGACGCACCCTAACGACGCACCCTGACGCACCCTAATGACGCACCCTGACACACCCTAACGACGCACCCTGACGAACCCTAACGACGCACCCTGACGAACCCTAACGACGCCCCCTGACGCACCCTAACAACGCACCCTGACGACACAACGCACCCTGACGAACCCTAACGACGCACCCTGACGCACCCTAACGACGCACCCTGACGCACCCTAACGACGCACCCTGACGAACCCTAACGACGCACCCTGACGCAACCTAACGACGCACCCTGACGACACAACGCACCCTGACGAACCCTAACGACGCACCCTGACGCACCCTGACGACGCACCCTGACGCAACCTAACGACGCACCCTGACGAACCCTAACGACGCTCCCTGACGCACCCTAACGACGCACCCTGACGAACCCTAACGACGCACCCTGACGCACCCTAACGACGCACCCTGACGCACCCTAACGACGCACCCTGACGCACCCTAACGACGCACCCTGACGCACCCTAACAACGCACCCTAACGACAGGACGCACCCTGACGCACCCTAACGACGCACCCTGACGCACCCTAACAACGCACCCTGACGACACAACGCACCCTGACGCACCCTAACGACGCACCCTGACGCACCCTGACGCACCCTAACGACGCACCCTGACGAACCCTAACGACGCACCCTAACGACAGGACGCACCCTGACGCACCCTAACGACGCACCCTGACGCACCCTAACAACGCACCCTAACGACAGGACGCACCCTGACGCACCCTGACGCACCCTAACAACGCACCCTAACGACACAACGCACCCTGACGCACCCTAACGACGCACCCTGACGCACCCTAATGACACACCCTGACACACCCTAACGACGCACCCTGACGAACTCTAACGACGCACCCTGACGAACCCTAACGACGCACCCTGACGCACCCTAACAACGCACCCTGACGACACAACGCACCCTGACGAACCATAACGACGCACCCTGACGCACCCTAACGACGCACCCTGACGCACCCTAACGACGCACCCTGACGAACCCTAACGACGAACCCTGACGCACCCTAACGACGCACCCTGACGCACCCTAACGACGCACCCTGACGCAACCTAACGAGGCACCCTGACGAACCCTAACGACGCACCCTATCGCACCCTAACGACGCACCCTAACGACGCACCCTATCGCACCCTAACAACGCACCCTAACGACAGGACGCACCCTGACGCACCCTAACGACGCACCCTGACACACCCTAACAACGCACCCTGACGACACAACGCACCCTGACGCACCCTAACGACGCACTCTGACGAACCCTAACGACGCAACCTAACGACAGGACGCACCCTGACGCACCCTAACGACGCACCCTGACGCACCCTAACAACGCACCCTAACGACAGGACGCACCCTGACGCACCCTGACGCACCCTAACAACGCACCCTAACGACGCACTCTGACGAACCCTAACGACGCACCCTAACGACAGGACGCACCCTGACGCACCCTAACGACGCACCCTGAAGCACCCTAACAATGCACCCTGACGACACAACGCACCCTGCCGCACCCTAACGACGCACCCTGACGCACCATAACGACGCACCCTGACACACCCTAACGACGCACCCTGACGAACCCTAACAACGCACCCTGACGACACAACGCACCCTAACGACGCACCCTAACAACGCACCCTGACGACACAACGCACCCTGACGAACCCTAACGACGCACCCTAACGACGCAACCTATCGCACCCTAACAACGCACCCTGACGACACAACGCACCCTGACGCACCCTAACGACGCACCCTGACGCACCCTAACGACGCACCCTGACGAACCCTAACGACGCACCCTAACGACAGGACGCACCCTGACGCACCCTAACGACGCACCCTGACGCACCCTAACAACGCACCCTAACGACATGACGCACCCTGACGCACCCTGACGCACCCTAACAACGCACCCTAACGACACAACGCACCCTGACGCACCCTAACGACGCACCCTGACGCACCCTAATGACGCACCCTGACACACCCTAACGACGCACCCTGACGAACCCTAACGACGCACCCTGACGAACCCTAACGACGCACCCTGACGCACCCTAACAACGCACCCTGACGACACAACGCACCCTGACGAACCATAACGACGCACCCTGACGCACCCTAACGACGCACCCTGACGCACCCTAACGACGCACCCTGACGAACCCTAACGACGAACCCTGACGCACCCTAACGACGCACCCTGACGCACCCTAACGACGCACCCTAAAGCAACCTAACGAGGCACCCTGACGAACCCTAACGACGCACCCTATCGCACCCTAACGACGCACCCTAACGACGCACCCTATCGCACCCTAACAACGCACCCTAACGACAGGACGCACCCTGACGCACCCTAACGACGCACCCTGACACACCCTAACAACGCACCCTGACGACACAACGCACCCTGACGCACCCTAACGACGCACCCTGACGCACCCTGACGCACCCTAACGACGCACTCTGACGAACCCTAACGACGCACCCTAACGACAGGACGCACCCTGACGCACCCTAACGACGCACCCTGACGCACCCTAACAACGCACCCTAACGACAGGACGCACCCTGACGCACCCTGACGCACCCTAACAACGCACCCTAACGACACACTCTGACGAACCCTAACGACGCACCCTAACGACAGGACGCACCCTGACGCACCCTAACGACGCACCCTGACGCACCCTAACAACGCACCCTGACGACACAACGCACCCTGCCGCACCCTAACGACGCACCCTGACGCACCATAACGACGCACCCTGACACACCCTAACGACGCACCCTGACGAACCCTAACAACGCACCCTGACGACACAACGCACCCTAACGACGCACCCTAACAACGCACCCTAACGACGCAACCTATCGCACCCTAACGACGCACCCTAACGACGCACCCTATCGCACCCTAACGCACCCTAACGACGCACCCTGACACACCCTAACGACGCACCCTGACGCACCCTAACAACGCACCCTGACGACACAACGCACCCTGACGCACCCTAACAACGCACCCTAACGAAGCACCCTAACGACGCACCCTAACAACGCACCCTGACGACACAACGCACCCTGACGAACCCTAACGACGCACCCTAACGACGCAACCTATCGCACCCTAACGACGCACCCTAACGACGCACCCTATCGCACCCTAACGCACCCTAACGACGCACCCTGACACACCCTAACGACGCACCCTGACGCACCCTAACAACGCACCCTGACGACACAACGCACCCTGACGAACCCTAACGACGCACCCTGACGCACCCTAACGACGCACCCTGACGCACCCTAACGACGCACCCTGATGCACCCTAACGACGCACCCTGACACACCCTAACAACGCACCCTGATGACACAACGCACCCTGACGAACCCTAACGACGCACCCTGACGCACCCTAACGACGCACCCTGACGCACCCTAACGACGCACCCTGACGAACCCTAACGACGCACCCTAACGACAGGACGCACCCTGACGCACCCTAACGACGCACCCTGACGCACCCTAACGACGCACCCTGACACACCCTAACAACGCACCCTGACGACACAACGCACCCTGACGAACCCTAACGACGCACCCTGACGCACCCTAACGACGCACCCTGACGCACCCTAACGACGCACTCTGACGAACCCTAACGACGCACCCTAACGACAGGACGCACCCTGACGCACCCTAACGACGCACCCTGACGCACCCTAACAACGCACCCTAACGACAGGACGCACGCTGACGCACCCTGACGCACCCTGACGCACCCTGACTCACACTAACAACGCACCCTAACGACACAACGCACCCTGACGCACCCTAACGACGCACCCTGACGCACCCTAACGACGCACCCTGACGCACCCTAACGACGCACCCTGACGAACCCTAACAACGCACCCTGACGACACAACGCACCCTGACGAACCCTAACGACGCACCCTGACGAACCCTAACGACGCACCCTGACGAACCCTAACGACGCACTAACGACGCACCCTGACACACCCTAACAACGCACCCTGATGACACAACGCACCCTGACGAACCCTAACGACGCACCCTGACGCACCCTAACGACGCACCCTGACGCACCCTAACGACGCACCCTGACGAACCCTAACGACGCACCCTAACGACAGGACGCACCCTGACGCACCCTAACGACGCACCCTGACGCACCCTAACAACGCACCCTAACGACAGGACGCACCCTGACGCACCCTAACGACGCACCCTGACGACACAACGCACCCTGACGAACCCTAACGACGCACCCTGACGCACCCTAACGACGCACCCTGACGCACCCTAACGACGCACTCTGACGAACCCTAACGACGCACCCTAACGACAGGACCCACCCTGACGACACCCTAACAACGCACCCTAACGACACAACGCACCCTGACGCACCCTAACGACGCACCCTGACGCACCCTAATGACGCACCCTGACACACCCTAACGACGCACCCTGACGAATCCTAACGACGCACCCTGACGAACCCTAACGACGCACCCTGACGCACCCTAACAACGCACCCTGACGACACAACGCACCCTGACGAACCCTAACGACGCACCCTGACGAACCCTAACGACGCACCCTGACGCACCCTAACGACGCACCCTGACGCACCCTAACGACGCACCCTGACGCACCCTAACGACGCACCCTGACGCACCCTAACAACGCACACTAACGACAGGACGCACCCTGACGCACCCTAACGACGCACCCTGACGCACCCTAACAACGCACCCTAACGACAGGACGCACCCTGACGCACCCTGACGCACCCTAACAACGCACCCTAACGACACAACGCACCCTGACGCACCCTAACGACGCACCCTGACGCACCCTAATGACGCACCCTGACACACCCTAACGACGCACCCTGACGAACCCTAACGACGCACCCTGACGAACCCTAACGACGCCCCCTGACGCACCCTAACAACGCACCCTGACGACACAACGCACCCTGACGAACCCTAACGACGCACCCTGACGCACCCTAACGACGCACCCTGACGCACCCTAACGACGCACCCTGACGAACCCTAACGACGCACCCTGACGCAACCTAACGACGCACCCTGACGACACAACGCACCCTGACGAACCCTAACGACGCACCCTGACGCACCCTGACGACGCACCCTGACGCAACCTAACGACGCACCCTGACGAACCCTAACGACGCTCCCTGACGCACCCTAACGACGCACCCTGACGAACCCTAACGACGCACCCTGACGCACCCTAACGACGCACCCTGACGCACCCTAACGACGCACCCTGACGCACCCTAACGACGCACCCTGACGCACCCTAACAACGCACCCTAACGACAGGACGCACCCTGACGCACCCTAACGACGCACCCTGACGCACCCTAACAACGCACCCTGACGACACAACGCACCCTGACGCACCCTAACGACGCACCCTGACGCACCCTGACGCACCCTAACGACGCACCCTGACGAACCCTAACGACGCACCCTAACGACAGGACGCACCCTGACGCACCCTAACGACGCACCCTGACGCACCCTAACAACGCACCCTAACGACAGGACGCACCCTGACGCACCCTGACGCACCCTAACAACGCACCCTAACGACACAACGCACCCTGACGCACCCTAACGACGCACCCTGACGCACCCTAATGACACACCCTGACACACCCTAACGACGCACCCTGACGAACTCTAACGACGCACCCTGACGAACCCTAACGACGCACCCTGACGCACCCTAACAACGCACCCTGACGACACAACGCACACTGACGAACCATAACGACGCACCCTGACGCACCCTAACGACGCACCCTGACGCACCCTAACGACGCACCCTGACGAACCCTAACGACGAACCCTGACGCACCCTAACGACGCACCCTGACGCACCCTAACGACGCACCCTGACGCAACCTAACGACGCACCCTGACGAACCCTAACGACGCACCCTGACGCACCCTAACGACGCACCCTAACGACGCACCCTATCGCACCCTAACAACGCACCCTAACGACAGGACGCACCCTGACGCACCCTAACGACGCACCCTGACGCACCCTAACAACGCACCCTGACGCACCCTAACGACGCACTCTGACGAACCCTAACGACGCAACCTAACGACAGGACGCACCCTGACGCACCCTAACGACGCACCCTGACGCACCCTAACAACGCACCCTAACGACAGGACGCACCCTGACGCACCCTGACGCACCCTAACAACGCACCCTAACGACGCACTCTGACGAACCCTAACGACGCACCCTAACGACAGGACGCACCCTGACGCACCCTAACGACGCACCCTGAAGCACCCTAACAATGCACCCTGACGACACAACGCACCCTGCCGCACCCTAACGACGCACCCTGACGCACCATAACGACGCACCCTGACACACCCTAACGACGCACCCTGACGAACCCTAACAACGCACCCTGACGACACAACGCACCCTAACGACGCACCCTAACAACGCACCCTGACGACACAACGCACCCTGACGAACCCTAACGACGCACCCTAACGACGCAACCTATCGCACCCTAACAACGCACCCTGACGACACAACGCACCCTGACGCACCCTAACGACGCACCCTGACGCACCCTAACGACGCACCCTGACGAACCCTAACGACGCACCCTAACGACAGGACGCACCCTGACGCACCCTAACGACGCACCCTGACGCACCCTAACAACGCACCCTAACGACATGACGCACCCTGACGCACCCTGACGCACCCTAACAACGCACCCTAACGACACAACGCACCCTGACGCACCCTAACGACGCACCCTGACGCACCCTAATGACGCACCCTGACACACCCTAACGACGCACCCTGACGAACCCTAACGACGCACCCTGACGAACCCTAACGACGCACCCTGACGCACCCTAACAACGCACCCTGACGACACAACGCACCCTGACGAACCATAACGACGCACCCTGACGCACCCTAACGACGCACCCTGACGCACCCTAACGACGCACCCTGACGAACCCTAACGACGAACCCTGACGCACCCTAACGACGCACCCTGACGCACCCTAACGACGCACCCTAAAGCAACCTAACGAGGCACCCTGACGAACCCTAACGACGCACCCTATCGCACCCTAACGACGCACCCTAACGACGCACCCTATCGCACCCTAACAACGCACCCTAACGACAGGACGCACCCTGACGCACCCTAACGACGCACCCTGACACACCCTAACAACGCACCCTGACGACACAACGCACCCTGACGCACCCTAACGACGCACCCTGACGCACCCTGACGCACCCTAACGACGCACTCTGACGAACCCTAACGACGCACCCTAACGACAGGACGCACCCTGACGCACCCTAACGACGCACCCTGACGCACCCTAACAACGCACCCTAACGACAGGACGCACCCTGACGCACCCTGACGCACCCTAACAACGCACCCTAACGACACACTCTGACGAACCCTAACGACGCACCCTAACGACAGGACGCACCCTGACGCACCCTAACGACGCACCCTGACGCACCCTAACAACGCACCCTGACGACACAACGCACCCTGCCGCACCCTAACGACGCACCCTGACGCACCATAACGACGCACCCTGACACACCCTAACGACGCACCCTGACGAACCCTAACAACGCACCCTGACGACACAACGCACCCTAACGACGCACCCTAACAACGCACCCTAACGACGCAACCTATCGCACCCTAACGACGCACCCTAACGACGCACCCTATCGCACCCTAACGCACCCTAACGACGCACCCTGACACACCCTAACGACGCACCCTGACGCACCCTAACAACGCACCCTGACGACACAACGCACCCTGACGAACCCTAACGACGCACCCTAACGACGCAACCTATCGCACCCTAACGACGCACCCTAACGACGCACCCTATCGCACCCTAACGCACCCTAACGACGCACCCTGACACACCCTAACGACGCACCCTGACGCACCCTAACAACGCACCCTGACGACACAACGCACCCTGACGAACCCTAACGACGCACCCTGACGCACCCTAACGACGCACCCTGACGCACCCTAACGACGCACCCTGATGCACCCTAACGACGCACCCTGACACACCCTAACAACGCACCCTGATGACACAACGCACCCTGACGAACCCTAACGACGCACCCTGACGCACCCTAACGACGCACCCTGACGCACCCTAACGACGCACCCTGACGAACCCTAACGACGCACCCTAACGACAGGACGCACCCTGACGCACCCTAACGACGCACCCTGACGCACCCTAACGACGCACCCTGACACACCCTAACAACGCACCCTGACGACACAACGCACCCTGACGAACCCTAACGACGCACCCTGACGCACCCTAACGACGCACCCTGACGCACCCTAACGACGCACTCTGACGAACCCTAACGACGCACCCTAACGACAGGACGCACCCTGACGCACCCTAACGACGCACCCTGACGCACCCTAACAACGCACCCTAACGACAGGACGCACGCTGACGCACCCTGACGCACCCTGACGCACCCTGACTCACACTAACAACGCACCCTAACGACACAACGCACCCTGACGCACCCTAACGACGCACCCTGACGCACCCTAACGACGCACCCTGACGCACCCTAACGACGCACCCTGACGAACCCTAACAACGCACCCTGACGACACAACGCACCCTGACGAACCCTAACGACGCACCCTGACGCACCCTAACGACGCACCCTGACGCACCCTAACGACGCACCCTGACGCACCCTAACGACGCACCCTGACACACCCTAACAACGCACCCTGATGACACAACGCACCCTGACGAACCCTAACGACGCACCCTGACGCACCCTAACGACGCACCCTGACGCACCCTAACGACGCACCCTGACGAACCCTAACGACGCACCCTAACGACAGGACGCACCCTGACGCACCCTAACGACGCACCCTGACGCACCCTAACAACGCACCCTAACGACAGGACGCACCCTGACGCACCCTAACGACGCACCCTGACGACACAACGCACCCTGACGAACCCTAACGACGCACCCTGACGCACCCTAACGACGCACCCTGACGCACCCTAACGACGCACTCTGACGAACCCTAACGACGCACCCTAACGACAGGACGCACCCTGACGCACCCTAACGACGCACCCTGACGCACCCTCGACAGGACGCACCCTGACGCACCATGACGCACCCTGACGCAACCTAACGACGCACCCTGACGAACCCTAACGACGCACCCTGACGAACTTTAACGACGCACCCTGACGCACCCTAACGACGCACCCTGACGCACCCTAACAACGCACCCTGACGACACAACGCACCCTGACGAACCCTAACGACGCACCCTATCGCACCCTAACGACGCACCCTGACACACCTTAACAACGCACCCTGACGACACAACGCACCCTGACGAACCCTAACGACGCACCCTGACGCACCCTAATGACGCACCCTGACGCACCCTAACGACGCACCCTGACGCACCCTAACGACGTACCCTGACGAACCCTAACGACGCACCCTGACGAACCCTAACGACGCACCCTGACGCACCCTAACGACGCACCCTGACGCACCCTAACAACGCACCCTGACGACACAACGCACCCTGCCGCACCCTAACGACGCACCCTGACGCACCCTAACGACGCACCCTGACGCACCCTAACAACGCACCCTATCGACAGGACGCACCCTGACGCACCATGACTCACCCTGACGCAACCTAACGACGCACCCTGACGAACCCTAACGACGCACCCTGACGAACTTTAACGACGCACCCTGACGCACCCTAACGACGCAACCTGACTCACCCTAACAACGCACCCTGACGACACAACGCACCCTGACGAACCCTAACGACGCACCCTATCGCACCCTAACGACGCACCCTGACACACCTTAACAACGCACCCTGACGACACAACGCACCCTGACGAACCCTAACGACGCACCCTGACGCACCCTAATGACGCACCCTGACGCACCCTAACGACGCACCCTGACGCACCCTAACGACGTACCCTGACGAACCCTAACGACGCACCCTGACGAACCCTAACGACGCACCCTGACGCACCCTAACGACGCACCCTGACGCACCCTAACAACGCACCCTGACAACGCACCCTGCCGCACCCTAACGACGCACCCTGACGCACCATAACGACGCACCCTGACACACCCTAACGACGCACCCTGACGAACCCTAACAACGCACCCTGACGACACAACGCACCCTAACGGCACACCCTAATGACGCACCCTAACAACGCACCCTGACGACACAACGCACCCTGACGAACTCTAACGACGCACCCTAACGACGCAGCCTATCGCACCCTAACGACGCACCCTAACGACGCACCCTATCGCACCCTAACGCACCCTAACGACGCACCCTGACACACCCTAACGACGCACCCTGACGCACCCTAACAACGCACCCTGACGACACAACGCACCCTGATGAACCCTAACGACGCACCCTGACGCACCCTAACGACGCACCCTGACGCACCCTAACGACCCACCCTGACACACCCTAACAACGCACCCTGACGACACAACGCACCCTGACGAACCCTAACGGCGCACCCTGACGCACCCTAACGACGCACCCTGACGCACCCTAACGACGCACCCTGACGAACCCTAACGACACACCCTAACGACAGGACGCACCCTGACGCACCCTAACGACGCACCCTGACGCACCCTAACAACTTACCCTAACGACAGGACGCACCCTGACTACCCGACGCACCCTGACACACCCTAACAACGCACCCTGACGACACAACGCACCCTGACGAAACCTAACGACGCACCCTGACGCACCCTAACGACGCACCCTGACGCACCCTAACGACGCACTCTGACGAACCCTAACGACGCACCCTAACGACAGGACGCACCCTGACGCACCCTAACGACGCACCCTGACGCACCCTAACAACGCACCCTAACGACAGGACGCACGCTGACGCACCCTGACGCACCCTGACGCACCCTAACAACGCACCCTATCGACACAACGCACCCTGACGCACCCTAACGACGCACCCTGACGCACCCTAACGACGCACCCTGACGCACCCTAACGACGCACCCTGACGAACCCTAACAACGCACCCTGACGACACAACGCACCCTGACGAACCCTAACGACGCACCCTGACGCACCCTAACGACGCACCCTGACGCACCCTAACGACGCACCCTGACGCACCCTAACGACGCACCCTGACACACCCTAACAACGCACCCTGACGACACAACGCACCCTGACGAACCCTAACGACGCACCCTGACGCTCCCTAACGACGCACCCTGACGCACCCTAACGACGCACCCTGACGAACCCTAACGACGCACCCTAACGACAGGACGCACCCTGACGCACCCTAACGACGCACCCTGACGCACCCTAACAACGCACCCTAACGACAGGACGCACCCTGACGCACCCTAACGACGCACCCTGACGACACAACGCACCCTGACGAACCCTAACGACGCACCCTGACGCACCCTAACGACGCACCCTGACGCACCCTAACGACGCACTCTGACACCCTGACGAACCCTAACGACGCACCCTGACGCACCCTAACGACGCACCCTGACGCACCCTAACAACGCACCCTATCGACAGGACGCACCCTGACGCACCATGACGCACCCTGACGCAACCTAACGACGCACCCTGACGAACCCTAACGACGCACCCTGACGAACCTTAACGACGCACCCTGACGCACCCTAACGACGCAACCTGACTCACCCTAACAACGCACCCTGACGACACAACGCACCCTGACGAACCCTAACGACGCACCCTATCGCACCCTAACGACGCACCCTGACACACCTTAACAACGCACCCTGACGACACAACGCACCCTGACGAACCCTAACGACGCACCCTGACGCACCCTAACGACGCACCCTGACGCACCCTAACGACGCACCCTGACGCACCCTAACGACGTAGCCTGACGAACCCTAACGACGCACCCTGACGAACCTTAACGACGCACCCTGACGCACCCTAACGACGCACCCTGACGCACCCTAACAACGCACCCTGACGACACAACGCACCCTGCCGCACCCTAACGACGCACCCTGACGCACCATAACGACGCAACCTGACACACCCTAACGACGCACCCTGACGAACCCTAACAACGCACCCTGACGACACAACGCACCCTAACGGCGCACCCTAATGACGCACCCTAACAACGCACCCTGACGACACAACGCACCCTGACGAACCCTAACGACGCACCCTAACGACGCAGCCTATCGCACCCTAACGACGCACCCTAACGACGCACCCTATCGCACCCTAACGCCCCCTAACGACGCACCCTGACACACCCTAACGACGCACCCTGACGCACCCTAACAACGCACCCTGACGACACAACGCACCCTGATGAACCCTAACGACGCACCCTGACGCACCCTAACGACGCACCCTGACGCACCCTAACGACGCACCCTGACGCACCCTAACAACGCACCCTGACGACACAACGCACCCTGACGAACCCTAACGACGCACCCTGACGCACCCTAACGACGCACCCTGACGCACCCTAACGACGCACTCTGACGAACCCTAACGACGCACCCTAACGACAGGACGCACCCTGACGCACCCTAACGACGCACCCTGACGCACCCTAACAACGCACCCTAACGACAGGACGCACGCTGACGCACCCTGACGCACCCTGACGCACCCTGACGCACCCTAACAACGCACCCTAACGACACAACGCACCCTGACGCACCCTAACGACGCACCCTGACGCACCCTAACGACGCACCCTGACGCACCCTAACGACGCACCCTGACGAACCCTAACAACGCACCCTGACGACACAACGCACCCTGACGAACCCTAACGACGCACCCTGACGCACCCTAACGACGCACCCTGACGCATCCTAACGACGCACCCTGACGCACCCTAACAACGCACCCTGAAGACACAACGCACCCTGACGAACCCTAACGACGCACCCTGACGCACCCTAACGACGCACCCTGACGCACCCTAACGACGCACCCTGACGAACCCTAACGACGCACCCTAACGACAGGACGCACCCTGACGCACCCTAACGACGCACCCTGACGCACCCTAACAACGCACCCTAACGACAGGACGCACCCTGACGCACCCTAACGACGCACCCTGACGACACAACGCACCCTGACGAACCCTAACGACGCACCCTGACGCACCCTAACGACGCACCCTGACGCACCCTAACGACGCACTCTGACGAACCCTAACGACGCACCCTAACGACGCACCCTGACGCACCCTAACGACGCACCCTGACGAACCCTAACGACACACCCTAACGACAGGACGCACCCTGACGCACCCTAACGACGCACCCTGACGCACCCTAACAACTTACCCTAACGACAGGACGCACCCTGACGCACCCTAACGACGCACCCTGACACACCCTAACAACGCACCCTGACGACACAACGCACCCTGACGAAACCTAACGACGCACCCTGACGCACCCTAACGACGCACCCTGACGCACCCTAACGACGCACTCGGACGAACCCTAACCCTGACGCACCCTGACGCACTCTAACGACGCACCCTGACGCACCCTAACAACGCACCCTAACGACAGGACGCACCCTGACGCACCCTAACGACGCACCCTGACGCACCCTAACGACGCACCCTGACGCACCCTAACGACGCACCCTGACGAACCCTAACGACGCACCCTGACGAACCCTAACGACGCACCCTGACGACACCCGCAACTGACGCACCCTGACGCACCCTAACGACGCACCCTGACGCACCCTAACGACGCACCCTGACGAACCCTAACGACACACCCTAACGACAGGACGCACCCTGACGCACCCTAACGACGCACCCTGACGCACCCTAACAACTTACCCTAACGACAGGACGCACCCTGACGCACCCTAACGACGCACCCTGACACACCCTAACAACGCACCCTGACGACACAACGCACCCTGACGAAACCTAACGACGCACCCTGACGCACCCTAACGACGCACCCTGACGCACCCTAACGACGCACTCGGACGAACCCTAACGACGCACCCTAACGACAGGATGCACCCTGACGCACTCTAACGACGCACCCTGACGCACCCTAACAACGCACCCTAACGACACAACGCACCCTGACGCACCCTAACGACGCACCCTGACGCACCCTAACGACGCACCCTGACGCACCCTAACGACGCACCCTGACGAACCCTAACGACGCACCCTGACGAACCCTAACGACGCACCCTGACGCACCCTAACGACGCACCCTGACGCACCCTAACGACGCACCCTGACGAACCCTAACGACGCACCCTGACGCACCCTAACGACGCACCCTATCGCACCCTAACGCACCCTAACGACGCACCCTGACACACCCTAACGACGCACCCTGACGCACCCTAACAACGCACCCTGACGACACAACGCACCCTGACGCACCCTAACGACGCACCCTGACGAACCCTAACAACGCACCCTGACGACACAACGCACCCTGACGAACCCTAACGACGCACCCTGACGCACCCTAACGACGCACCCTGACGCACCCTAACGACGCACCCTGACGCACCCTAACGACGCACCCTGACACACCCTAACAACGCACCCTGACGACACAACGCACCCTGACGAACCCTAACGACGCACCCTGACGCACCCTAACGACGCACCCTGACGCACCCTAACGACGCACCCTGACGAACCCTAACGACGCACCCTAACGACAGGACGCACCCTGACGCACCCTAACGACGCACCCTGACGCACCCTAACAACGCACCCTAACGACAGGACGCACGCTGACGCACCCTGACGCACCCTGACGCACCCTAACGACGCACCCTGACGAACCCTAACAACGCACCCTGACGACACAACGCACCCTGACGAACCCTAACGACGCACCCTGACGCACCCTAACGACGCACCCTGACGCACCCTAACGACGCACCCTGACGCACCCTAACGACGCACCCTGACACACCCTAACAACGCACCCTGACGACACAACGCACCCTGACGAACCCTAACGACGCACCCTGACGCACCCTAACGACGCACCCTGACGCACCCTAACGACGCACCCTGACGAACCCTAACGACGCACCCTAACGACAGGACGCACCCTGACGCACCCTAACGACGCACCCTGACGCACCCTAACAACGCACCCTAACGACAGGACGCACCCTGACGCACCCTAACGACGCACCCTGACGACACAACGCACCCTGACGAACCCTAACGACGCACCCTGACGCACCCTAACGACGCACCCTGACGCACCCTAACGACGCACTCTGACGAACCCTAACGACGCACCCTAACGACAGGACGCACCCTGACGCACCCTAACGACGCACCCTGACGCACCCTAACAACGCACCCTATCGACAGGACGCACCCTGACGCACCATGACGCACCCTGACGCAACCTAACGACGCACCCTGACGAACCCTAACGACGCACCCTGACGAACCTTAACGACGCACCCTGACGCACCCTAACGACGCAACCTGACTCACCCTAACAACGCACCCTGACGACACAACGCACCCTGACGAACCCTAACGACGCACCCTATCGCACCCTAACGACGCACCCTGACACACCGTAACAACGCACCCTGACGACACAACGCACCCTGACGAACCCTAACGACGCACCCTGACGCACCCTAACGACGCACCCTGACGAACCCTAACGACGCACCCTGACGAACCTTAACGACGCACCCTGACGCACCCTAACGACGCACCCTGACGCACCCTAACAACGCACCCTGACGACACAACGCACCCTGCCGCACCCTAACGACGCACCCTGACGCACCATAACGACGCACCCTGACACACCCTAACGACGCACCCTGACGAACCCTAACAACGCACCCTGACGACACAACGCACCCTAACGGCGCACCCTAATGACGCACCCTAACAACGCACCCTGACGACACAACGCACCCTGACGAACCCTAACGACGCACCCTAACGACGCAGCCTATCGCACCCTAACGACGCACCCTAACGACGCACCCTATCGCACCCTAACGCACCCTAACGACGCACCCTGACACACCCTAACGACGCACCCTGACGCACCCTAACAACGCACCCTGACGACACAACGCACCCTGATGAACCCTAACGACGCACCCTGACGCACCCTAACGACGCACCCTGACGCACCCTAACGACCCACCCTGACACACCCTAACAACGCACCCTGACGACACAACGCACCCTGACGAACCCTAACGACGCACCCTGACGCACCCTAACGACGCACCCTGACGCACCCTAACGACGCACCCTGACGAACCCTAACGACACACCCTAACGACAGGACGCACCCTGACGCACCCTAACGACGCACCCTGACGCACCCTAACAACTTACCCTAACGACAGGACGCACCCTGACGCACCCTAACGACGCACCCTGACACACCCTAACAACGCACCCTGACGACACAACGCACCCTGACGAAACCTAACGACGCACCCTGACGCACCCTAACGACGCACCCTGACGCACCCTAACGACGCACTCGGACGAACCCTAACGACGCACCCTAACGACAGGACGCACCCTGACGCACTCTAACGACGCACCCTGACGCACCCTAACAACGCACCCTAACGACACAACGCACCCTGACGCACCCTAACGACGCACCCTGACGCACCCTAACGACGCACCCTGACGCACCCTAACGACGCACCCTGACGAACCCTAACGACGCACCCTGACGAACCCTAACGACGCACCCTGACGCACCCTAACAACGCACCCTGACGACACAACGCACCCTGACGAACCCTAACGACGCACCCTGACGCACCCTAACGACGCACCCTGACGCACCCTAACGACGCACCCTGACGAACCCTAACGACGCACCCTGACGCACCCTAACGACGCACCCTATCGCACCCTAACGCACCCTAACGACGCACCCTGACACACCCTAACGACGCACCCTGACGCACCCTAACAACGCACCCTGACGACACAACGCACCCTGACGCACCCTAACGACGCACCCTGACGCACCCTAACGACGCACCCTGACACACCCTAACAACGCACCCTGACGACACAACTCACCCTGACGAACCCTAACGACGCACCCTGACGCACCCTAACGACGCACCCTGACGAACCCTAACGACGCACCCTAACGACAGGACGCACCCTGACGCACCCTAACGACGCACCCTGACGCGCCCTAACAACGCACCCTAACGACAGGACGCACCCTGACGCACCCTAACGACGCACCCTGACACACCCTAACAACGCACCCTGACGACACAACGCACCCTGACGAACCCTAACGACGCACCCTGACGCACCCTAACGACGCACCCTGACGCACCCTAACGACGCACTCTGACGAACCCTAACGACGCACCCTAACGACAGGACGCACCCTGACGCACCCTAACGACGCACCCTGACGCACCCTAACAACGCACCCTAACGACAGGACGCACGCTGACGCACCCTGACGCACCCTGACGCACCCTAACGACGCACCCTGACGAACCCTAACAACGCACCCTGACGACACAACGCACCCTGACGAACCCTAACGACGCACCCTGACGCACCCTAACGACGCACCCTGACGCACCCTAACGACGCACCCTGACGCACCCTAACGACGCACCCTGACACACCCTAACAACGCACCCTGACGACACAACGCACCCTGACGAACCCTAACGACGCACCCTGACGCACCCTAACGACGCACCCTGACGCACCCTAACGACGCACCCTGACGAACCCTAACGACGCACCCTAACGACAGGACGCACCCTGACGCACCCTAACGACGCACCCTGACGCACCCTAACAACGCACCCTAACGACAGGACGCACCCTGACGCACCCTAACGACGCACCCTGACGACACAACGCACCCTGACGAACCCTAACGACGCACCCTGACGCACCCTAACGACGCACCCTGACGCACCCTAACGACGCACTCTGACGAACCCTAACGACGCACCCTAACGACAGGACGCACCCTGACGCACTCTAACGACGCACCCTGACGCACCCTGACGCAACCTAACGACGCACCCTGACGAACCCTAACGACGCACCCTGACGAACCTTAACGACGCACCCTGACGCACCCTAACGACGCAACCTGACTCACCCTAACAACGCACCCTGACGACACAACGCACCCTGACGAACCCTAACGACGCACCCTATCGCACCCTAACGACGCACCCTGACACACCTTAACAACGCACCCTGACGACACAACGCACCCTGACGAACCCTAACGACGCACCCTGACGCACCCTAACGACGCACCCTGACGCACCCTAACGACGCACCCTGACGAACCCTAACGACGCACCCTGACGAACCTTAACGACGCACCCTGACGCACCCTAACGACGCACCCTGACGCACCCTAACAACGCACCCTGACGACACAACGCACCCTGCCGCACCCTAACGACGCACCCTGACGCACCATAACGACGCACCCTGACACACCCTAACGACGCACCCTGACGAACCCTAACAACGCACCCTGACGACACAACGCACCCTAACGGCGCACCCTAATGACGCACCCTAACAACGCACCCTGACGACACAACGCACCCTGACGAACCCTAACGACGCACCCTAACGACGCAACCTATCGCACCCTAACGACGCACCCTAACGACGCACCCTATCGCACCCTAACGCACCCTAACGACGCACCCTGACACACCCTAACGACGCACCCTGACGCACCCTAACAACGCACCCTGACGACACAACGCACCCTGATGAACCCTAACGACGCACCCTGACGCACCCTAACGACGCACCCTGACGCACCCTAACGACCCACCCTGACACACCCTAACAACGCACCCTGACGACACAACGCACCCTGACGAACCCTAACGACGCACCCTGACACACCCTAACGACGCACCCTGACGCACCCTAACGACGCACCCTGACGAACCCTAACGACACACCCTAACGACAGGACGCACCCTGACGCACCCTAACGACGCACCCTGACGCACCCTAACAACTTACCCTAACGACAGGACGCACCCTGACGCACCCTAACGACGCACCCTGACGCACCCTAACAACTTACCCTAACGACAGGACGCACCCTGACGCACCCTAACGACGCACCCTGACACACCCTAACGACGCACCCTGACGCACCCTAACGACGCACCCTGACGCACCCTAACGACGCACCCTGACGAACCCTAACGACGCACCCTGACGCACCCTAACGACGCACCCTATCGCACCCTAACGCACCCTAACGACGCACCCTGACACACCCTAACGACGCACCCTGACGCACCCTAACAACGCACCCTGACGACACAACGCACCCTGACGCACCCTAACGACGCACCCTGACGCACCCTAACGACGCACCCTGACACACCCTAACATTGCACCCTGACGACACAACTCACCCTGACGAACCCTAACGACGCACCCTGACGCACCCTAACGACGCACCCTGACGCACCCTAACGACGCACCCTGACGAACCCTAACGACGCACCCTAACGACAGGACGCACCCTGACGCACCCTAACGACGCACCCTGACGCGCCCTAACAACGCACCCTAACGACAGGACGCACCCTGACGCACCCTAACGACGCACCCTGACACACCCTAACAACGCACCCTGACGACACAACGCACCCTGACGAACCCTAACGACGCACCCTGACGCACCCTAACGACGCACCCTGACGCACCCTAACGACGCACTCTGACGAACCCTAACGACGCACCCTAACGACAGGACGCACCCTGACGCACCCTAACGACGCACCCTGACGCACCCTAACAACGCACCCTAACGACAGGACGCACGCTGACGCACCCTGACGCACCCTGACGCACCCTGACGAACCCTAACAACGCACCCTGACGACACAACGCACCCTGACGAACCCTAACGACGCACCCTGACGCACCCTAACGACGCACCCTGACGCACCCTAACGACGCACCCTGACGCACCCTAACGACGCACCCTGACACACCCTAACAACGCACCCTGACGACACAACGCACCCTGACGAACCCTAACGACGCACCCTGACGCACCCTAACGACGCACCCTGACGCACCCTAACGACGCACCCTGACGAACCCTAACGACGCACCCTAACGACAGGACGCACCCTGACGCACCCTAACGACGCACCCTGACGCACCCTAACAACGCACCCTAACGACAGGACGCACCCTGACGCACCCTAACGACGCACCCTGACGACACAACGCACCCTGACGAACCCTAACGACGCACCCTGACGCACCCTAACGACGCACCCTGACGCACCCTAACGACGCACTCTGACGAACCCTAACGACGCACCCTAACGACAGGACGCACCCTGACGCACCCTAACGACGCACCCTGACGCACCCTAACAACGCACCCTATCGACAGGACGCACCCTGACGCACCATGACGCACCCTGACGCAACCTAACGACGCACCCTGACGAACCCTAACGACGCACCCTGACGAACCTTAACGACGCACCCTGACGCACCCTAACGACGCAACCTGACTCACCCTAACAACGCACCCTGACGACACAACGCACCCTGACGAACCCTAACGACGCACCCTATCGCACCCTAACGACGCACCCTGACACACCGTAACAACGCACCCTGACGACACAACGCACCCTGACGAACCCTAACGACGCACCCTGACGCACCCTAACGACGCACCCTGACGCACCCTAACGACGCACCCTGACGAACCTTAACGACGCACCCTGACGCACCCTAACGACGCACCCTGACGCACCCTAACAACGCACCCTGACGACACAACGCACCCTGCCGCACCCTAACGACGCACCCTGACGCACCATAACGACGCACCCTGACACACCCTAACGACGCACCCTGACGAACCCTAACAACGCACCCTGACGACACAACGCACCCTAACGGCGCACCCTAATGACGCACCCTAACAACGCACCCTGACGACACAACGCACCCTGACGAACCCTAACGACGCACCCTAACGACGCAGCCTATCGCACCCTAACGACGCACCCTAACGACGCACCCTATCGCACCCTAACGCACCCTAACGACGCACCCTGACACACCCTAACGACGCACCCTGACGCACCCTAACAACGCACCCTGACGACACAACGCACCCTGATGAACCCTAACGACGCACCCTGACGCACCCTAACGACGCACCCTGACGCACCCTAACAACGCACCCTGACGACACAACGCACCCTGACGAACCCTAACGACGCACCCTGACGCACCCTAACGACGCACCCTGACGCACCCTAACGACGCACCCTGACGAACCCTAACGACACACCCTAACGACAGGACGCACCCTGACGCACCCTAACGACGCACCCTGACGCACCCTAACAACTTACCCTAACGACAGGACGCACCCTGACGCACCCTAACGACGCACCCTGACACACCCTAACAACGCACCCTGACGACACAACGCACCCTGACGAAACCTAACGACGCACCCTGACGCACCCTAACGACGCACCCTGACGCACCCTAACGACGCACTCGGACGAACCCTAACGACGCACCCTAACGACAGGACGCACCCTGACACACTCTAACGACGCACCCTGACGCACCCTAACAACGCACCCTAACGACACAACGCACCCTGACGCACCCTAACGACGCACCCTGACGCACCCTAACGACGCACCCTGACGCACCCTAACGACGCACCCTGACGAACCCTAACGACGCACCCTGACGAACCCTAACGACGCACCCTGACGCACCCTAACAACGCACCCTGACGACACAACGCACCCTGACGAACCCTAACGACGCACCCTGACGCACCCTAACGACGCACCCTGACGCACCCTAACGACGCACCCTGACGAACCCTAACGACGCACCCTGACGCACCCTAACGACGCACCCTATCGCACCCTAACGCACCCTAACGACGCACCCTGACACACCCTAACGACGCACCCTGACGCACCCTAACAACGCACCCTGACGACACAACGCACCCTGACGCACCCTAACGACGCACCCTGACGCACCCTAACGACGCACCCTGACACACCCTAACAACGCACCCTGACGACACAACTCACCCTGACGAACCCTAACGACGCACCCTGACGCACCCTAACGACGCACCCTGACGCACCCTAACGACGCACCCTGACACACCCTAACAACGCACCCTGACGACACAACGCACCCTGACGAACCCTAACGACGCACCCTGACGCACCCTAACGACGCACCCTGACGCACCCTAACGACGCACTCTGACGAACCCTAACGACGCACCCTAACGACAGGACGCACCCTGACGCACCCTAACGACGCACCCTGACGCACCCTAACAACGCACCCTAACGACAGGACGCACGCTGACGCACCCTGACGCACCCTGATGCACCCTAACGACGCACCCTGACGAACCCTAACAACGCACCCTGACGACACAACGCACCCTGACGAACCCTAACGACGCACCCTGACGCACCCTAACGACGCACCCTGACGCACCCTAACGACGCACCCTGACGCACCCTAACGACGCACCCTGACACACCCTAACAACGCACCCTGACGACACAACGCACCCTGACGAACCCTAACGACGCACCCTGACACACCCTAACGACGCACCCTGACGAACCCTAACAACGCACCCTGACGACACAACGCACCCTAACGGCGCACCCTAATGACGCACCCTAACAACGCACCCTGACGACACAACGCACCCTGACGAACCCTAACGACGCACCCTAACGACGCAGCCTATCGCACCCTAACGACGCACCCTAACGACGCACCCTATCGCACCCTAACGCACCCTAACGACGCACCCTGACACACCCTAACGACGCACCCTGACACACCCTAACAACGCACCCTGACGACACAACGCACCCTGATGAACCCTAACGACGCACCCTGACGCACCCTAACGACGCACCCTGACGCACCCTAACAACGCACCCTGACGACACAACGCACCCTGACGAACCCTAACGACGCACCCTGACGCACCCTAACGACGCACCCTGACGCACCCTAACGACGCACCCTGACGAACCCTAACGACACACCCTAACGACAGGACGCACCCTGACGCACCCTAACGACGCACCCTGACGCACCCTAACAACTTACCCTAACGACAGGACGCACCCTGACGCACCCTAACGACGCACCCTGACACACCCTAACAACGCACCCTGACGACACAACGCACCCTGACGAAACCTAACGACGCACCCTGACGCACCCTAACGACGCACCCTGACGCACCCTAACGACGCACTCGGACGAACCCTAACGACGCACCCTAACGACAGGACGCACCCTGACACACTCTAACGACGCACCCTGACGAACCCTAACAACGCACCCTAACGACACGACGCACCCTGACGCACCCTAACGACGCACCCTGACGCACCCTAACGACGCACCCTGACGCACCCTAACGACGCACCCTGACGAACCCTAACGACGCACCCTGACGAACCCTAACGACGCACCCTGACGCACCCTAACAACGCACCCTGACGACACAACGCACCCTGACGAACCCTAACGACGCACCCTGACGCACCCTAACGACGCACCCTGACGCACCCTAACGACGCACCCTGACGAACCCTAACGACGCACCCTGACGCACCCTAACGACGCACCCTATCGCACCCTAACGCACCCTAACGACGCACCCTGACACACCCTAACGACGCACCCTGACGCACCCTAACAACGCACCCTGACGACACAACGCACCCTGACGCACCCTAACGACGCACCCTGACGCACCCTAACGACGCACCCTGACACACCCTAACAACGCACCCTGACGACACAACTCACCCTGACGAACCCTAACGACGCACCCTGACGCACCCTAACGACGCACCCTGACGCACCCTAACGACGCACCCTGACACACCCTAACAACGCACCCTGACGACACAACGCACCCTGACGAACCCTAACGACGCACCCTGACGCACCCTAACGACGCACCCTGACGCACCCTAACGACGCACTCTGACGAACCCTAACGACGCACCCTAACGACAGGACGCACCCTGACGCACCCTAACGACGCACCCTGACGCACCCTAACAACGCACCCTAACGACAGGACGCACGCTGACGCACCCTGACGCACCCTGATGCACCCTAACGACGCACCCTGACGAACCCTAACAACGCACCCTGACGACACAACGCACCCTGACGAACCCTAACGACGCACCCTGACGCACCCTAACGACGCACCCTGACGCACCCTAACGACGCACCCTGACGCACCCTAACGACGCACCCTGACACACCCTAACAACGCACCCTGACGACACAACGCACCCTGACGAACCCTAACGACGCACCCTGACGCACCCTAACGACGCACCCTGACGCACCCTAACGACGCACCCTGACGAACCCTAACGACGCACCCTAACGACAGGACGCACCCTGACGCACCCTAACGACGCACCCTGACGCACCCTAACAACGCACCCTAACGACAGGACGCACCCTGACGCACCCTAACGACGCACCCTGACGACACAACGCACCCTGACGAACCCTAACGACGCACCCTGACGCACCCTAACGACGCACCCTGACGCACCCTAACGACGCACTCTGACGAACCCTAACGACGCACCCTAACGACAGGACGCACCCTGACGCACCCGAATGACGCACCCTGACGCACCCTAACAACGTACCCTAACGACAGGACGCACCCTGACGCACCCTAACGACGCACCCTGACACACCCTAACAACGCACCCTGACGACACAACGCACCCTGACGAAACCTAACGACGCACCCTGACGCACCCTAACGACGCACCCTGACGCACCCTAACGACGCACTCGGACGAACCCTAACGACGCACCCTAACGACAGGACGCACCCTGACGCACTCTAACGACGCACCCTGACGCACCCTAACAACGCACCCTAACGACACAACGCACCCTGACGCACCCTAACGACGCACCCTGACGCACCCTAACGACGCACCCTGACGCACCCTAACGACGCACCCTGACGAACCCTAACGACGCACCCTGACGAACCCTAACGACGCACCCTGACGCACCCTAACAACGCACCCTGACGACACAACGCACCCTGACGAACCCTAACGACGCACCCTGACGCACCCTAACGACGCACCCTGACGCACCCTAACGACGCACCCTGACGAACCCTAACGACGCACCCTGACGCACCCTAACGACGCACCCTATCGCACCCTAACGCACCCTAACGACGCACCCTGACACACCCTAACGACGCACCCTGACGCACCCTAACAACGCACCCTGACGACACAACGCACCCTGACGCACCCTAACGACGCACCCTGACGCACCCTAACGACGCACCCTGACACACCCTAACAACGCACCCTGACGACACAACTCACCCTGACGAACCCTAACGACGCACCCTGACGCACCCTAACGACGCACCCTGACGCACCCTAACGACGCACCCTGACGAACCCTAACGACGCACCCTAACGACAGGACGCACCCTGACGCACCCTAACGACGCACCCTGACGCGCCCTAACAACGCACCCTAACGACAGGACGCACCCTGACGCACCCTAACGACGCACCCTGACACACCCTAACAACGCACCCTGACGACACAACGCACCCTGACGAACCCTAACGACGCACCCTGACGCACCCTAACGACGCACCCTGACGCACCCTAACGACGCACTCTGACGAACCCTAACGACGCACCCTAACGACAGGACGCACCCTGACGCACCCTAACGACGCACCCTGACGCACCCTAACAACGCACCCTAACGACAGGACGCACGCTGACGCACCCTGACGCACCCTGACGCACCCTAACGACGCACCCTGACGAACCCTAACAACGCACCCTGACGACACAACGCACCCTGACGAACCCTAACGACGCACCCTGACGCACCCTAACGACGCACCCTGACGCACCCTAACGACGCACCCTGACGCACCCTAACGACGCACCCTGACACACCCTAACAACGCACCCTGACGACACAACGCACCCTGACGAACCCTAACGACGCACCCTGACGCACCCTAACGACGCACCCTGACGCACCCTAACGACGCACCCTGACGAACCCTAACGACGCACCCTAACGACAGGACGCACCCTGACGCACCCTAACGACGCACCCTGACGCACCCTAACAACGCACCCTAACGACAGGACGCACCCTGACGCACCCTAACGACGCACCCTGACGACACAACGCACCCTGACGAACCCTAACGACGCACCCTGACGCACCCTAACGACGCACCCTGACGCACCCTAACGACGCACTCTGACGAACCCTAACGACGCACCCTAACGACAGGACGCACCCTGACGCACCCTAACGACGCACCCTGACGCACCCTAACAACGCACCCTATCGACAGGACGCACCCTGACGCACCATGACGCACCCTGACGCAACCTAACGACGCACCCTGACGAACCCTAACGACGCACCCTGACGAACCTTAACGACGCACCCTGACGCACCCTAACGACGCAACCTGACTCACCCTAACAACGCACCCTGACGACACAACGCACCCTGACGAACCCTAACGACGCACCCTATCGCACCCTAACGACGCACCCTGACACACCTTAACAACGCACCCTGACGACACAACGCACCCTGACGAACCCTAACGACGCACCCTGACGCACCCTAACGACGCACCCTGACGCACCCTAACGACGCACCCTGACGAACCCTAACGACGCACCCTGACGAACCTTAACGACGCACCCTGACGCACCCTAACGACGCACCCTGACGCACCCTAACAACGCACCCTGACGACACAACGCACCCTGCCGCACCCTAACGACGCACCCTGACGCACCATAACGACGCACCCTGACACACCCTAACGACGCACCCTGACGAACCCTAACAACGCACCCTGACGACACAACGCACCCTAACGGCGCACCCTAATGACGCACCCTAACAACGCACCCTGACGACACAACGCACCCTGACGAACCCTAACGACGCACCCTAACGACGCAACCTATCGCACCCTAACGACGCACCCTAACGACGCACCCTATCGCACCCTAACGCACCCTAACGACGCACCCTGACACACCCTAACGACGCACCCTGACGCACCCTAACAACGCACCCTGACGACACAACGCACCCTGATGAACCCTAACGACGCACCCTGACGCACCCTAACGACGCACCCTGACGCACCCTAACGACCCACCCTGACACACCCTAACAACGCACCCTGACGACACAACGCACCCTGACGAACCCTAACGACGCACCCTGACGCACCCTAACGACGCACCCTGACGCACCCTAACGACGCACCCTGACGAACCCTAACGACACACCCTAACGACAGGACGCACCCTGACGCACCCTAACGACGCACCCTGACGCACCCTAACAACTTACCCTAACAACAGGACGCACCCTGACGCACCCTAACGACGCACCCTGACACACCCTAACAACGCACCCTGACGACACAACGCACCCTGACGAAACCTAACGACGCACCCTGACGCACCCTAACGACGCACCCTGACGCACCCTAACGACGCACTCGGACGAACCCTAACGACGCACCCTAACGACAGGACGCACCCTGACGCACTCTAACGACGCACCCTGACGCACCCTAACAACGCACCCTAACGACACAACGCACCCTGACGCACCCTAACGACGCACCCTGACGCACC